>NC_056745.1:1394524671-1394854671 GCF_019279795.1 Protopterus annectens | reverse complement strand
CCACTCCATCCTGCCTGTACTCTCTTCTTCACCTCTCTTCCACACTCACCATTACTCTGAACTATGTCATCTGCAAACATCATAGCCCACGGGGACTCCTGTCTGATCTCGTCTGTTAAGCTGTCCATAACCATTGCAAATAAGAAAGGGCTCAGAGCTGATCCTTGATGTAATCCCACCTCCACCTTAAAAGCATCTGTCACTCCCACCACAGACCTCACCACTCTCACACTAGCCTCGTACATATCTTGTACCACTCTTACATACTTCTCTGACACTCCCAACTTCCTCATACAATACCACAACTCCTCTCTAGGCACCCTGTCATATGATTTCTCTAAATTCACAAAGACACCATACAACTCCTTCTGACCTTCTCTGTACTTCTTCAGAAACACTCTCAGAGCAAACATCGCATCTGTAGTGCTCTTTCCTGGCATGAAACCATACTGCTGATCACTAATCATCACGTCCCTTCTTAACCTAGCTTCCACTACTCTTTCTCATAACTTCATGCTGTGACTGATTAATTTAATCTGTCTGTAGTTACTACAACTCTGCACATCACCCTTATTCTTAAAAAGATAAACTTACTAAGCTGGGCATTAATCCCCACTTCACTCGATAGATTGCAAACTGGCTTACTGACAGAACACAAACTGTAAAAGTGGCCGACTCTAAATCCAGCTCCAGACAAGTGACAAGTGGTGCACCGTAAGGTTCTGTCCTGTGACCACTCTTGTTTGGCATCTACTTCTCTGAAGTACAGGACAACACTAAGAGACTCTGGCTTACAAACTTCGCAGATGACTGCAAGCTGGGAGCCATTATTGAATCCCCAAATGATGTGGATATACTACAAAAAGGACTTACAGAAACAGCTGCCTGGTATCAGAGCCATGGACTCAAGTTAAATGCCAAAAAATGAATAGTTGTCCCCTTTGGGAAAAATCATGTACCTGTGAACTACCACATAGGTGGGCAATACACTAAGCACCGAAAGTGTGATAAGAGACCTAGGGACACAGGTGGACAGTGGTCTCACCTTTGATAACCACATAGCTACAAAAGTTAGAAAATCCTTCTATGTGCCACACCACATCACTAAGGGCTTTTCATCCAGAAAAAATGGAAGTCATTGTCCCTCTGTACGCATCCTTCATTAGACCCATTATAGAATACAATGCCCCATTTGGTATGTACCTCACAAGACATCTGCAACAACTAGAAAGGCCGCAGAAATATCTCACAAAAAGAATCACAGGCCTAAAGCAGATGCCTTATGCTGACCATCTAAAGAAACTCCAGCTATACTCTGTCACATATTGCCTACTCAGAGGCAATCTCTGCCTAACATACAGGGTCATGTCAAACTCAGAGTTCTTGGACATGCTACACTTAAAGAAATCCCATTCTCCAAGCTACATGCTCTAGAGAGCTTAACCTTGTCATCACGATGAATAGAACATGCTGGAGGGATAGGTTCCTGACCCAGGGACTCTCCATACTCTGAAATAGGCTGCCCATACATGTCAGGCAGAGATCCTCAATGGCCCTCTTCAAGAGGAACCTTGGCGATTGGATGGGAGATAGGAAATTCACCCCGGGGATCACATCAGTAGCCCTGCTAGACAGGGGTCCAGGAAAGTAAATATCTGTGGGAAGCAATAGCCAGGGAATTGTTATGGCTAGGCTTGTTTAGGCCCTAGGGCCGATAGCCTAGTACCTACCTATGAACCTATGGGAATCCACTACATAAGTGAAGAAGAGTAAGAGAGTGATACATAAAATACAGGCTGCTTTCCAGGCAAATAGAATGCTGTTGATCCCCCTCTTTCAAGTTAGGAACTACCATCGATTCCTCACCACTGATTATCCAACCTAACAAATCTCCTAAATATTAATGTATGTTAAATCTACTTTACCTGTAAACATGTTTATTAACTGTAACTAGCACACCACCAAACTATCCCTCCTGCTAGATCTCTACCCCGCTACATGCCTAAATTACTTCCCTTTCCTACTGTTCTATCCTTAACTTTATAAATGTACTATACCTGTAATTGAACAGTGCTAGCACCTACTTGCAGTTTCTGTGATTGTTCTTCTACAATTTCCTACATTACAGTCTTTCCAGGGTGAAGTAAGACCTAGCAAATTACTTTCTGCTGTTCCATCGTATTTTTTTCTTTCACTTTTTCTTCCAGATGCCTTCGGTGTTATGCGCCATTTTTCTCTCTCCACTTTCCATCTTTCAACCGACTAAACCAGTGGTGTTCCAGAACTCTGAAGTAAAAGTGTAAATTCGTAATAGCAATTGACTATTTCTGAAATAGTGTTAAAGTAAAAGGTACAGCTTTTTATTGTTTTTTCTTTGCGAGCTAACTGTGGTTTTACTTCTTGGGCAATGACCCCTGATTCTGCTCAACCTCTTACTGTTAATTGAGTTTGCATTGAAAAATACTGATTCTTTGTTATTAGGTGCAGTTTATGTGCTAACCTAGACCTGATCAATGTTTCTTTGAATACTTACTCTGATATCTGGCTAATGTCACTTAAGTCCGTAAATTGCACTGTGATCATCCTGCCTGCTGACTGTTGCTCAATATTGTTAGTTTTTGCATTTAACAGGAACGGTGAGCATGGAGTATGGATACTTCTATTTATTTTCAAAATCAGAAGTAATGCACTAACTATAGGTGACTATTATCTAGTACAGATAGATAAAGGTTCTATTAATGTGATGTTTATTATTGCTTGGGCTGTAGACTGATGCTATAAATCACTGTATTTTGTTTGTTTTGAATTCTGATACTGTGCCGCTCTACACTTGTTTTACTGCAAATTGCTTCTGTGATTTTCTGTGTAATTAGCCTTCCTTCTATAACTGGTTTCTTACCCTTTCTAGCAATATCTTCTCTCTTTCTTACAAATGTTCTTTCTTTGCCTTCTCACTACTTCTTACTGATACCTGAATAACTCTCCCTGTTGAAATAAAAACCTCCTACTGAATCCACACAATGAACCTACATTTAACTCTTTTCACCATCCAGGCTGCTTCCCAGGCAAATAGAACACTGTTCATCCCCTTCTTTCAAGTCAGGAATGACCATCAGTTCCTCACCACTGATTATCCAGCCTAACAAATCTCTTCAAATATTCATGTATGTTAAATGTATTCTACCTGTAAACACATCTGTTAATTGTAACTAGCACACCACCAAACTAGCCCTCCTGCCAGATCTCTACCCTTCTACCTACCTACATTACTTATTTTTCCTACTGTTCTGTCCATAACTTTTTTCACATACTATACCTGTACTTAACCGGTACTAGCACCTAGTTATGGTTTCTTTCATTGTTTTTCTATGGTTTCCTACATTCTAGTCCCTGTCCATCCCCCTCTGTTCACATCGCTATGCTCGGGCTCTCTCCGCTCCCCTAATTCTACCCCCCCCCCACTACCTCTACATTTGTCTCAACCTAATCACATCCCCACCATTAACAACCAATCACAGTATGTGAAACATCCCACACTCCCTCTACTCTTAATCAATGCTACCTTTCTTTAGCACAGCAACATCTGTTTCCTCTATCTTACACCCAACTATTAATAACCTTGTACTCATATCTATATCTATCTTATCTTATCTTCCACCTGGTACACCCTATAACTATTTCATGCCTCTCTCCTTCCAGCAAAAGACCCCCCTTACTTACCTTCTCACAATATTTCCATATACTACTTATTTTATCTAATTAAATGCATGCACTCCCTGCACCTTTATTAATGCACCCACTTATTGCCAACACTTCCCTCCAGCTTATCTTGCTTCTCTAACCTCCATACTCTCACCACTTCCCTCCTCTCAATAACAGGACCTACATCTCTCTTTCTCTTCTTACCTTTACACTATCCCTCATCTTCCTTTTTCTGCACACTCTTTCTCACTATCTCCTTCCCTTTTAATCTCTCCTTATCACCCGCCTCCTGCTCATCCATTATAATGTCTCCCAGCAGCCACCTCTCTCACCCACAACTTATATCACTTCACACACTTAGCCTCTCCTGTCTCATACTCACTAAATACCTCACATCACTCCAATCCCAACTACACAGCTATGACATCTCCCGTGCCATAACAAGTCCTCTCCTCCCACAAAAACCACACTCCAACATCAAAATTGCCCCTTAACTCTATAACATTGCCTACATAGGTTACTTCCCATATAAACACCTCCAACTGAACTCCAAATCCCACATATTCCTCAGATATTACAATCTCCTATCTAAATTCACTACCATCTCCATTCACCTAAAACGCAGCAGACATATCCACCCTAACACAGGCCCTATCTACTCTGTTCCATTTCCCACCAATCCCTCCCCACTCTCCTCCAATGGTATTCCTACTCCCTCCAAAGGCTCTAACCTTCTGCTGCTCAGCATGAA
The DNA here is from genome assembly GCF_019279795.1 of Protopterus annectens. Lineage (NCBI taxonomy): Eukaryota > Metazoa > Chordata > Ceratodontiformes > Protopteridae > Protopterus > Protopterus annectens. The sequence goes on along the minus strand of NC_056745.1, from coordinate 1,394,850,218 downwards.
CGTAAGAAATATAGTCAATAAAGTCCAATATTTCCATGCTGCCATATCCCTATATAGCCCCAATATCACCATACTAAGCAAAACTTGGCCAAAACCCAATATCAACAACAATGGAATCCTCCCCAGGATATAATCTACATAGATGTGACAGAAAGAATAAGTGGGGTGGAGGAGTAGCTGTAATGTATAAGCAAAACTTAAAACTGGAACTTATTAATCCACCCAGTCCCCATCATACCAGTTCTGAACTATTATGCTCTAAACTCAAATTTAACTACAAAAAACCATACAATAGTTATTGCAATTTACATTCCTCCAGGTAATAATCACAACTCAATCGAGGGCATTCTGCTCTAGATAGCCCTATCCTTCTCAGAAGAAACTAGTATTATGGGTGACCTCAACAATGATTGGCTAGCTTATAACTCGGATAACCCCACAAATTTCATCAACCTACATGGCTTCTCCCAGGTTATTCAAGCTCCTACTAGAATAGATAAAGCCGCTTAAAGAGAATCAATATTTGATTGGATACTCACCAACAAATCCTCCTTTGCCTTCCAATCAGACTGCTTCTTGATGGTATCAGTGACCATCTTCCCACTTTCTTGCTCAGACACCTTATTAATCCTATCAGAGAATCCTGCTTCCACCTAATTTGAAACAAAAAGAACTTCAGTACTCAAACATTCCTATCCCTCCTTCATTTCAATGACTGGTCTCCACTTAAAACTCTCCCCCTAGATGCTGCTGTCGACTACTTTACTAACACCTTCCTTGCAGCTTTAGACACATTAGCTCCACGCAGAACTGCTAGAATAAAGTCTAACTATGCTCCATGGCTATCTAATGAAGCTAAAAATGTACTTAAACAAAGAGACAAAGCCTGGTCAATTTGCTGTTCCAACAACAATCTAGCCAATCTCAATCTTTACAAACAACTTCACAACAAAGTCAAATCTCAAATCAAGCTTAACAAAAAAGCCTACTTTACTAACATACAACAACAGAATTACAACAACCCCCAAGAAATTTTGGACCTCAATAAAAAAACTTCTCCAACCTGGCAACACATCCTTCCCTACACCCTCTACAACCTTAACCATGGTCAGCATTGCCTCCAATTCAATACTTTCTTTATAAATTCCATGCTCTCACTCACCAAATCACATAACTATACCCCTCCATCCATACTTACTTTATTTAGCAGTTCTAAAGACTCCTTTTCCTTCCAACCTGTACAGACATTCACCATAAAAATACTTCTCGCTAAATTAAAACCTACAACCCTTGCAGCTGATATGCCTACTGCATTTCTAAAAATAGCTGCCCCAGCTATTGCCTATCCTGTAACGATTTTAATTAACTGTTCTATCTTAGAAGAGGATGTCTCTACAAGCTAAAAAATCTCCCACATTCTTCCCTTACACAAAGGAAGTAACTACTCTGACTTCTTTAACTACAGACCCATTGCTATTGTACCCCGTTTCCAAAATTCTTGAAAAATGTATCCACATGCAGCTCTTAAATTATCTCTTATCCAATAACCTCTTATCCAACACACAACACAGGTTCTGCCCTCACCATAGCAACTGCCCTCCTAAGCTTCACCAGCACCATTAACCACTACATGAATAATGGACAATTTGTTTCCTCTATGTTCTTCAATCTTTCTAAAACCTTTGACACAGTTTCTTACCAGAAACTCTTTTATGAGCTTGCATCTCTAAGACTCAGTTCCTCTACAATAGCCTAGTTCCGCAACTACCTATCCATTCATCAGCAAGCTGTCAAATGGCAACAAGAACTCATCTCACTTTTACCTGTTACCCTAGGTGTTCCTCAAGGTTCTATACTTGGCCCCCCTTCTTTTCAGTATATTCACTAAACAACTACAGTCTTCAACCTCACTAGCATCTAAGGTCCAATATGCTGAAGACTCGACACTAATCTGTGCAGCTGCTTCCCTAATTCAACTAAGTAGTAGAACCTAGCAGTCCTTATTTGTCGAGTCATGGCTATCTGATTTATATCTCTTACTGAACCCTCCAAAACAAAAGTGATGCTCTTTCGCCCCAGTAAATCACATAATCCCTGCACCCCTTTCCAAATGCATTCATTCAACAGCATATTAATATCAGCAGTATCCCAGGATTCTTAATAATAACAACCTAAATACAATACTCACCTAGCCCAGTCCATCAAAGATACTCATATTAAACTAGGTTCTCTATACAGAATAAAACCTTTCTTTCCAAATTCCACAAGACAAAACATAGCCAGAACCCATCTTCTCTGTACCCTTCTGTACGCATCTCCCATCCTTGCTAACCTAAGTAAGACAGAATTATCTAAGTTGGAAACCTATTATAATAAATCATGAAATTTGCTACCATCTCATCCCACCAAACACACCACTGCTCTGCCTTACAGCAACTGCACTAACTAGAATTATCTCACCAACTGACACATACCCAACTCTCCTTTGAATGTCGTCTCATTCACCAACTGATAAAGCTACCGCCCTGCAGCTCATGCTTCGGCCCTACTCTAATAAACATAGCCTCCGATCCACCAGATCTCTCCTGCAAGTTACCAAATCCCAAAACATAGCTGGTGACTCACTCTATTCTAACTATATCGCCAAAAAATGGAATTCCATCCCTGAGCCCATCATAAGCACTCTTGACCCAGTTCACTTCAATAAACTACTAAAAGAGTTCCCAGAGAATAACTGGATCTGCTCATGCTCCAGCCCTCATTGACAACCTCTACCTCCTCCTTCCCTCCCCTCTCACTCCTTACTTGTACTTGTTCACTCTCTTTATACCCTCACTATCCTAACTAATGTCTCCCCTTTCTCGTCATTCCCTCTTGTTTCTTCCTTAATATTCAACTTTCTTCCCCTAAACTCTTTAGTCCCTCCATTCCCCTACGTTTTTTCTTAGCTCGCACTACTTCTCTGACTACCTTCCATTCCCTACTAGCTTGTTTACCCTTTCTAGAACCCTGTAGTTACAGGATCAATCTGTGATCCTGCACTTTACTCTTCTCAGGATCACCTCTCCTCCTACATTCAGTCCCTATCAAATATATGTCACAAAAGTCAGTCATTCCTCTGTACACAAAGTGTACCTTATTACATGTTTGCTCATCAGTTTCTCTGGAAAATACTCACCTACTAGCATCTTTCTAGTTCTGTGTTCTTGTAAAACCTACTAAATAGTTCTGTGTTTTATGTAATAACTTCCAAATATCATTCTCTTTATAATTTTTGTTCTGTAAATATTCCATATATTGTATAAACTCTAAATATTGTTCATTGTATCATTTTTTGTAACTACTAATTATAGCTGTACTGGAGCTTTTCTCCCCGGGTCTCCGCTGAAAATGAGCTACCACTCAGTTGGACTATCCCAGTAAACAACAGTAAATAAATAAATAATGTTCTGCTTATACAATAGGCATGCATTATGCTTTCAAGAAGAGATACTACAGTCATTGAATTTAGCCTTAGGTCTGTTCTGCATTGTAACTGCTGGTGTCATTACCACCTATATAGTCAGACAAGCGAAGAATCTTGACCATACGTATTCTACATTATGTGTGCATATTGTTACCCATCAAGATCACAAAAAATAATTTTAGCACAAGGGATATAAATCTATTAATTTCAATATATTACAAGCACATACAAATAGTATTACTAGTGCCATAAGCATACCTTCTAAAACATGATGAATTCCTGTAAATGACATTAACATTCTGACAGATATTAAACTGAAACATGATTATAATTTTAAATAAAAAATGCAGTTACTATTAAAGCATTAGAGATAACATTAATCAAATATTAGAACCATTACTAATGTACTGATAAAAGCTAAGGTGTTTTAAAAGCTCATGAGATACAGTCCTGTGAAGTTAATTGGAGTTACAAACAGCACATGTATTGATACATTGTCTATAAATGGTTGGGATAGAACACGTGAGATGGGGGGTGAGATAAACTGGCAGGTATCTCTCACATTTATGCTATCAGTAGTATTGCTTTTATTTTATTTATTTATTTATTTATTTTACATTTGTTGACTGGGCTAGTCTAACTGGATATATGTCCATTTTCAGTAGAGGCCTGGGGAGAAAAGCTCCACATAAGCAAAATTTACAACTTCAGGTACAGATGAGTAAATTTGTAACAACTTAAGGTACAGTACTATTTTAAGCTGAAGAATACACAAGTTATATAGACAGATATTATTATTAAAGTAGTAGAAGATAAGAAACAGATAGAACAACAAACAATTTAAAGTGGCACACAATAAGAAAGAGAGGTGAAGAAAAAATACACAAATAAATGTAACAGCTCAAGTAGCAGTATTTAGCAGAAAGTTATACCATTTATCCTATAGTAGCATAGCAACTTAAGAGGAGCATGTAGTAGGAAGTATAAAGACAGTTTGTATGGATGTTTTTATGTGATAAATAGATTACTGCTGCTAGCTAAGCAAGTACACAATTAGAAAAAGATTACGTGAATGAAACTGTTACAGATACTAAAATAATAAAGGTGTGTCTACTGTCTGAGGCACGGAGAGAATTGGAATCAAATTGCAAATGGTAATGTAGGGAGGCGTCAGAGAAAGTGGTGGTAAGATTAGTCTGGGTTACTACATGGGCATAACCAGTGGTTACAAAGGTGTTCTCTGAGTTGTTTTTTGAACAGTTTCACTAAGGAGAGAGATGAGAGTTCATTGGGAAGGAAGTTCCAGGATTTGTCAACAGTGTTGGCGAACAGAGAGTCACCGGCCTTATTTTTGGATTTGACTGTGGATACCAGTACATTATTGGCTGAGCGAAGGGTTGTCAAATTACTGTAGGGAGTAAGAAGGCTAGTAAGTATAGGGGAATTTTTAGGAAGACAGAGGATCTTATGGACGATAATAAGTTGTTTAATCTGAAGTTGATTATGATGTTCTAGCCATCCTAGTTGCTTTAGGTTTTGACAGTGGTAAGTTCTAAATGAGGAACCAGTAGCAAATCTGGCAATATTGTTGTAGGAGGTAGCTAGTTTGTTAAGGCTGTTTTTCGATAGGTTGGTATAGATGGGACAGGCATAGAGGAGGGTGGAAATTAGTTGTTCTAGCTGTTGGAGTAAGGAAGGGTTTAATCCTATAGAGGGAGCCTAATTTTCTGTTTACTGTTTTTATTGTTGTGTTAATATGCATGACAAAGCTAAGATTATGGTCTATTGTAACCCCTAAGAGCTTGGTAGTTGGGTCAGGAGATATAATGATGCCATCATTGGATATAACTGTGAAGTCAATTGGGGGGGACCTTTGTGAGGGAGTGAAGAGTAGTTTTTTTGTTTTTTTAGGATTCAGGAGGAGGCTATGCTGTAAGAACCATCTTTCTGTGCTGTTAAGCACTGTTTGGGTAATGGCCTGAAGCTGAGGTGTAGAGGTAGCTGAGCATATTAGTGTGGAGTCATCAGCATATTGGATACATGTAGCTTGAGGAATGATCAGATTGAGATCATTTATGAAAATTGAGAAAAGGAGAGGGCCTAAAATAGAACCTTGAGGGACTCCTAGGGTAATAGGAAGGTGAGAGGATAGATTATTTTCCCAGAGCACAGCCTGTTGCCTATTCTCAAGGTAGGATTTAAACCATTGTAAAGCCTGTGTATCTAGTGAGAAAGAACCAAGTATATTCAAGAGAAGTTGATGGTTGACCATATCAAAGGCTTTTGATAGGTCAATAAAGAGTGCTGAGGATAAAGTATTGTTGTTTCGGTTATTGTTAATACAATCAGAAAAGGATAGGAGGGCTGTGGTGGTACTATGGTGAGGCCTGATGCCATGCTGGCAGTTAGTTAGTAAGTTATTTTTCAGTAAGTGGTCTAGTAGTTGGCGGTGGATACATTTTTCCATAATTTTTGCTAAAGGGGAGAGTAAAGCTATTGGGCGGTAGTTTGAGAGTTCAGTTGAGTTGCCCCCTTTGTGTAGTGGGATAATGTGGGAGACTTTCCAGATAGATGGGATTGTTCCTTCAGTAATGGTTCTATTTATAAGGATGGAAATAGGAAAGGATATTGCTGCTGCAGCTATCTGTAGATATTCTGCTGGTAGATGGTCAGCTGAGGGGGTGCAAGGTTTTAGTTTATGAAGAAGAGTGCAGATGAGGGATGTTGGGACTGGTTGTAAATTAAATGAGGGGGTTAAAGTAATCAAGGAGGATGATAGACATGTGCTAACAGGAGGAAATGAGTTGGCGAGAGTTTAGACTGCTTCAGTAAAGAAGGTATTAAAGGCATTAGCAATATGCTTAGGAGTTTCATAGGTGGATCCTGTTGGGGTGGGAGTTTTGGACTGTCCTGGGTGGAGGAGTCTGTTAATGCCTGATCAGAACTTTTGAGGTTTATATTGATGGGTTTGCTGGTTGTTGTGATAGAAGTTTTTTTTATCTAGTAGTATAGATTTTTGGTTGCATTTCTCAACTGTCTAAATGTTAGATGATCAGCTGGGCTTTTAGTTGCTCGCCAATTGACCCAGATTTTATTTCTTTGTATAATTTTGTGCCTTGTCTCTTTTGTTAGCCATGGAACGGTTTTAGTCCTATTTCTCATTGAGCGGGATGGGGCATGATGGCCCAGGATTTCTAAGAATATGGCATTAAAGTAGGATACAGCTTAGCCTAATTGGAAGTATTTTAGGGGTGACCGGTCACATGCTTTCAGTTCAGTTTGGAAGTTAATAGGGTTAAAGTTTTTGTTGGACTGAATGGTTTTATATAAGATTGGTTTATGAGCATTAATCTTTTGTCTGATTATGTAGGTCAGTGAGTGGTCACTGACATCATCAGGAAGGATTCCTGCATCATAAGAGAGGGGCTGACTGTTTATTAGTATCCAGTCTACAGTTGTTTCTTTGTTGTTGGGTTTATGGATCCTGGTGGGGGAGGTGATAGTTTGAGAAAAAACATAAAGGTTTAGGTGGGTAGTCTGGCTGTCTGAGATGCAGGTATTCCAGTCAATATTAAAGCACCCAGGATAATGGTTTCTTGTGGGTAATTAGCTGACAGCCAGGAAAAAATATTTTCAAGGGTGATTATGTTGTTACCAGGAGGGAGGTAGGCGCATATTATATAGATTGATTTGTAGGTGTTGATTTGGAGTTTAGAAATAAGGATTTCTGCTCTACTAATAGAAGGTGGTTGCACATTTATTGGTGTTAATTGCAAATCTGCTTTGTATAGTATTGCTACACCCCCACCCCTTTTGGTTATTCGATCTAATCTCATGATATTGTATCCTGGTGGGGTGATTTCATTGTCCAAAGTTGCAGGTTTTAACCAGGTCTCTGTTAGGCAAAGGATGTCAAAGGAGTGGATATCTAAGAGGGCATGGAGGTGGGCAACTTTATTGTTTAGGCTCTGTATATTGAGGTGAGCTACGAGGAGGGAGTTTGATGCTTTAGTGACGGTTTGAGAAGTAGAGGGATTTTGTTTAGGAGGGTTAGTTGTGGTTATAGTGTAGGGGCCAGGGTTTGGATGAATGTCACCATCTAAAAGTTTAGCATTTTTAATCCTGTGTATGATATTTAGGAATTTGCAGGGTGTATATTTTATTTTCTTGGGTTGGTTATAGTTGATGTGGACTAAACGATGAAACTTTGGCACTAAATAGGTGGGTGTAGAGGTAATATTAATATAGTTATGGTAAGGTAGTAGGTCTGTCAGGGTTGCTTGTTTAAGGGACTGACTGAAGTTAGTCAAGGTCAGATGTTCATATTTAGTTAGTACATAGGTTATAGATACTAAAGGTAAGATGGCAATTAAGAGGAATAGTAGTGGGTATTTGAATCTGGGTATAGTGGTCACAGTGATCGGTTAGGTAAATAATTAAATTGGGGTAAGGTATCTTTAAGAGGATGAGAGTGGGGAGGTACTGCAAGGTTTTGTAGTAAGTTGGGATATAGAATTTGTAAATTGATTAAGTACTTCTAGAAGTAATGAGTATCTATAAGTGGTGAGTTTGGGTAGTTAGCATGTAATGAGTAGGAGGATGAGATTGGTTGAATAGAAGTGGGGGAGTGGCCACAAGAGGTTTATGGTTAGGACCCCTGGGTGTGGGTGGGAATTGGGGGTAGGTTAGAGGATCGGAGTGAGCCCACAGGGCAAACAGAGCGGGTTCAGACAGGTAAGCGAGTAAGTCAGCAAAAACCTATCAGGAAGCAGCTAACTACTGGGTACCTTAGTTGAGAAGGAATTGGTCTAGGGAGATAGGTAATAGTGGTCGTGAAGGTAAGTGGTAGCAGAGAGCAGTGCTAGCAGAAAGTAGCAGGTATAGTGTACAGATAGGTCAGGAAGCCAGTTCTCAATCCTGGGACAGAACTTTAAATTCTTTGGAGATCAGGGAAGGATAGATGATTTAGGTGCTATCCTAGTTTAGAATGTCATCTAGTGGTCAGATAGTGTTGTTACAACAGTGGCAAGTGAGCAAAGAGAGATGTTTCAAGGTTTGCGAAGGCTCCTATGGATAGTTGCAGGAGACAGCACAGGAGTGATAAAACATCTAACTGCTAAGGGATAGATAGGGGAGTATGGCTGCTGGGTATCCTGGCTAAGGTAGCATATAATACATACACCAGATATTAAGCAAGTGTTTAAATATTACCACTCTAGTGGATAACACATACTTTCTTGCCTCCTAGTGAACAGGGTTAATTAAGCAGGACGGCAAGTCTTTTTGCTAGAGAGGAGTTGAATGGATTTGTTTGCGGGGAGTCCTTTCACCAGGTAGGTATGTTCATAAGGTTTTAGTGTAGGATAGAAGTTTCAAACCTAGGAACAGTGGGGACAAGAAAAAAACAGTGAAGGTGTAAGAAAGACATTTAAATGATAGAGTAGTACACAGAGCATACAGTTCAAACAAGCTAACAGACATTTAAAAATACAGTTGGGGTAGTACTCAGAGCAGTTGAGTTCATACAAACAATTGAAAAACATACATTGCAAAGTTTACAGATACAAAGCAAGGCATCCCAGCACCTATTCAAGCAAACAATTGAAAAACATTCATTACAAAGTTAACAGATACAAAGCAAGGCATCCCAGCACCTACTCAAACTAACAAAAGGTACAGAGTACTCAAACAAGTAGGGGAAAAGGTCTAAGCAGTGTACAACAGTCTAGCTAGGAAATACTTAATAAATGCTACAGTATGAAGATAGGTTCAGAGTAGTATAAGCAGTGAGCTAAGGTAGTTAATCACAAGAGAAGCTAGTGAGAAAAAACACCTTATGTTAAAATATTCGGACTAGTTCCTCAACATCCACCACATTAACATCAGGACAGGGCAGTAATTATACAGGTGATATACAGCAATTCATCATAGCTTGATTAAATAATAGCATATGCAAACAAAAGGTGACACAACAGAGATAAAACAGTTAGCAATGGCTGTATGTAAAACTATCTACAGATATTTGAGGTGTCACAAGCTAATTATCACTCTATAGGAGTCCCACTACGATAGGTGTTTTCTCTGCCAAACTGTGTGCAGTTCTTGCTTAAGCAACTAACCAGGCTAGCATGTAAGCAGGACATTGTATGCCATGTGACCAAGATAGTGAATATCTTAACATATAATTGGTTAGGTGGGGAGGCTAGGTTCTTTTGTTGACTTAACAGCGCTCTATTAACATTTAACAGATACTACTGTGTTTTTGAGCACACGCTCAGTTCGTAGTACAAGCCCAAGCATCGATACAGGCAGGCATGAAAGCTGGGACCCGGTAAGCCCTGAGGCCAAAGAAAACATATGCCGATTCGCTTGTTAGTTTAGGAGCAGGGACACTAGTTCTATCGCTCACGGACAATGACAACATTGCGGCACTCTTCCACATTTGAGCAAAACACGCTATTATCTAGCGTTCGCTAGATAGAGCGGAAAAATAAATAGCTTTCTTTATTACAAAGTAACAGTTATACACACTATTTTTAAAGTTAATGTACTGAAACTTTTGTCAATAGCACACTATGATCAAGCGTTCACTAGTAAGCCCTGAGGCCAAAGAAAAAGTATGCTGTTTCTCTAGTTAGCTTAGGAGCGGAGGCTCTAGTTCTATCACCCGTGGACAATGTCGACTTTGTGGCACTCCTTTACTTTTAGCAAATACACACTATCTAGCGATGGTGCTGTGGTAGCGTTGTCGCCTCACAGCAAGACGTTGTCCCGTTCGATTCTCAGCTAAAGCGTCTTCTGTGTGGAGACATGCGTGAATGGGCGTACCTTCGTTGAAGGTTGTACGTCAGGGCTGGCAACTCGGTATGTAAAAATCTGCTGCCAATCATTAGAGAACTGGAGTTCCGCTGTGGCGACCCCTAACTGGGAAAAGCCGAAAGATACAACAACAACACTATCCAGCGATCGCTAGATAGAAAATATCAATAAAATTGCTTTCATGATATCAAAGCAGCAGATTATACTCACTCATGCTATATTTGATGTACTGAACCTTTGGCCAGAAGCACACTAAAGTCTAGCATTTACTAAGTACAACAAAATAGTATAAGGCGTTCTTCAATTCTAAGCAGTGGTTAATTGCTTGGAATTACTTGGGAAAACACAAAGTAGCATAGGGGAAAAAGCACGAGTCAAATGCACACAACCTGGTAAGGTTGGATATACAGTACGATGCGTGCAAGTTACCATTAACTCAAAAAGTGTACATATAATATCTAATAGCCAGACACAAGGCTAGCAAACTACGAGGTTAACCCGGGTAAGACCATAAAACAGGCTTGTTAAGTTGCAGAAGCCTACAGCTCTGTTTAAAACAAGAACTGAGCAGTCCTAGCCATCTATTTAGCAGTAATACACAACGGGTAAACTCAACTCATACTCACAGATGCGAGGTAGGCTAGTACAATTCCACGTGGTACACCCAGTAATAAGTACAGATGTCCAACACAAACCAAAAACTGCAAACTTCGAAGCAAAAGGACTGAATGAGTCTATTAATTTGAAGTGTTTCTTATCGAATAAATAGTTTCATTATGTAACTATTTAAGACATATTTTATGTTAGTCATATGCATATTTATATATATAAGTATACACTTGCATTTTTATAGATTGATTGATAAGTATTTCAAGTTATTTAAACTATTGGAAATACAAATGTTTATTTATTATTTTGGAATGTGTTTGATGTCATTTCCTGTGATTTTGGTATAAAAGGAAGAATGGGTAAATGCAATTGTTTTTTTCTGAGGAAGTTCACGTAATAAATGAGTGAATGAAAGTGCTAAATCCATTCGTTTTCTAGTGGTCATTGGATTTAACTTGAATACTGTCTTTTTTGAGTTTTGCTTCGAAGTACATATGTCCTTTATCAAAAACATGAATCAGATACTATATAATTACTACACAGTGGACAACATATGTCTAAAGTCCTAATAACAGATTAACCAGGCAATAAAGTTATGCAGTAATAACACAGCAACTTACAGAGTTTAAGACGCTGGGGCCAGGTACGCACAGCAGCCAGGGGATCAGTTCCTAATAGTAAAGATGGTGGCTTGCCAGGTAAGAGGGATATATAGGAGTAGAAAGGATGTGAGGTGGGAGGGGGAGGGGATAGAGAGGTGGCCAATAAGAACAGGAGGAGCTAGTACATTACACTAACATAGATTATCATGCGGTTCAATATTAGAGGAGGGGGGAGAACCAAGCTGGTGCAAACAGGAGTTTAAGTGGAAAGTGGAGGTGTAGGTACTAAGTTGGGAGGGAGTAGAGAAATGAGCTGGTACAGACAGGGGTTAGAGTAGATAATATGGGTGTAGGCGGAAAGTATGATCTAGGGGCAGATAGATTATGGGGCTTAAAGTCAAGTTCAGACAGGTAAGCGAGTAAGTCAACAAAAACCTATCAGGAAGCAGCTAACTACTGGGTACCTTAGTTGAGAAGGAATTGGTCTAGGGAGATAAGTAATAGTGGTCATGAAGGTAAGTGGTAGCAGAAAGCATTTTAAGCAATTGAATAAATTACTATGTGAGTAACTACTGCTGTGTGCAGAATTTAATTTGCTTGTTTGTGGTCATTGGTTGTATTGGTTTCTTTGGAGGCTATCGATGTGAAATTGTTTTAAGTAATTCTCATTCTGGCAGAATGGCAGTCACATTTAAATTTTACGGTTTACTAGGGTCCATACTTCAAACGGGGAACAGGAACAATTTGGGGAGCTTTGATAATCATAGCACATTTATTTTACTATGGAGTCGGCTGATTTCATTGCGATTGTTTTATTAATCATGGACTCAGTGGTCTTTTTTTAATTTATTTGATATTAACCCTAAATTATATAATAATTTAAAAAGTATTCACTTGATGCTTCAGTTTATCATGATCCTCATTCAGCCATATATTTAGCCGTATAGAGGGAAACACTGCTATTTCCTTACTGTTTAGTAAACAGCAGATCCTGATTAATTCTGTTATCTTAGAGATTTGTCTGATCTCTAAACACTGCATTGACTTAAGCCTGCCCCATGCTCTCAGATAATTTCAGTAACTGGTCATGCAGTCTCTCTGAAGGAATTTTTCATGTAATCTTCCTGTTTTTGACTGTAAAAAGAATGCTTCCCCTAATTTTTCCTGAGGCAGGCATCTTTTGTTCTTAAATGTCATTTTTATCATATATTTCTTCATTAAAAACATCCTTTCTCCTTCAACTTTAGGATTCCCTTTAAGAATTAAAATCCCCGACCTCTTTATGCTCCTTCTGCAGTGCTCAAGGGTTTACATAAACTATTTGTACTATCACTTCATGTGGTTATTCATGTTTACAAAAAATATTTGTACTATCACTTTATGTAGTTATTGATGTTTACATAAGCTATTTATACTATCACTTCATGTGGTTATTGATGTTTACATAAACTGTACTATCAATCCATGTGGTTATTGATGTTTACATAAGCTATTTGTACTATCACTTTATGTGGTTATTGATGTTTACATAAAATATTTGTACTATCACTTCATGTGGTTATTGATGTTTACATAAGCTATTTGTACTATCACTTTATGTGGTTGTTGATGTTTACATAAACTATTTGTACATCACTTCATGTTGTTATTGATGTTTACATAAGCTATTTGTACTATCACTTTATGTGGTTATTGATGTTTACATAAGCTATAGGTATTATCACTTCATGTGGTTATTTATGTATACATAAAATATTTGTACTACCACTTTATGTGGTTATTGATGTTTACATAAAATATTTGTACTGCCACTTTATGTGGTTATTGATGTTTACATAAACTATTTGTACTATCACTTTATGTGGTTATTGATGTTTACATAAACTATTGTACTATCACTTCATGTGGTTATTGATGTTTACATAAACTATTTGTACTATCATTTCATGTGGTTATTGATGTTTACATAAACTATTTGTACTATCACTTCATGTGGTTATTGATGTTTGCATAAACTATTTGTACTATCACTTCATGTGGTTATTGATGTTTACATAAACTATTTGTACTATCACTTCATGTGGTTATTGATGTTTACATAAAATATTTGTACTATCACTTCATGTGGTTATTGATGTTTACATAAAATATTTGTACTATCACTTCATGTGGTTATTGATGAATACCCTGATCCTTTTTCATGTGTAGCTTTCAATGGTTTGCATCCTATCTCAGTAAACAAATAACATCTCATCTGCTGACAGCAGTCAATATATTCTTTGAGACATCAGTACTTAGTTACACTTAATGCAAGTAGTGAGCCTTTCCATGGGTGCAGCATGTGAGAGACCTGATTATTGTAACAGCCAAATCACTGAATTCTAGTGCTGAAGACTTTACAGAATGAATGGATGATAGAAACTGGCAGTAAGACCAATCTATTGTCAGGTCTCATTGTGGAAACTGCTCCTGCTGGAACAGATGAGCTCAAGACAATGGAACTCATTTCTACAGAAAGTGTCATTTCTATCACACGTTCCTATAAAAGTTGTTCCAGTTTGCAGACTGGCATGACTCAGAGGGTTTATTCTTTTTTCCAAAGTGGTAAAGCACTGACCTGTCCAGTGACTTAAACCTATACTATTATATCACCAGGACAACATGGTGTGACAGATACCAAACCCAACATATACCCCGTTTCTGCAATAGGCTTCCCACACCTATCAAGCAGAGCCCTTACAAAACAACCTAACCTGTCTACATGACTGGATGGATGAGTCTCACGAGGAATATGTAGAGAAAGTCTACATGGGAGACATTGTTAGTCTCTTACAATATTGTCTAATATGACTGGGAGTCTCAGTGGTCTCTTTTGGCCACAAGCTTATTAAAAACCTATGACTCTATAAGGTTTGCTAACCTCATAATTAGTTATATTAGCTTTTCAAGTGTTTGAGGGTATAACTGCTCAAATGTGTAAGAAGTAGGCTTCCTCCAGCATATAACATCATTCTTATCAGTAATTATTATACACGATCTCATGGAGGGAAAGGACTTTATATAATATTGTGGAGACAGTCAAACAGGCAAGTCCAAGCAGTGGAGCACTGTTGTATTTAAAAAAAGTTCTTCTCCATTTAGTTCTCACTTTGTAGATTACTACATTCTTCCATGAGGCTAGTATAAGATTTATCCGTAGTGAATGCCCATGTGAGAATCAGTTCTTATTTTGTTTTTGTTTATTGTTCTTGCAATGCAATTGAGGCAGTAGTAAAATGACAACACTTATTGTAAAATTTGTTGAACTAAGATATTCAGTGAGTGGGCACAAGAAATATGATGACAACAGGGCAACATGGCATCATGTGAATATAACAATAAACTCTACGCACTAAAACCTAAACTTTAGACAAGCAAGACCATTAGTGTAAGGTCTAATACCTTCAAACACACATTGGCAAGGAGATATGCATGGGAATTTTTACTGAAGTATACAGTTTTCTAGAAAGGGACTATAGTACAGGTAGCATTGCTAACAGCAACAACAGAATGTTCATTATAGTTCTTAAATTAAAAGCTATAGGAGATAACAACAATTGCCAGAAAACTGTCACCCCACATTAAGAGTGAAAAGAGAAACAAGATCAGGTAATATAAAACCAGATATACTGATAAAGCCATGTAGATTAGAATAAAAGGGAAAACAGGTGAAAATAACACTTAATATTAAAGCCAGAAAGACTTCCTTATATGAATGTATGTGGCAGCCAAAAGTAGTATTTTAAATGAGTATGTAAAACGTTATTCAAGGACATGTTTAACCACAAGGAAGACTTCATTATCAGCTAATCTACATGTCTCTAAATCCCATGTAATTATAATCAGTGCTAAACAGCCTTATTCAGCAAAAATTACCACTGGTGGCCCACGCATTGCATTGGCACAGGAATCCCCCTCAGTGTCACAGACACACACACACACACACACACACACACACACACACACACACACACACACACACACACATTATTTTACAAACATCACCTCCCAAAAGACACAGACCTTCAATCAGCATGACACCCACCCACCAATCTCCATATCTGAACACTGTCATGGACGCCAATTCACCATCACACACACACACACACACACACACACACACACACACACACACACACACACACACACACATAAATACACCTACAGTACTGATCCTGAACTAACCCTGCTACTGTAACATCAGACACACACACACACACACACACACACACACACACACACACGCACACACACACACACGAGTCATTGGATACCATTCATTCCTCTCTAGACATGCACACATACACATTGCCCCACACACACACACTAACAAATTCACATACAACTCAACTACTGCTTGTCACCTGAAAGTACAGTTGAGTAAGATCTTACCATAATGGTAGATGTCCTTGCCTTCACCGCTGCAGTATTCATTACATATGGGATTCCCTGCCATGGAAGCCCGACATCCGGCCAGTCTACCAAAGCCTACTGTTGCTTTAAGGTACACTGAACGTCAGCCAACCACTCCTCACATAAAGGCAAAGTTCAGGTGTACCATCCTCATAACTTTTTGCCCCAGTAGGAACACTAATCAAGGAAAACCAAAGAGAACCTGCACATCCAGGAAGGAAAAAGACTAGGGGGATGGAGGGAGGAAGTGAATACTGCAGCAGTGAAGGTAAGGACATCTACTATTATGGTAAGATCTTACACAACTGTACTTTGTCCTTGCATTCAGTATTCATTATGTATGGGAGAGTGCCAAAGCTCAAGAAGAAATTTTGTACGATGAAGCAGCAGTAGAGCCCTTTAAGAAGCCATGAAGAATGGCATTAGCAAAACCAGCTAGCTCTGGAAATATCATCCAACTTGTAGTGTTTGGTAAAAGTATGTACAGAAGTCCAGGTACCTGCTTCAGGAGTACACTTAGTGTCTAAACCCTTGAAAAAAGCACCAGAAGAAGCCACAGCTCTAGTAAAATTAGCCTTTACAGAAGAAGGAAGGCTCTCACCATGAAAAGTGTAGCAAAAAAATAGCCTTTGAAATCCAAGTAGAAATAGTTTGCTTGGAAATAGCCAGAACTAAAGACCTAGAATGAAAGGAAACAAACAACTGATCAGATTTTTTGATAGCTTTAGTCTTATCCAAATAAAATCTGAGCAGTCTATGCATGTCCAAAGTATGCAGCACCCTCTCACTGTCAGATTGCAGAGAGGGGAAAGTAGGAAAATTAATACACTGATTAAGTGACAACTCATTAACCACTTTAGGCATGAAAGAGGGATTAGTACACAAGAGCACCCTGTCCTCATAGAAAATCAAAAAAAGGTGGACAAGCCATAATGGCTTGCAACTCAAACATCTGTCTGGCAGAAGTAAGAGCTAAAATAAAAAGAAAAATAGCTTTAAAAAACTAAGACTTTATTAGAACACAAAATGCAACTGGTAAGCGCTTTCATTCAAAGTGAACTTCTTCAGACCATTAGAACACAAAATGCAACTGGTAAGTGCTTTCAAGCCTTTACTTGGAGAAGTAAGAGCTAACAAAAGAACTGTCTTCCAAGAATGCTTCTGGAGCATTTCTCCCCGGGCCTCCACTGAAAACAGGATCTGTGGAACCTAGTCACACTTTCCCGGTCAACAAATGTTAAATAAATAAAAATAAATAAACAATGTTGCAAGGAAGCTGAAACAGCAAGCTCAAAAGGAGCCTGGGTCAATTTTTCCAGAACAAAATTAAGATCCCAGGGAGGAGGAACAGGCTTAATGGGAGGTCTAATATTAAGGAAGCCTTTAAGAAATTGCTTAGCCTCAAATCTAGATGTTAAAGGAGGAGTTTAAGGCAGACAACCAGAAAGAGGTGATAAGTGGGCCTTATTAGAAGAATAGGCCAAACCAGCATTAAGCAACTCATACAAATCGGAGAGAAAAGGAACATCCACAATAAGTGGATCCAGGTTACGAGAGAGACACCAAAGAGAAAACCTCCTCCATTTGGATAAGTAGGATTTCCTAGTAGTAAGTTTCCTGGCCTCCCAGCAAGACCTGCAGCATGTCCTCAGAAAAAAGCTCTATGAGGAATCAAAACTCTATTACCCATAGTGTCAGTTGAGGTGTGGACAAGTGGGAATGGATGAGAGATCCCTTGTCTTGTGTGAGTAGATCCACCCTGTGACATAACTTGTGATGATTGCCCTTGACTAGATGCAGAAGAAGAGAGAACCAGTGCAGTTGTGGCCAAAAGGGAGTCACCAACAAGATTTTGGAAGCATCCTATTGAATCTTGAACAGGACATTCGGAATGAGAGGAAGGGGAGGGAATGCATAAAGAAACATCCTCTTCCAAGAAAGAGAGGGCATCCACCTTCCACACCAGAGGACCAGGGACTCTGGCACAAACCAGAGGAAGTTGATTGTTCAGAGGAGAGGCAAATAGATCTATATGAAGAGTACCCCACTGCTGAACAATGTCCAGAAACACATCCCTGTGAAGCATCCATTCATGGGATTGAGTGAAGGACCTGCTCAGAGTGTCTGCCATAATGTTCTGATCTGAAGGAATATAAACTTCCTGAAGAGTCACTTGATACTGGACAGCCAGATCCCATACCAGAAGTGCCAACTAGCAAAGAAGGTAACATCTTATTCCCCTCTGTTTGTTGACATACCACATAAATGTGATATTGTCTGTGAACACCATGAGAGGTCCTGGAGAGAAGAGAGGATGAAAGGCCTGAAGAATCAGCATAAGAGCTCTCATCTCATTGATGTTGATGTGCTTCTTCTGCTGATGAGGCAACCACACTCCCTGCACTTTCAGGGAGCTAAACATTGCTCCCCATCCCACACCTGAAACATCTATGAACAGATCCTGAGAGGGAAGAGGGCGATGAAAAGGGAGCCCTGGATTCAGAGACAACTGCTGAATCCACCAAAGAGGTTCCTTCTTGAGACAAGGAAGAAGAGGAACTGTAAAGCCTACAGGATGCACATGTTGAAGCTACACCAACTTCAGAAACCACTGGAACTTCCTCATGTGGAGTTTGGCCAGAGGGAACATCGAAATGGTGATAGCCATGAAACCCAGAGCTCTCAGAAACACCCTGGTTGTAATGGAAGCCAGGGGAAGAAGAGTTTGAAATCCCTTTGGAGGAGGCAGGGCTGCCAGCATTGGCACTGTCTGAATCCTGCAATGCAGAAAGATCCTGAGAAGGAGTCAGAGAAGACTTTTTGAAGTATATTGTAAACCCCAGGCTCTGACGGACAGAAACGGCAAAATGAAGATTTTGCAAAAGAACCTCCAGAGATGATGCCTGAATCAGCAGGTTGTCCAAGTAAGGAAATATTTGGATCCCTTGAAGGCTGCAAAAAGCAATCACAGGAGTGAGGCATTTGGTAAACACCCTTGTGGTAGCAGAAAGGCCAAAAGGCAAAGCACAGAACTGAAAATGCCAGGAAGCAACAAAGAAATTCAAAAGCTCCCTGAAAAGACGATGGATTGGAATACAGAGAAAAGCATCCTTGAGATCCAGAGTTACCTCAAAGGCCTGAGGGAGCAAGAGAGGAAACACAGTCTGAAGGGACAACATTCGAATGGAAGACACCTTCAGAAAAGTGTTTAAATGAGAGAGGTCTAGAATTGGTCTCCAAGTACCTTCTTTCTGGGCACTAGAAACACCCTTGAAGTCTTCCACCTCTGGGACACAGGCACCTCTTGAATAGTACCCTGAGACAAGAGATCCCAAATAACTTCTGGAAAAAAGGAAGTTGTTCCTGAGGAGGCTGAGGAATGCCCATAAAAGGAGGATGGCGTATCAACACCATGAAGTACCCCTGACAAATGACTGACAAAACCCAAGAATCCAGGGTGATGCAAAGCCAAATAGGAAGAGAAAGAGGAATGTGGCTGGGAACAGGTGGATAGTCAGCCAGA
Source organism: Protopterus annectens (assembly GCF_019279795.1). NCBI lineage: Eukaryota > Metazoa > Chordata > Ceratodontiformes > Protopteridae > Protopterus > Protopterus annectens. Next base: position 1,394,830,747 of record NC_056745.1, on the reverse strand, counting down.
ACCTGGTTTGTCAGGAAAGGAAGGCTTTTGAATCCCTGCAATCTTGGTGGCCTTAGCAGGAGGAACCCGTTTACCACCCTTTTTACCTTTATCAGGAGGGCAAGATTGCTTAAGAACAAAGGCTGACTTAGAAGGGTAGTTTCTCTGAAATTTAGGTGCAGGAGAAACAAATGCCTGTTTAAGCTCCTGTAAGGTCTTCCCCTTGTCCTGAAGAGACTTTAACAAACCAGCAGCTGCTTTCTCAAACAAGTTTATTATCCAGAGGAGCATCCATCAACTTAGCCTTAATATCATCAGGTAAAGGTTGAAGCCTAAGCCAAGAATACTTCCTCAGAACTGAACCAAACACAGCAGCCCTAGAAGAAGCATCTGCTGCATCAAAGCTACATTTGATAGAATGAGAGGAAGCCCCTTGCAAGAAAACAGCAGAAGATTTAATCTCATAGTCTGGATGATCAGAAAAAAGCTGACAAGCCTGAAAAAGAAGAGCTAACACATGCCTATATATATATGGGTCTGATAATTAATTGCCTTAAAAGCTAGAGTAGCTGAAGTATAAACCTTCTTACCTAGCCTATCCATGGTTCTGCTGTCCTTGTCAGAAGGCAGTAACTTGGAAGCAACTGAGATGGCTTATCAGAGGTTGCAGACACCACAGAGAGGTCAGCAGTAGGACATTTAAACAAAAAGGAACAATCCTCAGGCACCATATAAAACCTAACAGGCTTCTCCGGAACAGGGGACAAATAATCAAGTGTTTTAGAAGCATTGAAAAAAACATCCAGTAAAGCAGCCAAAACAGGAGGAATAGCCACAGGTTTAGGAATTCCATCTGCAGTAACTCTTATGGATATCAGAAACCTGGGCACAATCCCACTTAAAAAATGCCATCATCCTAGAGATTGTGCCCCCAAAGGAAATTTCCTCAGAAGGAGTATCTGGACTATTAAGATTCCTCCTCCTCAGACCCATAGTCTAAAGGAGAAGGAATCTGATTAGAAAAAGTAGGGGATTCATCAGAATCCAACACTTCCTCAGAGGAATTCAGTTCTCTGGGCCATTTAAGTGGAGATGAGGACCAAGGAGGAGGAGCAGAAACTGAGACTCCTTGAAAAGGCCTTAATGTCAGTAATGCATTAAATAACCCCTGAGTAAAGGCCTGCTACTCACCTTGTGGATCCCTAGGAGCAGAAGAAACATGTTTAGTTTTTTGTTTCTTTTTTAAGGGAATGTCCACCCTAGAAAAGTGAGAAGGCTCTGACTCAGGACGACATCCAACAACCGTAGTAGGAACTTCTTCCCTAATAAGAATCTGCGGAACCCCCCCTTGACTCCTTGGAAACAATCAACTGTGCTTCCCCCTGAACATCTAAAATGGACACCTGCAAAGCCTTGTCAGATGTGCTGCCTGCCAGATCCTCACCGGCTTCCAATCTGGACATGGCAGATAAAGCCAACAACCTTGGGAAAAACACTCAGCAGAGGGTGAACAGTGGAAGATTCCAGTCTTACCTTTTTTAACTTCTTCTTCCCTGACTGCTGACCCTCATGGTGGGAAGTTCCTTCCATTGTATCTTTAGCAAGAAGCTTAAGATGCTGGTTTTTACGATACAATGAAAGGGAAGAAAGCCAAGTATGAAGAGTTTTCAGGATGAACGCCTGACAAATCAAACAAGACATATGGTCATGAGAAGCCCCTAGGCAAAAGAGGCACTTTTCATGGTGGTCTCTATGGGGAATCTGTCTCCCACACTGGCATTTACCCTTCCTGGATGACATTAACCCCAAACAACACAAAAGAGTGAAGAAAAAGAACAAAACCCTAACTGGCTACTTATCTGCAATGGTGAGCACTTCAGCAAACAGGAGTAATCACAATAATACAGTAAAAATGGCAGAAAACAGATGTAGATAGACCAACAGTTTGAAACAGTGTTCGGACTGGTGGCAAAGAAGTTTTGAGCATGGTACGCCTGAATGTCACCTTTATGCCCTACTCTACGCAAGGAGTGTTTGGCTGACATTCAACATAACTTAAAGCAAAGGTAAGCTTTGGTAGACTGGTCAGACATTAGGCTTTGGCTTCCACAGCAGGGAATCCCATATGTAATGAATACTGCAGCAGTGAATGTAAGGACATCTTCCCAGTACTTACTAGCAATGTTGTTTCTCCCATTGAAAATAATAGGGTAACAGGAAATTTTGACTGTATTAATTAATTACCTCTACCAAATGTTTCTCTGAATGACTCAACTACGTAAATCCCCTCCTGCAGGCATTTCCAGGAAAGAGTGCTTGTCTAATTAGCATTAACCACTCCCCCCCCCCAGAATGTTTCATTGCCATTTAGCATGGCTGTGGGGGTCACCCACCTCAGTGATTCTACAACAGTGTGGAATCACTAGGGTAGGTGTATCTCTGAATTTGAAAGGGCATTCCTGAGTGGGTGGCAGCTCATGTTAGAAGTTACTGCTTGTGGTACCCCTTTCTAAATCCCAGTAAAGAGCATTCATTTATGCAGAGTAACTAAGATAGCTAAAAAAAATGGGCAAATACTATACAAAGTATGCTTAACTGAACAAATGTTTAGTGGTTTCCTTTTGTGCCACTGTTTTTTTTTTTCTTATGTCAGGGTCTCATTTGTGCATTAGTGATATTCAGGAACAGACGTGGGATATTTAGGTTTAAAGTAGAGGAATGTGTAGAAGAACAACAAAAGTAAAACAAAATAGAGCGATTCATAAACATATAAACTTGCATGACAATTCATGTCAGTTAGTGAATTTGTACACCACCATGTTTTGGTGAACAACTGAATCCACAAGTGACATCTACATCAGGTAGACAGCATATGTTAGAGGCTGCTCTCACAGCCAATATCCATGACAGTCCTCTTAGTCAGCCCACATGTCTCATATAGATCCAGCTGTGCTTAACATACCATCACCTCAACAGAAAGGACAACGCTGAATGCTCTTGCCTGGACAGAGACACCATATAGTTGCTTGTAGACATATTCTTTGCTGACCTGGAAGTCAGTGAAATGTGTGGACTATCAGTCTGTATGTACATTAAGATATGTGTAGCACTGACCATCATTGATGAATGGGTGTGCATGGGGAAAAAGGAAGCAAATCGTTCTAAGTCAGCACAGGAACAGTAATTCTCCATATGATACAGAGGGATCCAACTTGATCTAAGTCAGCACCAGGAATACAGCAGTAATTCTCCTTGAAAAGGCCTTAATGTCAGTAATGCATTAAATAACCCCTGAGTAAAGGCCTGCTACTCACCTTGTGGATCCCTAGGAGCAGAAGAAACATGTTTAGTTTTTTGTTTCTTTTTTAAGGGAATGTCCACCCTAGAAAAGTGAGAAGGCTCTGACTCAGGACGACATCCAACAACCGTAGTAGGAACTTCTTCCCTAATAAGAATCTGCGGAACCCCCCCTTGACTCCTTGGAAACAATCAACTGTGCTTCCCCCTGAACATCTAAAATGGACACCTGCAAAGCCTTGTCAGATGTGCTGCCTGCCAGATCCTCACCGGCTTCCAATCTGGACATGGCAGATAAAGCCAACAACCTTGGGAAAAACACTCAGCAGAGGGTGAACAGTGGAAGATTCCAGTCTTACCTTTTTTAACTTCTTCTTCCCTGACTGCTGACCCTCATGGTGGGAAGTTCCTTCCATTGTATCTTTAGCAAGAAGCTTAAGATGCTGGTTTTTACGATACAATGAAAGGGAAGAAAGCCGAGTATGAAGAGTTTTCAGGATGAACGCCTGACAAATCAAACAAGACATATGGTCATGAGAAGCCCCTAGGCAAAAGAGGTACTTTTCATGGTGGTCTCTATGGGGAATCTGTCTCCCACACTGGCATTTACCCTTCCTGGATGACATTAACCCCAAACAACACAAAAGAGTGAAGAAAAAGAACAAAACCCTAACTGGCTACTTATCTGCAATGGTGAGCACTTCAGCAAACAGGAGTAATCACAATAATACAGTAAAAATGGCAGAAAACAGATGTAGATAGACCAACAGTTTGAAACAGTGTTCGGACTGGTGGCAAAGAAGTTTTGAGCATGGTACGCCTGAATGTCACCTTTATGCCCTACTCTACGCAAGGAGTGTTTGGCTGACATTCAACATAACTTAAAGCAAAGGTAAGCTTTGGTAGACTGGTCAGACATTAGGCTTTGGCTTCCACAGCAGGGAATCCCATATGTAATGAATACTGCAGCAGTGAATGTAAGGACATCTTCCCAGTACTTACTAGCAATGTTGTTTCTCCCATTGAAAATAATAGGGTAACAGGAAATTTTGACTGTATTAATTAATTACCTCTACCAAATGTTTCTCTGAATGACTCAACTACGTAAATCCCCTCCTGCAGGCATTTCCAGGAAAGAGTGCTTGTCTAATTAGCATTAACCACTCCCCCCCCCAGAATGTTTCATTGCCATTTAGCATGGGTGTGGGGTCACCCACCTCAGTGATTCTACAACAGTGTGGAATCACTAGGGTAGGTGTATCTCTGAATTTGAAAGGGCATTCCTGAGTGGGTGGCAGCTCATGTTAGAAGTTACTGCTTGTGGTACCCCTTTCTAAATCCCAGTAAAGAGCATTCATTTATGCAGAGTAACTAAGATAGCTAAAAAAAATGGGCAAATACTATACAAAGTATGCTTAACTGAACAAATGTTTAGTGGTTTCCTTTTGTGCCACTGTTTTTTTTCTTATGTCAGGGTCTCATTTGTGCATTAGTGATATTCAGGAACAGACGTGGGATATTTAGGTTTAAAGTAGAGGAATGTGTAGAAGAACAACAAAAGTAAAACAAAATAGAGCGATTCATAAACATATAAACTTGCATGACAATTCATGTCAGTTAGTGAATTTGTACACCACCATGTTTTGGTGAACAACTGAATCCACAAGTGACATCTACATCAGGTAGACAGCATATGTTAGAGGCTGCTCTCACAGCCAATATCCATGACAGTCCTCTTAGTCAGCCCACATGTCTCATATAGATCCAGCTGTGCTTAACATACCATCACCTCAACAGAAAGGACAACGCTGAATGCTCTTGCCTGGACAGAGACACCATATAGTTGCTTGTAGACATATTCTTTGCTGACCTGGAAGTCAGTGAAATGTGTGGACTATCAGTCTGTATGTACATTAAGATATGTGTAGCACTGACCATCATTGATGAATGGGTGTGCATGGGGAAAAAGGAAGCAAATCGTTCTAAGTCAGCACAGGAACAGTAATTCTCCATATGATACAGAGGGATCCAACTTGATCTAAGTCAGCACCAGGAATACAGCAGTAATTCTCCATATGATACAGAGTGATCCAAATCAATCTAGGTCAGCACCAGGAATACAGCAATAATTCTCCATGTGATACAGAGGGATCCAAATCGATCTAGGTCAGCACCAGGAATACAGCAGTAATTCTCCATATGATACAGAGAGATCCAAATCGATCTAAGTCAGCACCAGGAATACAGCAGTAATTCTCCATAAGATACAGAGTGATCCAAATCAATCTAGGTCAGCACCAGGAATACAGCAATAATTCTCCATGTGATACAGAGGGATCCAAATCGATCTAGGTCAGCACCAGGAATACAGCAGTAATTCTCCATATGATACAGAGAGATCCAAATCGATCTAAGTCAGCACCAGGAATACAGCAGTAATTCTCCATAAGATACAGAGGGATCCAAATCGATCTAGGTCAGCACCAGGAATACAGCAGTAATTCTCAGTATGATACAGAGGGATCCACTTTATCAAATGCAAATGAAAGATCAAGAAGAACCAAGACACAATAATGGTGCTTATCCGTCACAACTAGGAGATTATTAAAGACTCTGTCTCAAGACTGTAAGGGATTACTGGTGCCATTAACTTTTAGGTATCATTCCAAATAAGTGTATACTACTTTCTGAAGCAACTTACCGTCAAAAGGAAGGTTCGAGATCAGTCAGTAACCATTCAGATCACCAGGATCTAAATCAGTCTTGTTGTGGATAGGAGTAATCAATTCCTCAATGCGAAAAAACTTCCTCAAGTGAATAGGTGACAAACTGGAAAAGATGCAGACCTCAGGCTCTTAAGGATGCCAGGGTAAGCTTATTGAGACAAAGATCCATAGCACAGTAGTAGTGTGTTTGCTGGTAATCAAAGAGATAAGGTCATCATAGTCAGGAATGGCGAACTCACACCAACCAAGATGTATACTTGACTACTGTTGACATGTCACATTACCCAAACTGGGGGTAATTGGCACTGAAGATCTGATGAAGGCAATCTTGTTAACAAAGTATGGTTATCAAATTCACATTCTTCAAAAGTTCTTCAAAAGATAAAATGTTCCATTTGGAGAAGCAATCCTGACTGCACAGATGTCCACCAGATGGAAAAAGTTGCTTGCTGATTTGCTACAGCAGAGATTTCACAGGGCATTTAATTTGACCTCTGGGGGTTGATCTATGCCTGATACTTGTCTTCTAACTTCTGCACAGCCTTCCTGAGATCCCAGAGTCCATGTTTGAATCACTGGTGGTCTTTATGGGGAGTCTGTCTCCAGACTCTTGTCTGCAACTGTGAGCACTTCAGCAAACAGGAGTAATCACAAAAATGCAGTAAAAAATGGCAGAAAACAGATGCAGACAAACACACCCAGAGTCCATGCTTGAATCGTGGTGGTCTATATACACAATGCATGGTTTGGGGTCACCAGGTTGGGACAGGATGTGAGTGTTTGAATGTAGCCCTCAACAAATTAATCAGGATCACTATGATCATGAAGATGGTTCAGTAGAGCAGTAATAAAGGGCTAAGGGATAAATACACTAGTGCTTCTGTAACAGATATAGACAACATCCCATGGCTCAGGGTAGTGTTAATCAACCATGAAGTGAATGATGACATAATCAAACCAAGTCACAGGTTCTACCACCAAGTAACCACTTTTGTCCAAGCTGGAAAACCAGCTGTAGAGTATGACCTAGCATATCACTAGCAATGGAACATACCTGTGCAAACTTGAATCACTTCATAATACAGAGGAATTATATTACAAATGCTGCCAACTTTTTATAAACCCTGATACTGAAGTCACAGAGAAGAATCAACCATCAGGGATGGGCAAGCACAGAGGAGATGAAGCAATTGATGAACTCCTGCATTAACATCCTCAAACACCTGGGTGGACCATAGCTAAGGAGGCACCTGTGAGTTGCACTTGTACCCATGACATACTTAAATGAATTGGTAAGACCAGCCTTGATCTGTGGTTGAACAGTGGACAACAGCAATATGCTCTGTGTCCAATCAAACCTGGAGTGCAGCCGAATGCCTAAGAGGAATTAAAACCACCAAAATGGAGTCAGTCTTTACATCCAACCAGGACTCAGTAAAAAATGCAATGTTCATTTCATGCAGCAGGTCAAGTGAAATGCCAGTCTTATTGCAGGCAAATTTCGCATTTAAGTACAGTGCCCTACTACATACTCCAGGAAATTAGGTCTCACCTAGCTATCCTGGATGTTAACGGGGATGAATGGGTACCACCCAAAGCACTGATGTCAGACATGCCAAGCTTGGTTTAGCTCCAATATTGATCCATTATGAAGTGGTATTGGCCAGGTATCAGAGCCCTAGGGTACCAGTTACTACCATGGGAACAGACTCCTATGTGATTCTTTAAAATATCCAGCCTCTTACATGATCTGGTAACAGATCAGGCCAACCTTGAAGGAAAAAGGAAGTGAAGAGACTGTAGCTGGTTTCTATAATACATAATCTCCATAATGTAAACCAATGAAAGCTGGAAAACATACCCAATACCAGTAATGGAGCAGCAAAGAAGAGCACCATAGTAATCAAAGAGACTGACACCCCCATCCCAAATATTTTTTTTGTCTCCGCAAAGGTTTTCAGAACAATATCATTGTTTCAGTGGCAGCCACCCTGTCCAAACTAACTGCACTTATTTTTGTAACTTCTAGATTATATATCACCCAGCATCCACAAATGGCCCAGTGCTAGCAGAATTTGTTGTGCTACTTCTGAAATTTGTGACATCAGATATTAGATCTAGTGGATCATCAATCTCAGTTCTAAATTTGGTGAATAAACTAAATGAGTAATCAGTGATGGAAACTTATCTAGGTAGACAATTCTTTCATTAACAGATGCCTTAGACTCCAGCCAATGACATATTTCAATTATTTCTACAATTCAGGAAAGGACATGCATCAGCCTAAGTCATGGTAGTATTTCTAGAACTATAAACTTTCAAAAACTGTCTACTCACATGAATGCTTCAGCTTCAAACTGGCAGTGTAACAGTTATGTAATACATATACAACACTGTTAAATGTTCCACCATCATTGCAGACTGGCTGCAGCAGTCTGGGAACTAGCACTATCCACAAAACTCCATTTGCATTCAGTTTATCAATCAGACAGAACATTTCCTTGTAGATTATTTGAGCAGGATGGTTCATCTGGATCTCAAGAGGATGTTGAGTGCTCAGGTCTTAATGAAACAAATCAGAATATGGAGATAGGTGCTCAGGAAACAGTTCAGCTCTGCAGAGTCTGCTCAGGCACATAAATACTGGACCAGATTACAAAAAAAACATACCGTGATAACCATGTGAAGACTTTTATTTTATCTATTTGTTAACCTGGGTAGAGCACTGATCCAAATGGACCTTTGTTAAGTTACTTGCTAAGACTGACATAGCAGATAAATGGAAGCTGGTAGACTCAAACTCTGGACCACAGGGAGCAATTCTTTAACATCTTGTACTCTTAATCCTTGCATGAATCTACATTATTTCCCTTGCTTCAGCGAATTCTACAAAACCCAGCAAAATAAAGTTAGCTCCATTTTGGACAAAATTGGCATTATCATATCCATGAGGAAGTTTCACATTACAGAAATATTTCTTGCTTCAGAAAAGGCTTTCTTCCCTACATTGTAATTCCTCATCCAGCACTGACTGAAACAAAGTTGTCTTTTTGCAAAATGAAGACTTCATTTCAGATTAAAGCTTTATTACATGTACATGTCCTGTTGGCTGCCCAGTAAGCAAAAAAAAAAAAACAGAGAAAGAAAGAAACTTCTGATGCAAACTGTTGTCAGTATTATTAGTAGTGTAAAGTGCAGAGTGCAATTGTCATATATCCTTTCAGTAGCCGCCTCACTTTGTCTTACTAGCTAAGATCTAGTTTAGCCTTTTTAGCATGCATTATTTGAACTATCTTTTTGTTTTAGGCTGGATGTTGAATTGTTTCTAAAAGGAGTTTTCCATCTTAACCCTCATAACAGAACTCTTGAACCAGCTCTGGATTTCATCTTTGTTCTGGAAACCTTTTACAAATCCTTCATTTTAGCAGGTGTATACAATATGTTTAGACTCCTGATGAAAATCAGTCACCTTCCAAGCTGTTACTTCAACTAGGAGGTTTACAGGGATAGACAGATAGATAGATAGATAGATAGATAGATAGATAGATAGATAGATAGATAGATAGATAGATAGATAGATAGACTGTAAGCCATATATTATTTGTAGCTTGTTCTACCCATCCAATGCTATGAACATAGGTGACTGGAATTTCATAGTACAGCTGTGTGAGCAGTCACCATAAGAGGATATGAATACAATGTCCTTGTTTTTACAATAATAGTTCAACATCTGCCACCTTCCTATTTTATATATTTGCTTTGTAGAATGTTATTCCCAGTGCCCGGCTGAGGTATGAATTTGATGAATGGTGACATTCAGTCTTATTAATACTGTGTTCTGTCATTTAAAATCTAAATATATTAAGCAGACTGTCCGGAGATATGGAAGGCAAATGGTGCAGGAAATAAAACTGAGTACCACTACAAGGATACCTAGCACATGAGAGGAGCAAAGTAGCCATTGGTATAGTAACTACAGAGCAGGCTATTATTAAGATGAGAAAGACTAGCAGTAGTTGTACACTGAGTTATTATATTTAGGAAACATCATGGATTACTGTAATGTCTTGCATACTAAGTAACTGAGTGACATTATGATTACATGGTCTTTGTCTCAGAACAGGTTGATTAAGGCATTATGTATATAAGTCATCCTAGCTTAGGGAGAGAGGATGGTTGAGGCAGGTATGTGTAAGCAAAAAATATATAATAAGTATAAAGTATTTGCAGTTTTGTAGTGTTTCAGCCACCCAGAAATGTTCTATAGATACATAACTTTCAGGCTATAGGGCAATGTTGTGTAAGAAACTATAAGTTAAAAACGTTTGTTTATGCCACAGACAGTCACACTTCTTTATCTAGTTAACACATTTTCATTTTCCATTGGATTATGGTTTAACAAAATAGTAAGCAGGTGGCAGAATGCATCAAAAAAGCAACAAAAAATCAGCTGATTCTTTCTTTTTTTTTTAGAACCAGGTAAGTTGAAGCCCTGAAAGAATAAAGCTAATCAAACCAAAACAAATATACAACCATAAAGTGTAAAAGCAGGAAAAAATTCTGATAATTAATAATGCTCACCTAACCCCCACTAAAAAATTAAAGCGACTATCTTTTCTGGGTGTCCTCCATGTGCCCTATTTGTGATTATGGGAGTCCAGACATATTTCATATATTCTAATCTTGTTCATATTCCCAAGTGCTATGAAACACTCTTGCAAAGAAAATTAAGGCTCAGATTCCGTAAATAAGCAATAGTCCTTGGAAACTAGTTTTACTTCATCTTCCTTCCAGTGAGGAACATATAAATCACTTATTCATATTAATTACATTTTTCTCTCTCTCTTAAAACTTTACATTACACAAAACTGATTAAATCTCCAGTCTATGAATTGGGTGCTCTTCAATAATATTTCTCTGACTTATCTTAAAACAGCCAAATTCCTACCAAAATCTCAAAGATTCTCTGAAAATGAACAGGAGCTGTAGCCATAAGAATTATACTTGAAATCCTTTCTTCAGCTATATCTCTACTTTACTCACCCCCTTACCTGTTGTGATTCACCTAATAATAAATAGTAAACGCTTCAGTTACACAAATTCATCACACATCCTTTATCTCCCCATACTCTTTAATAATTTATCCTTTTGTATCTTGTATTTGCAATAACATGCTCTTCTTGTATACTATAAAAGCAAGTAAAGTATTTTCAATATAGTGCATATAGTTTTACATGTGCTTTTTGCATTCCTTTAAATTTTTATCATGTTTACTGTTTCTTGTTTGCTACTTTCATGTTATTCTGCTTTATCAGTTTTGTATTACAATTTTTTTCAAATAAAAAGGCATTGAAACTAAAAGAAAAAATGTAGCATACATTACAGGTTCATAGGTAAGTACTAGGCTATCTGCACGAGGGCAACTATAAGCCTAGCCAGAATGTGTTGGCTTTCGCCTCTTAGATTAGTTCCATGTGCCTCGGTCCAGCAGAGCCATTAGTTCCCTGTGCATCTGTCCAGCAGAGCCACTGCCATGATCCCTGGGTTAAATTTTCTGTTTCCTATCCACTTGTCAAGGTTTCTCTTGAAGGGTTAGTGAGGGACTCTGCCTAATGTAGTTTGGAATCCTGTTCCAAAGCATGGGGAGTCTCTGGGACAAGAATCTATCCCTCCAGCACATCCTATTTATTGTTGTGGTGAGGTTTAGATCCCTAGAGCATGTGGCTCTTGGGGATTTGTTTTTTTTTAGGTGGAGCATGTCCATCAATTCTGGGTTGGACATGGCCTTGTATGTCAGGCAGAGATCACCTGTGAGTAAGCGGTATGCAACCGAGTACAGCTGAGTTTCTACAGTCGGGCTGCATTGGGCATCTGTTTGAGGCCAGTAATCCTCTTGGTGAGGTACTTCTGTGGTCTTTCCAACTGTTGCAGGTGTCTTGTAAGGAACATCCCAAATGGGGCATTGTACTCTATGATGGGTCTGATTAGTGATGAGTAGAGGGGCATAATAACCTCTTTTGTTCTACATGAGAACCCTTTTGTGATTAGGTGGGCCACATAGAAGGATTTTCTAACCACCTTGGCATTATGATTATCAAAGGAGAGATTACTATCTACTTGGGTCCCCAGATCCCTTATTACATGTTCTGTATTTAGGGGATTACCACGTATGTGGTAGCTCGCGGATACTTTGTTTTATCCAAAGGGGATGACTATGCATTGTTTGGCATTTAGCTTGAGGCCATGATTTTGACACCAGGTATCCGTCTCAGTGAGACCCTTCTGGAGGATGTCTGTATCAGCTGGAGAGTCAATTATTGCCCCCAGTTTGCAGTCGTCTGCGAACTTGGTCAGCCATAGTCCTCCTGGGCTTGCCTGTACCTCTGAGATGTATATACCAAACAGGAGGGGTCCCAGGACTGAGCCCTGGGGATGCCACTTGTAACTGGCTTAGAATCGGACCTAGAGCCTGCAACTCTCACCGTGTGGGTTCTATCCATGAGCCAATTGGCAACCCATCTCATGACATAGTGGTCTATGTTCAGGCTGGTGAGCTTGTCTATAATCAAAAGCCTTTGCGAGGTCTAGGTAGGCTGTGTTGGACCTCCTTTCCCTCGTCTAAAGCCTTGGAAACTGTCTCGAAGAAGTCTACCAGGTTTAGGAGGCATGATCTGCCCTTAACAAAGCCAAACTGGGTAGGGTCCAATGTTTGAAGGTTCCCAATGTCTCTGTTAATGAATTCCATGATGATGCGCTTCATAGCCTTGCAGACCATGCTAGTCAGGCTTATAGGGTAATAGTTCCTGAGGTCCATTGTGGCTCCACCTTTGTGAAGCGGGATAACTGTTGCTGTGTGCCACTCTATGGGTACATAGCCAGTAGAGAGGCTGAGTTTGAACAGTGTGTTTAGGTGAGGGGTTAGTTTATTTTAGAGCTCCTGTAAGTCACAGCCTGGGACACTGTCTGATCCCATTGAAGCTGTATTTTTTCTTTGGATAGGGCTGTTTTAACCTGTGTGTCAGTGATTTCCAGGGCTCTACATTCTTCTGGTATGGTTATGGGCCCTTTAGGGGGTGAGAGGGGGGTGAAGTTTGCACTAAACCTGTCTGCCAAAATGTTGGCAACATCAGTCGGTTCAGTGTATTTTGTGCCATTCTGCACTTACTCAGAGAGCAGATCTGATAGTTTCCACTTAGGTTCTTGACATAGCTAAAGAATGCTTTGTGGTTATCTTTGGAGTCCTTGGCAATTTTTCTCTCAAAGCTAGCCTTTGATGATTTTATGAGGGATTGTAGTTTCTTGCTGATACTGATCAGGGATGTCTTTCCTTCTTGGGAATTTACTCTTTTCTATACTAGTTTCCTCCTTCTGTTGTATAGCTTGTTTATGGCAGGGGTCCACCAGACTGGTTTCCTTTTCTTGGAGGAGTGAGTCTTGGTTTTGCTTGGGATAGCATGATCCATGCATTCTTGCAGGTGCTCATAGAGTGCCTTTGAAAGGGATTCAGCAGCTTGGACAGCATTGTCCTTTAGCATGGGGGTTGTGAACCTTTCCACCTCGGTCTTAAGTAACGTGAAGTTTGCTTTTGAAAAGTTTTTCCTTGATTGGGGGTGGGGGCTGAATGTGGATATCCAGAGTGATTAGTCTATGGCCTGATCTAACCAGCGAGGGTTTGACCTCCGGTGTAGAACACCAGTCGCCCATGTTGGTGATGACCAGGTCCAATATGTTGTCACCTCTGGTGGGGGTGTTGATCAGTTGATCCAGGGCATTCGAGTTTATAAATTCTAGGAAGCGTTGGGCAAGGGAGTTAGTACTTGAGTAGTTCTCCCAGTTAATGATTGGGTAATTGAAATCACCCAATATTAGGGCATTTGGTAGGACCTTCATATTTTCCAGTGTCTCCAAAAATGTGGAATGGGGTCCTGGGTCATGGTGGGTGATCTGTAGCAAGCTACAATTTGAATTGCAGTTTTGCCCATTGTTAGTTGCACATGGATGATCTCTGAGGCATTGTGCTGTGCCACTAATCTGGAGGTGTGGGTATCCTTGATGAATATGGATACACCCCCACCTTTTGTGTTTTGGTCCAGGTTCTGTAGCTGAAAAGTATGGCATGAGTTATAGCCTGGTAGTGCTGGGGTGCTCTCTAGAGCCTTAAACCAGGTTTCTGTTACTGCACAGATATTGATGTTCTCCATACTGAAGAGTGCCTCGAGTGCATGCATTTTGAGGTTTAGACTTCTGGCGTTGAGTAGCATTACCCTCAGTTTTTGGGTACTTCTGCTATTTACGGTGGTGGGTTTGTCTTTTGAGCATTGCCTAAAAGAGGCATTATGAGGATGGCAAAAGCCTTGGTCAGTATTCAAAAGCCTAAGGGTGACAGGTGCAAGCCATCTCTTGCAAAGCAACATGGCTTATCAAGCATGTCATCCCAGGTGGACAGATGCGAGATGCCCTTTGAATGACACCAGAAACTTAGACAATTGTTGAAACTGATCATTTTTTCTTTATACTGTGGCATCATTCTTGGTGAGGGCAGGATGCTACTCAGGGTCAGGGTCATACCGGCCTGGGCTACATGATCAGAGAGCTCTTCCATGTCTCTTTTCATGTAGTCCAGGAAGGTGTGTCTCAGGTCATTCACACCAACATGGACAATGACAGAGTCGTATTTGTACTTGTTCTGGAGTGACCAGAGTGCTTGTGTTATGTGACGGATCCTGGTGCCTGACAGGCAGCTAACTGTAACCTTCTCCTTGTCCAGCCTAGTTAGTGGGACATCAGTGTGCCTGACTATAGAGTCGCCTATTATTAGTGTGTTGGGTATGTTATTTTGCCTCAAGGGCTGTGATTGCGTGGCACACTGATTATGTGAAGTATGTGTTTCATGGTTTGTGATGGGGTGTGGAGGTTGCTTGGGTGTCTGCTTTGGAGGTCTCTGTTGCTTTTGCAGATTTTTATTTAGAGCCTCCGAGTATGTTTTTGTGTATTTTTGTGTGTTATTTGCCGGTGTTGGTTTAGTAGATCTATGGAAGACTGGTGGCGTGATGCAAGTATTTCCCTTCTCCTCTTGACTGTCTGATCCAGCCTTGGGTTGAGAGAGCTTTGCCTCCAGTTTGGCAGTATAATTGCATCTCTCGCATATATTAGTGTTTGGTGGTAGGAGGATAGGGTTGTCTGTATACATGAGGCAGTTATAACATTGCCTCAAAATGCCCAGATTCACCAGTTGGACTGGAGAGTACACCTGAAACTGCCCTTTGGACATGCCTGAATAGGTAAAGTGAGCTGTTTTACTGATTAGCTGGTAGGGACAAATAGAGAGCCTTGTCCTTCTGGACAGCATAGGGGGTTTAGTGCTAGGGTTAATTAGTGCTTGCTATGAGTTTTGAGCAAGTGCTGGGCTGTGAAATTAATGGTTTGAGTGCTTAAGTGGAAAGTTTGTCTAGTTCCAAGGGAAAAATTGAAGAGTAGACTTCGTGGAGCCGGGAATACTTTAACCCTAGCTAACCGGCACTGCCCAGCACGCAAAACTACGCAAATGTGTTTTTTATAACAGGGAAATGAAAGAGATAGAAATTAGCCCAAAATGGCCAATAAACTACTAACTTCTGGCCTACAGCAAACAAGGCACACAAATTTCAGAAAGTAACAGATCAAATAAGCAGGCACAATAAACCTTTAACCAGAAATTCCCAGCTCAGAAGGGCAGAATCTAGCCTCTCCTCCCACAAGAGTGCAGACTACAAACCTTATTAAGGTAAAATAACTGGCCTGAAGCCCAAGTGCTTAAACCAAAACTAATGGGCTTTTAGAATAACAGACACTGAGCCTTCAATCAGCAATTCCCAACTTAGAAGGATGTAAGCTACCTGCCCTGCCACAACAATGCAGTCCACAAACCTGCAGATGTTATGTGGCATTCATATCAGAGGTTACAAAGAATGCAAAGAACGTTACATCACTGAAACTAAATTGAGACTATTAATTAAATAGCATACAGCAAAATAAACAATAGAAAACAAGCAGCAAAAGAAAATCAGGGACACGTGTCTATGATTACTGAAGAAGCCTTCTCAAGCACTGCATCTGCCACATGAACCACCTACCTACTGAGATAAAAACACTGGGCGCCACAGCGACATTTAAAAGTAATCTAAATCATTATCTATTAAAGGAATCTAAGTGCACATGCTTTCTGGACACTGGCTAGTTCTATGTCACATTAATATCAACAGCTATTAATTTCTGCAGTTATTGTATATTTCCCATATTTATAATTTTAACCAAAGGTACTTTGCATAGAATGATTCCAACATCTGCAGTGTCGTATTACATAATACTTAAGCATTTATCAGCTTCTGTTCTCTTAATGTATTTTATTATTCTTTATATCAGCTTTTAGATTATTGTATTTTAATGTTGTTCCTTTGTACCCAGGTCATGACTGAAAAGGGTTAGTAGACTAGGTCACTTATCTCTTTATTAAATTAATAAATAAAGAAATAAACCCAATTTTCATCTGCTGAATTTCTAAGTGTTACACTAGTTATTCATGATTCATTTATAAGTTTAATGCGTTTAAATATACTGAAACTGGGTCTATTTTATATATTCAAACGCTTAAATGTTCGAATCACTAAAGATCGAACTTTAGTGATCGAACATTTAAATGTTTGAATATATTAAAAATTAATATTTAAAACAAAAAAAGTAAAACTGAAGGGTTTAAGCAGGGGGGGCAAGCCCCCCTGCAGCCCCACACCCCCTGCTACTTTAATATACCAACTCCGAGATTGCACTTCAATGTGCTTGTTTGTGTCTTTCAGCTTTTTCCGGTTAGGGGTCACCACAGTGGAACTCCGGTCCGCTAATGATTGGCAGTTGATTTTTACATACCAGCTTGCCAGGCCTGACGCACAACTTTAATCGAAGATACGCCCATTCACGCATGTCTCCACGCATAAGACGCTCTAGCTGAGAATCGAACCGGACAGTGTCTTACTGTGAAGCGACAACGCTACCGCAGCACCACCACCACAGTGTTCTCAGTGTGCTACAGTGCGGAAATGGAAAATTTCCCATTTCCAACACTGTAGAATGATGTTGGAGTTGGTACTTTTAAGTAGCGGGGGTGTGGGGTGCAGGGGGGCTTGCCCCCCTGTTTACACCTTTTAGTTTTACATTTTTTTTTTAGTTTTTTTTTTACATTTTGTAATATATTCGAACATTTAAATGTTTGATCACTAATGTTCATCTTTAGTGATTCGAACATTTAAGCGTTTGAATATATAAAATAGACCCCATAAACTAATATAAGAAACATACTACATACAGAATACTAAATGAAGCATGCTGTCACTTTTACTGGGAGTAGATATAAAAAGAAATACAAGTTATGGCAAATGAATCTCTGCCTTAAAATTCAAAATTCTATTATATCTCATCCATAGTCCAGATTCTAGGATGAGAATACATTGCCCGCAAAAAATGGCAAGCCAAATTCCTTAAAAAAATGTAAAATATTATCTTGTACTGGTACTTGGGGAGGGAATAATGAATTTAAAAATGCCATTGAATGTAGACTAGATTCTAGAGCTGCACCCATAGCAAAAATATTGTACAGCAAGAAATCAAAATCATCGAACTTCAAAGATAATAAATCATATGTGCAAAAATGTAGCATTATCTCCTGAAATGGATCATACAAAATCTTAGGATAAAATATCACACATGTCATATGCTAAATACATTCCAGGAGTACAGTAGGGATTTAGAAGTCTTGCCCTACACTCTGAATGTTCACGATTTGACAGATCGTATAGCATAAGGAAGATGTATTGCTACTATTAAAATACTCAGCAAATTGGAAGCCCTTTAATCTGCCTGCCACTTTTTTCCCATTTTCAAGAAGATAAATATCAGCCTTTAAGGAAATACCATACATAGATCTTTTCTATGCAGAAGAACTTTTGAGGTCATACAGTCCTGCCGTCTTGTCAATTTAAAATGACTTCAAAGGTAAATATGAATAGCATACCACTCAGTGTATGGATGTTAGTTATGAGTAATATAAGCTAACTACAGCTATTCATTTATTTAATATTAATTAATATTGTAATTAATTCATTCATTGATGTAATTATAGCATAAATGCATTTGTTTTTGTTTTAGCTATTTGAACTGACCATTGTAATTACTTCTTATAATTTTATTTCTGTCAGAGTATCTTGCATGTTTATTCTTCAGTAATTCAGTTTGATTTACAATTGAATTAAATAATGACACATAGTATAAATACACCAGAAAAATTGAATGAAATCCCAACATATACAGCTGAGTGGCATCAGAGAGCAGAAGCATAAAAGGTATAGTGAGAGTTTTATTTTTTATGGTGTGTCATTGGTGAGTTTTTGAGTGGCAGCCTGTCAGATAAGCTACACTTCTAGTCTTGGTCCTGATAACCCTGAAATATTAAAACTATTATTGATGGTCTATGCAAATGATAATGAGCTAAAGGATGAGTTTTTGACAGAGGCCCTCACTTAACCAGTCCATTTATGCCGCCCCCTATCCACATCAGTGGTCTCTCTCCTTGCTTAGTGGCCAAAATAATGATACTATATGTACAAACACTGGAAATGATGCTTCTCAGGGTTACTAGGTTTACTTTTGTGAGGACCATAGTAATCCAGAAAATCTGAAGTAAAATATATTAATTAAATCATTTTTATAGTTTGCTGAGTTTTATAGGTTGCAGTGTTTTTCAAATTGTTTCTGTGTTGTGCTATGAATTTAAATCAGTTCTGAGCATGTCCTCTCATTTTTCTGCATTTTTGTTATAATCTCCAATGAATCTGAAGCTACAAGAATAAACTGATTTTGTTTTACAGTATCTATTGTTATTTATCTGAGCTCTTAAGTGGATTATCAGCATTTCACATTTAATTGTGTGTTTTAGCCACTTTACAAACTTAAAACAAAAAGCCAGCTTTGGTCAGCTGTGTGAGTTGTAACTAGAGCTTATGGTAATTAAACTCAGTGGGAGTAGGAAATACTGGAGCTCTGGAAAATAAGCCTATTGGCTAGAGCTTTAAGTTACATCTAGCCTCCTGGTACTTTACTTTGCACAAGTAGGCAGACATATTTATCTTTGGACTGCTGTAAGCTTGGAAGATGAAAATTTGTCTTCAGGCTAATACTTAACAAATTATTTAGACTCCATTTTGAATCTAGGGAAGTACATTTAAACTACTGCACTTATTGTATCATCTAAATCATTTTTTGTTCCCCACCCACCCATTCTTTCTCTATTGTGCTTTTAAACTTGTGGGCTTTTGAGCTGCCTACCCCTACTGTATATCTGGATTTTGAAGGTCCTCCCATTCTCATCTCTTCTTCTCTGCTCAACTTACTGGGTACTGACAGATGAAATTGGGAAGGCCCTCTCCTTATACTGTTGAAGTGTGCTTTGAAATTACCATGTTCTTCATTGCTGATTTATTTGCCTAAGAAGTGTCTTGCAATTACTTGTTGTAGGTAGTTGTTTGACTTTTTCCCTGGTACCTTTTCACTTTTGGCTAACTAAAGTGTGGTTTTACATTAAGAAGTTGGGACTACATTTCCAGTGGCAGTAAAAAGGTAATCTGGTTTGTCCAAGCTGGGAAACCTACATGGGAGCTTAAAGTGAGACTGGCTCATTGGTCAGAGTCCTTTTCAGTTGGTTTTAGTCACTTTTCTTTGAGTCTATAAAAATCCATTGCATTTGTGCAGCTCTTGTCTCAATCCCATAGAGCTGACAAATGCTTGGCATATTGGCCTGTGTTCTCAGAGTGTTTGGCTTGTATTTGGTTTCATCCAGGCTTGGATACATACTTTAAATTTAAATATTGCACCTTTCTAAGCTTTTTCTTAAGACTGATGCTATATTTTCAGATTATTTACTGCATTTTTTGCATTTCATCAATGTAAAGTGTATTTGCTTTTCCTTGGTCTGTCTGCTGCTAGTGTGCTTTAAGATCACCTTAAAGTGTGTGTTCCTCATTGCAGGCTTGTCTGCCTTAGAACTGTCTTGTAATCACTTGTTGTAGCTAGTTATTTTATTTGTTTCTGGTACCTTTTCACTTTTGACTAACTAAAGTAGCGTGTTTTTGCATAAAGAAGACTGGAAGTGCAATTCTAGTGGCAGTAGAAAAATAGTCCTAGTCTCTCCAAGTTGTGAAACACACAAGGAGGGTTAAAGTGAGATTGTTTCATTTGACCAGAAGGCTTTTTAGCTGGTTTAGTGACCTTTTTAATTCTATAAATTCTTCTGGTCATCACACAGTGGCATTTAGCAGTGCCTTGTATCAATGCAGGTACTTGAAACTAAATTTTCCCTATAAAACTTTCCCTGTAACTTTACCCAATATTCAGTTGTGCAAACTGCAACTTGTTTGCACACTGAGGAGCACTGCCACAGGAATTCAGTCTTAAATAACATAGCTGCAGTTTCTACCCTCACAGCAACCAAGTTAGCTTGCTGTAAACCCCAGATATACTAACTCTTTGCAGTTCACCAACAAATGACCTGATAGAATGGATGAGGATTTTCCCAATTTTTCTGCCTCCAGCTCAGTAGATATGGATTAGAAATTGTCGCATGTTCTCTGAAAACCAACTAATCTTTAGGGAAACAGATACGATATCTGAGATATGTAATTGCACAATATCATTGGAAGCAAGACTCTCACACAAAAGCAGTCAAAATAATCAGGTTGTCAGTAATGTAAGCATTACACTCATCACACATAGTACTGGCCCAACACAGGAATTGTACCTTATTAACTGTTTGGGGTTGCTTTCTATCCCTTTCAACTTTCTGTCTTAAAAACCTGTGTTTGTGCAGGTTTGTGCTTTTTTTAGCTCAACAGATCCTGTTTGGTCATCCTGCAGATTACTACAGCACCAGAAATGAGAAAGAGAGACGTTTTGCTGATTATAAGTACCTTTTTGGCTTTTCTTGACTGTTTTTTTGCTAACCGCACTTCTAAAAGCCAATTTAAAGTAATCCTGCTACGATTTCTACTGTATTTTACTGGTTAAATCATTTTACTGTCTGTGCACTTGGTTTCAAAGTTTAAACTGCATTTACTGTTGTAGGCTACACATTCAAGTGTGATAGCCTTTTCTGTGCTTATTTACTGTTTAATTGCATTTTTCCTGCTTAATTTAACCTTTAAAAAAATACTGTTTGCTTGTTTGCCACCTTTTTTCAGTACTAGAATAGTCCAGATTCCAGATTTGCTGGTTTCAGGACTTTACTTTTGTGTTTCTGAGTTGTTCAGACCTTGCTGTTGTAGAGGGAAGCCTTTCTGCTTATCAGTGGGAGTGGTAAGCATTGAGCTGCCTATCTGTCGCTAGAGGAGTGGTTTCCAGCACAGGAATTGTACCTCATTAGTTGTTTGGGGCTGCTTTCTATCCCTTTCAACTTTCTGTCTTAAAAACCCATGTTTGCGTGGGTTTGCGCATCGTACAGTGCCGCTTAGCTAGAGTTAAACTATTACCGGTGCCAGAAATTCTGCTCTTCAAATTTTCTCTTAGAACTACCCAGTTTTTCTGTTTTAGCACTCAAATTTGATTCTTTGAGCTCAACACTTGCTTAGAACTCCTTGTAAGCACTAGATATTCTATAAATTGCTACAGCACTCCACTTTCTTTACTAAGTAAAGAGGAAAACAGTTTTAGTACTTAAATAAATAAGCACCTATCCAGGCATGTCTAAGGGTCAGCTCCCGGTGATTTCTCAGTCCACCTGATGAATCCGGGCATCTTGGTGCAATGTAACAATTGCCTCATGTACACAGACAACCCTCGCCTCCTACACCCAACACTACAACCTGTGAGAGATGCACTTATATAGCCAAGCTGGAAGCCAAGCTCTCTCCAGCCACGACTGGACTAGTCAGTCAAGAGGAGAAGGTAAACACCTGCACCACATCACACACAACACATAGTCCTTCAAAACCTACACCACCAAAACTCACACATAATAACACAAAACACAAATCTACATATGCGGAGGCTCTTAATATAAATCTACCCAAGCAACAGAGACCTCCAAAGCTGAAACACAAACAACCACCAACCCCAGCACAACCCAAGTGACACATGGCTCACAAAACCAGTGTACCACTTGACCTCAGCCCCTATGGGAAAAACAACGTACCCAACACACTAGTCATAGGTGACACTATAGTCAGGCACACTCATGTTCCACTCACCAGGCTAAACAAGGAGAAAATTACAATCAGCTGCCTGTTGGGTTCCAGGATCTGCCACATAACGCATGCACTCAGGTCACTCCACAACAAGTACAAATATGACTCTGTCATTATCCATGTTGGAGTGAATGACCTAAGACGCACCTCCCTGGACTACATGAAAAGAGACATGGAGGAGCTCTCGGATCTTGTAGCCCAGGCAGGTATGACCCTAGCCCTGAGTAGCATCCTGCCAACACCCAGAATGATGCCGCAGTACAAGGACAAAATGATTGACTTCAACAATTGGCTAAGCTTCTGGTGTCATTCTAAGGGGATCCAGTATCTGTCTGCCTGGAAAGACATGACTGACAGAGCATGATGCTTTGCCAAAGATGGTCTGCACATGTTGCCTTGGGATTCTGGATACTGGCTAAGGCTCTTGCCACCCCCTGTAGTGCTTTTTTAGGCAAGGTTCAAATGACAAAATTACCACTGTAACAGGTACAAGCAAGCACAATTTGAGGGTGATGCTACTCAATGTTAGAAGCCTAAACCTCAAAATGCACTCATTTGAGGCACTCCTTAAAATGGAGAACATCGACATCTGTGCAGTGACAGAGACCTGGTTCAAGGCTCCAGAGAGCACCCCTGCAATACCAGGCTACAATTCATACCACACCTTTCGGCCACCTAACCTGGACTGAAACTACGAATCTACCACCATGCCCCAAGATTCCCACTCCACTTTTCTTAACATACTGGAAAATATTAGGGTACAACCAAATACCCTAATACTGGGCAACTTCAACTATCCCTCCATTAACTGGAAAAACTACTCATGTACCAACACATTTCTCAACTTTTTTTGGGATTCATAAATTCCAATGCCTTGGACCAATTTATCCATACCCCCTCCAGGGGCACCAGTATCCTAGACCTGGTCATTACCAACATGGGCGACTGATACTTCACACCAGAGGTCAGCTCTTCATTGATCAGATTTGACCATAAGCTAATCACCCTAGACATCCACATCCTGCCCTCACCCCCCATTAAGGTAACCACTGTAAAAAAACTTCTCCAAAGCCAACTTCATGCTTCTTAAGACAGAAGTGGCAAACTTTGCAACACCCATGCAGACGGAAAGTAAAAGTACAACTGCTGAATCTTACACCAATATTGAGCACATACACAATTGCATGGATCGCGCCATCCCAAATAGAACCAAGATGCTCTCCTTCAAAAAAAGGAAGCCAATCTGGTGGTCCCCTGCCATAAACAAACTCTACAACATAAGGAAGAAACTGTTGCAAAAAAAAGTAAAATCCCATGAGTGGAAAAACACCCTTGTCAGCCTCAGTAAGAAGCTGAGATCCCTCATAAAATCCTTCAAAGCTAGTTATGAAAACAAAATCGCCACAGATTCTAAAGACAACCACAAGGCATTCTATAGTTATGTCAAGAATCTCAATGGCAACACTCAGATCTGCTCTGAGTTACAGCACAATGGCACTAAATATACAGAACCAACTGATATTGCCAACATCCTGGCAGATAGGCTCCGTGCTAATTTCACCCCCTTCTCACCACCTAAAGGGCCCATCTCAGTAACAGAAAAATGCCAAGTCCCAGTAATCACAGCCACACAGGTAAAAACCAAACTCTCCAAAGACAAGAATACAGCATCCATGGGACCAGACAACATCCCGGGCTGTGTTCTGCACGAACTGGCACCCCACCTAAGTACCATGTTCAGTCATAGCCTCACTTCAGGCTTTCTGCCTACTGAATGGTGCACAGCTATGGTTATCCCACTCCACAAGGGGGGATCCACCACGAACCCCAAGAACTACCACCCCATTAGTCTGACGAGCCTGATCTGCAAAATCATGGAACGTATCATCATGGAACTTATAAACAAAGACATAGGTAACCTTCAAACTTTGGACCCCACCCAGTTTGGGTTTGTGAAAGGTAGAGCATGTCTCCTAAACCTGATTGACTTCTTTGAAGCAGTAACCAGAGCCGTGGATGAGGGTAAGGTGGCTCACACAGCCTGTCTAGACCTTGCCAAGGCCTTCAACACCATTCCCCACTCTGGAATCATAGACAAACTCACTAAATTGGGCATAAATCCATACATCAAGTGATGGGTTGCCAACTGGCTCACTGATAGAACTCAAACCATGAAAGTAGCAGACTCCAAATCCGACTCCAGACCAGTGACAAATGGAGTACCACAGGGTTCAACCTTGGGTCCCCTCCTGTTTGGCATCTACTTCTCGAAAGTTCAGGCCAACACAGAGGGTCTATGGCTAACAAAGTTCACAGACAACTGCAAACTGGGAGCCATTATTGAATCCCCAAATGATGTGGACATCCTACAAAAGGGCCTCACTGAGACAGATGCCTGGTGTCAAAGCCATGGCCTCAAGCTCAATGCCAAAAAATGCATAGTCATTCCCTTTGGGAAAAATGGGTTCCTATTTGAATGACAAAAACACATTTTGTCAAATGCATTTTCATCGACACATAAAGAGTGAACAGGCAAAACAGTGAAGCGGCTGTTCAGCAAATTCTTTCCCTGGGAAAGAAGTCACTTGACCGCTTCGTTGCTTTGCCATGTTCAGCACTGTAGTGTGATCCTTTGACCGGTACAGCTCCCAATCATAAATGTGCAAGAGTTACTGACCTTAGGGTCAGAGTGCGGGTTAAGGTAAGTGCATATGTATGAAAGTGTTTACTTTTTTGTTTTTTGCATTAGATGTATGGTTGAGTTAAGTGCATATGTGTTTTAAGCTGTTTACTTTTGTTTTGGGGGGGTAGAATTAGTGTTAAGATAAGTGTGTATGTGTTTGGAACTGTTTACGTAAATGTGCAAGAGTTACTGACCTTAGGGTTAGGGTGCGGGTTAAGATAAGTGCATATGTTTTAAAATGTTTACTTCTTTTTTCCATTAGATGCATGGTTGGGTTACGTGCATATGTGTTTTCAGCTGTTTACTGTTTTTTGGGAGGGGTACAATTAGGGTTAAGGTACGTGTGTATGTGTTTGGAAGTGTTTACTGGGTTTTTTTTTTGTTTTTTTTTTTCTTTTGGCTGGAACAGTAAATTCTTTCCCTAGGAAAGAAATCGCTGTTCTGAGGTGTCGACATTTTCAGCTTTCACTGAAAAAGGGTCAATGAAACATTGTTCGCTGTTTTAAGTGTTCGATGTTTCAATATATACCTGGGGAAAAACCCATTGCCCATGAACTACCACATAGGTGGTAGTCCACTAAACACCAAAAGTGTGATAAGAGACCTGGGGACACAGGTGGACAGTAGTCTCTCCTTTGATAAGCACATCACCACAATAGTCAGGAAATCCTTCTAAGTGGCACACCTCATCACAAAAGCTTTCTCATCCAGAAAAAAGGAGGTCATTGTTCCTCTCTACTCATCCCTCATTAGACCTGTTATAGAGTACAATGCCCCATTTGGTATGTACCTCACAAGACACGTACAACAACTGGAAAGGCCACAGAAATACCTCACAAAAAGGATTACTGGCCTAAAACAGATGCCCTATGCAGACCATCTCAAAAACTCCAGCTCTTCTCCATCACATATTGCCTACTCAGAGGCAGTCTCTGCCTAACATACAAAGCCATGTCTAACCCAGAGCTGTTGGACATGCTACACTTAAAGAAATCCCAATCCCTCCAAGCCACATGCTCCAGGGACCTAAACCTTGTCACCACAATAAACAAAACATGTTGGAGTGATAGGTTCCTGTCCCAGAGACTTCCCATACTCTGGAAAAGACTGCCCATTCATGTCAAACAGAGCACCTCATTAGCCCTCTTTAAGAAAAATCTTGAAGATTGGATGGGAAATAGGAAATTCATCCCAGGGATCACTTCTGTGGCTCTGCTCGACAGGGGCACAGGAAAATATTTTTTTGGATGGCAAAAGCCAGAGAATCTGTATGGCTAGGCTTATATAGGCCCTAGGGCCTGATGAAGCGCACGTTATATGTGCGTGAAAGCGCTTGTTCTTTTATTAATTAAATAAGTTGTTTGATTTTACTTCGTGGTGGTTCCAGTGTTTTTCAACTACACACACACACACACACACACACACACACACACACACACACACACACATGGACACAGGTGCACGTGTGACCGCGCGCACACACACACACACACACACACACACACACACACACATATGCACATGCACACACACATGGACATATGCACACGTACACACACACACATGGAGACACATACAAACACACACAGACACACACACACACATATGGACACATGCGCATCTGCGTGCGTGTGCACACACACATGGGCACACACACACATACGCAAACACACACGCGCGCGCACACAGACACACACAGACACACACACGGACACAGGTGCACGCGTGACCACGCGCGCGCTCGCGCACACACACACGCACACACACACACACACACACACACACACACATATTTTTTCAGCAGGCATTACCCGTAGATTAACAGTGCTGGAGAACAATCTTTCTTCAATCAGATTTTAATGTACAGCTTGCCCATTCATTAACAGCTGTTATCAAACACTTAGTTACTGCTCTTGTATTTCAGTATATACTGTGGGTCAAACTCCTAAGAAAGAATGTGAATTTATCTGCTGACAACAGATGTCATTAGAGATGAGCATGAGCATTTGAAGAAAAGTATTAAAACTAACTGTTGAAATATCTCTATGCTGAAGAGATTCATCTCATGAATGTGGTCATTTACATCTTTCAATCTATGGTGTACACCATTTTATTTTCTATTATGTTTCCTAATATATGCCCAAATGTTACTGTAGAGTATTTATCCCTGCTGCTTTTCTCTTAACTCCCTAGCAGTATATCATGTTTCAGTATTTTTTCTAAGACACCTACAAACCAGATCCTCTATCACCAT
The DNA here is from genome assembly GCF_019279795.1 of Protopterus annectens. Taxonomy (NCBI): domain Eukaryota; kingdom Metazoa; phylum Chordata; order Ceratodontiformes; family Protopteridae; genus Protopterus; species Protopterus annectens. Next base: position 1,394,803,546 of record NC_056745.1, on the reverse strand, counting down.
TTTTTATGAGTTAAGCACTCATCCCCTTAACATTCTTGTCAGTAGATTTGTGTGAAGCTATATGCATTTGATGAGTGTCCACTACATTCTATTCAAGCTCTCAAGCTGATTCTTATTTGGTGTGTTAAACAAAAAAAGGCTAATAAAATAAAATTAATGTAATATTTTGTTAAGCAATAGATAATGGCTGCCAGGTCCATTGGCATAGAGGGCTAAAGTTCTGAGTACAGCACAAGTGACCCAAATTCAATTACATTCTCTCTTTTTCACTGGAACTGGCATGGGAAAGATAAATGTACATATTCTTGGGGAGGGGGAGCAGATTGAGAGTATCTAATGCAACAAGCCCTCATAGGGGAGGAGGTGACATAAAGGATGGCCCAAGGCATTTGGCTATGTATCCACGAGCATGGTAGCTATCCTCATGAGTGCATGGGAACATTTCGTGTCTCCTGTGATGATGAAGGTCACTAGTTATTTACCAAGTGCAGGGGTTAGGGCAATTACATGTACTCCTTCGTTGCTGGGATGACAGACTGGGAACAAACTACCATTAAAGTTGCCTGTATGCAGCCACTCTGGTCAGGTGTCACTCTCACTAAGGAGTACCTAGGTGAGAGGACAAATATGTCTGGTTGATAATGGGAGGCTTGACTGTTGTCAGATGCAGTGATAAATAAAAACATAGAGCTATAGTTGCAGTGCATAACAGTGACTGCACAAAAGAGCAAACTTTCTTTTTTTGTGTTCTCCTGGCTGCCAGATTGCTTTGCATATGAGATCGTGGCACAGCAGAATCTGGTCTGAGAATTTGAAATTTCCCCACTGCTGTGTGATCTGAGTTTATATATATAATTAACAAGGAGAGGTGGTGCAGACGTGCTTGTCTCCTGCTTAAAATAATTTTTTTTTGTTATTTTGTGTTTTGATCCAAAAAGATGGATTGCTTCTCCTTCATTCTTTTCAATGTTCACTCTTTGATGATATAGTCTTATCTATAGTCTTATATATATATATATATATATATATATATATATATATATATATGGTATAGATCATGTTTAGAAAAAATGATATTTTTACCACTGTTTACTTCATTAGTCAGAACAAGTTTAAAGACTGCTTTATTCTGGTCACATTAAAATACATTAAAAAAGAGGTGATCTGCTAAACAAATGAATGTGCTGAAAACAAATATTAGGAGTGGTAGTGTTCAGTAATTTCCTCTTTTCCCAATTATAAACGCACTTTAGAAGATAGTATGCAATTTGTACATCATAAATACATAGAATATTTTTGTCACATAACTGAACAAGAAAAATGATTTGACATCAGACTTCTGAGTCACATACTGCAGCAATATCTAAGGTTTTCATTTCTGTGTAACAGTTACTGCCTGACACAAAATTCACATCTAACTTAATTACAAACAATACACTATAGATACTTTGAATAAAATATGTCTCTAGATGGATCCTGAAAACAATGTTAGAGCAATTTCATTAGACAAACTGCAAAACAATATGTATCATTTGACCATACATTCCCAGTAACTACTTTAACTACAGTTCAGCAAATACATTGGCTATCGTATCAAATGTCAGTGAATGAAATACATAATGCACCAAGAAAGACTGCCTCCTTTTAATAGCTATCCATTTTACAAGACTTGAGATCATAACAGGTCTGCATAGCACATCAGCTTCTGATAGCTGATTTACTTCTGATAATAAATGAAAACTTAAAAGAATGACTTTCTAAGCTGGAGACAGAAACATCATTTCCAGTATTAAGTGGCACAAGGTGATATAGCTTCCTTAAAGACTTCTTATCTTAATATGTGAAACTTTCCTTGACAATTATATAATAACAAGCCTGCACTATTACCTATTTATTTAATTTGTTTTAATAACCAGGTAGGCCCACAGAACCAGAATTTAGATGTAGATGCCTGCCTTCAGCCTTTTAACTCTGTCCTTGAACTGCTGCGTAAAACTGCTTCTATACAGCTACAAAAACTGTTCAGTGAACACCTTGCAGAGTCAATGTCCAAAATAAAGCATTTGTGTTTAAACTGTAATGCAAGGTACACCTGGTTTTCTGATGACAGAGTGCTAAAAAGACAACATCATAGTATCCTACACGACAATAAAAGAATTATGAAAAAACCCTACCTGACCCATTCTTCTTTTCAGTCCCAAAATGTTCTTCCAGACCTGACAAAGCAATAAAAAAAAAAAATTACATTAAACAAATGCGTGAAAAAAGGATATGTATATAGGTACCTTTTGTGTTTACCTGTTTGTATGCACATACAGTTTGTTTGTTTGTTAATCAGGGTACATACTAATCCTCATGGACCATTCCAGGCTCAGCTCAGGGTTGAAGAAAGTTATAAAACAACAAAGAATATTCAATAAGTACAAAGCAAAACATAAAGTACATAGCTTAAGGTGGGAACAACAATAATAGAGCAGAATTAAGCGACAATGCAGGCATCAGCTAATGGCACAGTAAAATTATGTACAACAGGCATTAACACTGAAAGTATTACAATATTTACAAATCCAAAACAAACCATGAGGCTAGAGGTAGCCCTGAGTAAATACGTTGCATTTAAGTGGTAGGATCTTTTAAAAAATCATATCAGTTCATAGGTAGGTACTACACTATTGGCCCTAGGGCCTATATAAGCCTAGCCAAAAAGTTGCCCTGGCTTTCACCACCCAAGAAAATTATTTTCCTGTGCCCCTGTCAAGCAGAGCCACAGAAGTGATCCCCGGAGTGAATTTCCTATTTCCCATCCAATCAAGATATTTTTTGAAGAGTACTAATGAGGAGCTTTGCTTGATATAGTTAGGTAGTTTGTTCCAGAGTATGGGAAGTCTCTGGGACAGGAATCTATCCCTCCAGCATGTTCTGCTTATTGTGGTGACAAGGTTTAGGTCCCTAGAGCGTGTAGCTCAGATGGATTGGGATTTCTTTAAATGGAGCATGTCCAACAGCTCTGGGTTTGACATAGCTTTGTATGTTAGGCAGAGATTGCCTCTGAGTAGGCGATATGCGATGGAGTAAAGGTGGAATTTTTGAGACAGTCTGTGTAGGACATCTGTTTGAGGCCAGAAATCCTCTTTGTGAGGTATTTCTGTGGCCTTTCCAGTTGTTGTAGATGTCTTGTGAGGTACCAAAAGGGGTGTTGTACTCTATAATGGGTCTAATGATTGATGAGTAGAGGGGAACAATTACCTCTTTTTTCCTGGATGAGAAACCTTTTGGGATGAGGTGTGCCACGTAGAAGGATTTCCTGACTACTGTGGTGATGTGATTATCAAAGGAGAGACTACTCTCCACCTGTGTCCCAAGGTCTCTTATCACACTTTTGGTATTAAGTAGACTACCGCCTATGTGGTAGTTCATGGGTACAGAGTTTTTACCAAAAGGGATGACAATGCACTTTTTGGCACTGAGCTAGAGGCCATGGCTGTGACACCAGGCATCTGTCTCAGCGAGGCCCTTTTGTAGGATGTCCACATCATTAGGAGTTTCGATTATGGCTCCTAGTTTGCAGTCATCTGCGAACTTCATTAGCCAAAGACCTTCTGTGTTAGCCTGTACTTCAGAAAAGTAGATACCAAACAGGAGAGGACCCAGGACTGAACCCTGTGATACTCCACTTGCCACTGGTCTGAAGTCAGATTTGGAGTCTGCTACTTTTACAGTGTGCCGGGTTCTGTCAGTGAGCCAGTTGGCAACCCATCTTGTGACATAGGGATTTATACCTAGTTTCATCAGGTTATCTATAATTGCAGAGTGGGGGATGGTGTCAAAAGCCTTGAGGTGATCTAGATAGGCTGTGTGAACAACCTTATTCTCATCTACGGCTTTGGTGACTGCTTCAAAGAAGTCTATCAGGTTTAGGAGACATAATCTGCCTTTTACAAACCCGAACTAGGTGGGTTACAGAGTCTGGAGATTACCAATGTCTTTGTTTATAAGTTCCATGATGATATGTTCCATGGCCTTGTAGACCAGACTCATCAGGCTAATGGGGCGGTAGTTTCCGGGGTCCTTGGTGGATCCTCCTTTGTGGAGTGGGATAACCGTCACTGTGCACCATTCAGTGGGCACAAAGCCTGAGGTGAGGCTATGACTGAGCATGGTACTTAGGTGGGGTGCCGGTTCGTTTTGTAGTTCGTGCAGAAAACAGCCTGGGATGTTGTCTGGTCCCATGGATGCTGTGTTCTTGGCATTGGAGAGTGTGGTTTTTACCTGTGCAGCCATGATTACAGGAACTTTGCATTCTTCCGGAATAGAGATGGGCCCTTTAGGGGATGAGAGGGGGGTAAAATTAGCACTGAACCTATCTGCCAGGATACTGGTAATATCAGTTGGTTCTGTATATTTAGTACCATTGTGCTGTAACTCAGAAGAGATCTGAGTGTTGCCATTGAGATTCTTGACATAGCTATAGAATGGTTTGTGGTTGTCTTTAGAAACAGTGGCGATTTTGTTTTCGTAACTAGCTTTGGAGGATTTTATGAGGGATCTCAGCTTCTTACTGAGGCTGACCAGGGAGTTCCTCCAATCATGGGATTTTACTCTTTTTTTGTAGCAGTTTCTTTCTTCTGTTGTAGAGTTTGATTATGGCAGGGGACCACCAGATTGGCTTCCTTTTTTGGAGGATAGCATCTTGGTTCTGTTAGGGATAGCATGATCCATGCACTCGTGTAAGTGCTTATAAAGTGCATTTGTGTAGGATTCAGCAGTCGTGCCTCTATTGTCCGTCTGCATGGGTGTCGTGAAGTTTGCCACTTCTGTCTTAAGGAGTGTGAAGTTGGCTTTGGAGAAATTTTTTACGATGGTTTACCTAATGGGGGGGTGGGGTGGGATGTGGACGTCTAGGGTGATTAGCTTGTGGTTGGATCTGACCAACGAGAAATTGACCTCTGGTGTGGAACACTGGTCACCCATGTTGGTAATGACCAGATCTAGGATATTGCTGCCCCTGGTGGGGGTATGGATAAGACGTTACTAGGCTATTGGCCTTGAGGCCCTTATAAACCTAGCCAAAAGTTTAGCCTATGCATAAACAAACCACCACCCAATGGCCCTGTCCACCAGGGACACGGGTGGAATCCCTGGGATGTATTTTCTATTTCCTATCCAGTTATCCAGATTGTGCTTAAAAAGGGGTAAAGAGGTGATGGTATATCATTGTCTAATTGTCCAACATAACAATTGGTAAGAAAAACCTAGATACAATGGTGTTTATGTAATGTCGGTATATTCATATAATGTTGCCATTTTAGGCATTGAACAGCAAGCTATGTGACTCTACTGACTAATGACATGTGGATGAACCACAACAGCCATAGAGGATGTCTGTGACACTCTATTTATGCTAACTTATCACATCAAATGTATTTGTTGTAAACAATCTGGTGTAGGCCTCTCCCAATGTAAATTGGCACATTATACCTGTAGTGGCTGCCTGCCATACATGCATTACAGTATAAGGCCCAACAATGCTAACAGACACTGAATGTGGCTGTTGAATACCTGAGCATGTAACAACAGAAATACATGATATTTTACAGGATGAATGCTCCATGGTACATACTAACAATTGTGAGATATGTCAGTATGTCACGGCATTACATCATGTTACTGCTGCAAGGGATATGTATGCCTGTAATTGCTGTACTAAGACAACAACATGCAGAATGTTGTCTCATTCTCATGTGTCAGACAATAACACATACTACATATGTTACGTAAGGAAAATGTAATCATATGTCATCGTTACTCTGAATAAAAGCATTGCTATTTGAGAAATTATAACAGGAATCAACATTTATACGTATTCATAGCAGATGTATTGGACAGCAGTGTTAGTGACATGTACAGTCACAATAAGACTGACACAGCATAATATAAGCAGTAATAGCGTGATTTGAACTAAAAACTTAAGATCACAACTTACAGATAAGTGTCTAAATCACAAGTGCTACACAACATGCTGAGGTACATCTGGGACAGTAGACAGTTAAATGGATGACATAACCATTAGCTGGATGGTTATGCTAAAAAGTAGTTGAAGTGCACAATAGCATTATATAACTACACATCATACATGTATTTGAAGAATAGCACACACAGTATGCAGGTGAAAGAAACACTCACTTCTGGCCTCAAACATCCTACATGTGTAGTTACCAAATGTATAAAGTACACTATCAAAGCCATGCGACATAAGAGAATTTGCACTCCATCTGTGAGATACTGCAGTTATAGCATTATGCTAACACTGTGTGGCCCAAAAGTAATTTTTTCCCTGGGGATGTTACAATTTACTAGCACAGCACTGTGCCACTGTAAATCCATCTCATATGTGGAAGTGTACATAAAGCAGGGATGGACAGGCACCCTCTACATATCTAGTTACAACATCTATACAGCACATTATCAGCTGCCAGTATTACAAAATGCTGTGTACAGGTGAAACATAAGTGTTTATGAGGGGGTGACATCAGCAGTGTATTACCAAGCAGAAGTCTCTGGTAAGGTGACTTTTTACAACTATCTGGAGTTGTAATAGTTGCCAAATGCAAATAAGTATGAACCAATACTGAATTCATTTACAGTCACACACACACACACACACACACACACACACACACACACACACACGCGCGCGCACACACACACACAAACACGCACAAACACACACACACACACACACACACGTTAACTGCTGTATTTAAACCTCCTACCTATCTATTTAACCCATTCTTGATAATAGTGTGAAATGCAAGCGCCACAAGAGAAGTCTGACTCTTAAGGGGAGAGCGTGCCTGTTTGTCAGAATCTCATCATTATTGTGTTGCAGGAGCATGTTTCAGTAAAAGAATGGGATGAGGGAGCTTTGTGAAGAGTTAAATGTATTCTTCTGAGGGTGAGTGGATACAGCACCAAGTGTTACACACACTCACACAGACACAGATGCATAGGTTTCCCATGTTGAGCATCAAACCTCCTCCCTATCAAGTTACACATTCTAGAGAGTACTGTATTAGTTGCAAGTGCAAGGGAAAAGACTGACTTTATCAAGGTGAAATAGTACTTTTGTACTTCTTGAAAATCCACTGCTTGCAACAGATGGTGCTGTGCATCACAGGTTGTGCAACAAATGCATATGTGTGCACAGGACAATGTAGCATCTCTATGATTGTCCCATGCAATTACATACTTCTCTACTAATATTTAGATACTGTCCGTCAAGCAAATTGCGTAACTGTGTGAAACATTGACATTTCATATTATGGGATGCCGAAAACATTCTCTGTTGTAACCCCCTGGATTATCACTCAAACTTTCCTGCAATTTTATGGTGTATTTTCTTATACTTGTACCATGTGCATTGACATCACAAACATGGAAGTCATACATAGGACAGTGTATTGCAAAATAACAGTGATGGATTATCTGAGAAGAGGTTAACCAAGCGTGTAACACAGTTGCAAGTGTAAACATCTTAGAGCAGACATTGATTAAACAAATTAATTAACTGAGACAGCATCATTCTGAAACCAAGATAACCTGTTGTCAAAATTAATGCACACATACAAACGTGCAATCTAAAACAATAATTATTAGATTTTCTTTTCTGTTACTCTGAGTGCAGCTCTGTCAAGCTGAATTGTCCTGCTGTTGGTAAAGTATTAGTGCATCAATTATCATATCCTGACATATAGTATTTAGAATGGGAATTAGCAGTACTCTCTGTTGCTCTGTGTTGACATTTGTGCAAAGATCAGTACAAGACAGGTTTCAACAAATGGGAGCAGGCACATTAATATAACAGCAGGATAATAATTTGTTAAGGAAAGGTGTAGCCAACATTTACATCACAGGAGTCAGACAAAACATTCTGATACATTTTTTTCATCCATCATGAATGCATGTTTTCATCTTTATTACCCTACTGACCACTATAATCTGTACATCCAACTCTTCAGCTTGTTGAAAAGTACATTTAACTTAATATACATAGCTATGCACAGTGGAGTGAAATGCAATGGAGTAATTCAATCTAGGACAATAAAATCATAAGAGATTGCCTTAAGCTGTGTACTTCCATTTAGCATTATTTGCATTTGTTGCCCAGTGCCAGACATTGTGCAAATACAGAGGTAGAAGAATAATGATATAGAAGGAAGAAGATACATCAACAGGGTGTGATGAAGGCAGGGACAAAGTAACTTATGACAAAACAAGAATAATGATGGCTCATAATATATATGTAGCCAACAGGTGCGCATCAAATAGTGTAGAAAAACAGTGAATAACACTTAGATAATGGCTGGATTAGAACAACTGGAAGTAGACAAAAAATCTATCTATACATGTATGCATTATCTCATCACACCACAAAGAAATTATTACTTCAGCTGAAGCACAGTGACAACTTATTGAAGCAGGAGGGGTGAATAAAGAAAGAGAGAGAGAGATGCAGAGAGAAATTGCAACAATATGTTTTGTGGGATGTGTAGCTACATCTGTATGGTATGTTACTCTTACTTATTAAATCATCATTAATTTGTCTTGCTCTGTACAATAAATTGCTTGCTACACTGACAAATAAGGGCTAGGAGAGTGGTAAGAACATGAAAATATAAGCAGGATAAGGATGACTTGATATCTTTCCTGTTGGTGCTGCAATGTTTTGGCAAATGATGTCATGTTGTACTATTCAAATGTTATGTTAATGAAATATTGCATATGGAGAGAAATATAGACATTTGCATTTAAATATATGAAAGTAATATGAAATGTCATGAATGAATAAATTGACCTACAGCTGTAATCAAACCCATGACACTATGCAAAAACATGAGTCTAAAAACAGGGTAATTATTTCAGCAAGACACATAAGAAGTCCTACTTCATTACATCCAGCAGCCTAAGAACTGTTACGTTAACAATTTCACAATACTGCTTTCAGTCTGCCTTTTCTTTGTATTCTCACAGAGCAGCAGATTTAAGCAAATGTGTGCAAATGTAACAAGACCGCAGCAGATTAAACTGAAATTGTCAGCTTTTACAATAAGAAGTTAAACAGCATTCACTGTCACTCAGCATTACTGTGTTATGCCAACCTCTGTGCAAATGCTGAGGTCATAAAATTAAGTCTTTTCCAAGGGCCATTTCTGGCCATGTCTGTTGTGTGTCAATCTATTTTTTTACCCAGAATAAATGTGTGAAAAAGGGGTGGATAGGACAATGGTGAAAATGGATTTGTCAAGCAGAGGGAAGGGCACGGGAAAGAATATAGGAATTTATAGGAGGGTCATGGAGAGCACTATAATTATCCAATTCTTCACAACATAAATATACAATTGTACACATAATTTCATGACTTTTGAGTGCCACCACACCAGTGATGGGTGATGACAACAGAATAATGTTGTATAGTGAATTGGACCAAATCAAGTGTGTCAAGATGCCACATAGGCAAAGTGGAGATCTTTGTATGGGCCATTTTTTTTTTTTGTGGGACAAGTGACCATTTTTTTATTATTTTTTTAGAGATAGAGAAGAATGTTGGGAAAGGTGCTTAGGAATCAGGGGGTCAAGTAGTAGGTTGGTTAGGAAGCATACAAAGGCATACAGGACATACAATACAGACAGGGATGGTGATGACAAAAGGTTGAGGGACACCATGATTGGAGATGAGTAGGTGACATCAGAGGCTCACCCAAGTCCAACTTGAGAACAGTGAGAATCTAGATCTCACCCTGAGAACTGTCATCACTATCTCCTGCAGCAGCTACCTGTGTCAGTGCTGGACATGGCATTGTCTTTGCAATCTGATGCAGGATCTTTTCAACCCTGCTGATATGTGCATCAAGGCTTCCTTCCATGATATCCTCCATCAACTGTGTCAGGTTCTGCCAGGTGACAACATTGCCACCTTGACTGATATTGTTTCTAGAGGGTACCACTGCACCAGCAGCCAGGGCAGAGCTACCTAACACAGTTGGAGCAGGTAGGCAGTTATTGTAGTGGCAATACTGACATATTATGAACCCAAGGTGCAAGGTGCCTGTGCCTGTGCTGCCATCTGTGGAGGCATGGTAGGCTGAGCCACAGTAGTCAATCTACCTCTCTGTGTTGTTGGTCATTTGTTTTTCAGCAGCAAGGTATGCAAACATCAGAATGTTAATAAATTATAAGCCCCCCCCACAAAAAAGACAGAGATGGGGGAGATAAAAAAATAATTAGCTACACGGCATTTAACATTGCTGTATTTTTCAATAAATTTATTTGGCAATATATAAACAATTATGATAATTTACTATTGTACACCTTTGCCTCATCCATATATGATGGAAAGGTATTAATCAATAATAAAATAAGCAAATCTCACAGCTATGATATAACAAAGAGCAGCCTTTATTTCTTTATGACAGATAGAATATAAGCATTCAAATGTAATAAATGCAATTACCATAACTGAAGTGTTCATGACACATTTTTGCTTTTAATATTTCGTAAATAATTATCCAGTATTAAAAATGAATTGCTGCTTCTGGCTTTTGAACCCACACACATTTAATATAGTGTTATCACTGCCACTGCCTAATACAAGTAGCAAGAGTTACTGGGGAGGGCATTCATGCTTGAGTTCATTGCTGAGGTTTTTCCATTCAAGATACTGACTGAGGGAATGAAAAGAAATTTCTGGCATGAATTTGGACATGAGTCACACTTATACCATGCCTCTCTGAGGTGAGATAATTTCCCCTAGTACATTTTATGGTTTGCAGCTATTTCCTCTGTAGCTGTACAGTACAAAAAGAAAATAAATATACATGAAAACATAATGAGTAACTGGGATGGCTGGCTAGATCATTAATGCCATATCATAGACAGATTATGGGTCAGTACAACTGAGGGGTGGCCACAGTCCTACATTTAGCCCCCTTCAGCTTAAGAGGTCCTACCTGTACTTCATTAGGTCACTATAGTGGTGATGACACTATTCCTCAGTGTGTGGGATGCCAGTTGCACTGGAGACAGCCTTAGCTAAGCTATTCCAAGCCTCAGCCTAATACTGAGACCCAGTATAATCCCCCTGCAACCACCTACAGCTGTAGCACTTCACAAGGAGTGCCACAAATATCCTGGACTTCTAAAAACCCACCTTTGCGCTCTAAATTTAGCAACATTCTTTCCCTTACTAGACATGTCTGCAAAAGTCATGCTCACAAAATATGTCTGAATTGACACCCAGTTCAGATCTTGTGGGTACATGTTTGCGGGCAAAGATGCACAGCTTTGCTAACTGCATTTGCACAATTGAAACCAGATGGATTCCTTGGAAGACACATTGACACTATTTACATCACATAGCAGTAAAGTCGTGAAACATGGCATTAAGCTTTGCTATGTGTAATGCTCAACCTACTGACACAGGTCCCAATGTTCAACAATCAAATGCTTAATGGCATGGCTTTTAATCCTTCCACTGTGGAAGAAGAAAGGGGATGAATTGTGATGTATTGTGATGTTAGGGTTTACACAATGTTAACATCTTGTTGTACCAGCTGGGAAATGAACTTGTGATAAAGCATGCAAAAACTGAAATTAAGCTTATTAATTGACATTGCCACAGGAAAACTACCTTTTAGCATGTAAATTAGAGATATACTAATTTCAGAATGACTGTAGATGCACTTCAGAGAGGTCTGTATGTGTGTAATGTTAATTAGTACTGGAACTGCATTCCTATCTAAAAGTTAGTATTTTTATTTGGAAATATATTTCAGATGGATTCAGTTAAATTGGATGAGTAATACAGGGTGGGGTATGTCACATAGCTGCATAGTTCACAAGACATAACTGTCCTAAGCACATAGTATATGTGATGAGCCATGATGATTATAACAAAAGTATTATGCCCATCATACATATGCAAGTGAATTTTATATTAAATATCATTTTGTCATGTTTACAAAATTGGACACACATTAGCTTAAGGTTATATATGAAGCATTAATAACATATGCTAAACAGAAAAGTTTACTTATGCAAGTATTGGTGATACACTGCTTGCAAGAAACATTATGATTTTCTTTAGTTTTATAGTCCTAATAAAAATGTTGTGAGAAATGGAATTCTGACACCCTTTGTAAAATTATCTTTTCACTGGATTTGAACCTTAATGCCCTGTGTTCTTTATCTAAAGTCAAATGCACTTACACCTTGTGCAACAGAGATAGGTATGAGACAGGTGGAATTTTTCCCCAATTATTGTCCAGAGTACTGAGGAAAGCATACCATTGCTAGGCATGTTTGCAATACATATGGCAGCCTAAATGAACTGTTTCACTTTTTTAGGTAGTGAACCTTTTTGTGTGCTGCCAAGCAGAGAGTAAATGCAGATTATAAATAAATAAATAAATACATTGCACCCAGAGAATAAATGCAATGTGATTCTTAAACAGCATTTGAACAATGCATCATGTGTCTTATTTTTCTGAATTCACATCAGTTACACCTTGTGTCAAAGAAAAAGTTACAAGAAAGATGTACTTTCTTCACTGACTGCTATCCTGAGTGCTGCCAGTCAAAGAATGCTGCCAAGCTGGTTTGTACTTCATAAGGCAGCCTAAATTAAAATTTTCACTTTTTCCTTAGGAAGTGAACCATGTCTGTGCAATGCCCAGCAGAGAGAAAATGCAGACTAAATAAATTTACATACAGAGAATAAGTGCAATGTGATCTCTACACAGGATTCAAACAATGCCTTCTGTACCTTATTTTACTCACTTCATTTCATTTATACCATGTGCAACAGATAACATGCATCTGTTAGGTGCATTCTCTGCAGTAAGTACCATCCATGGTGCAGAGGGCCATGCAACGATGCCAAACATATTTGCTCTACAAAAGGCAGACTAAATTGTATTTTTTACTTCTTTCCTTAGGTAATGAACCATGTTTGTGGGCTGATGAGAACAGAACAAATGGAAACGGCATTACAAGAAAATATATGATAGAAAAAAAGCTGACAGTAAATTAAATGCAATCAATTGATATGTGTAGCATTGACCAGAGCAAGAAATGCATTCAAGTGACACAGTCATCCTTCTAACATTTCATTACAACATCAGAAATGTACTTTGTAGAATACATTATCAGACTTGTAGTTAATGACAAATAATGTGGAAGTGAACACACAGCAGCACACATGTTGCTAGCAATACTTATATTCATTTTTAAGCAACACAATAGTATCACAAAATGCAATTAAATATGTATTCAGACCAAACTGTAAAATTATCATTTACGTGGAGTCAAATAATGCTTGGTCTGTCCTTTTTCTATAAGCTCACTGCACTTACAGCTTGTGCCACAGAGAAAGCTACCTGACAGGTGTATTTTCTGCACTGAGTCCTATCCAAAGTGCTGATGGTCACACAGTGCTGACAGGTTGTTTTATGATACATAAGGCTGGCTAAACTAAATTAAAATGTTCACTTTTTTTCTTTAAGCCAAGAAAGTTCATTTCATGCTTTCATGTGGGATGCAAATGCAGAAAGCAAAATGTAATTTAACAAAAACATTCAAAAATTGTTTTGAAATAACAACTTGAAGAAACATGAAATGAATCACATTGTATATCTATATCTAGCAATGAGCAGATCTACTACTGTATTGTATTGATACATCCAGCCTTCTTACATCTCTTTGTCACATTATTACTTGTATGGCTCACAATATCAGGACATTAGCTAATGCCATGGAAATTGAGAAGGACACAGTGAATAGAAGAAATAGTTTCATTGTTCACACAGCACACACAATTAATACTGGCATAAATTGAAATGACTTATCTGTCACTTTTATTCAATACTAGCCTTATTTAAGGTTCCCACATCAAGATATTCATAAACCAAAATGAGTGTCAAGATTTAGTATGACTTCCCTCAGTAAAATGATGTGTGAACAAGTTTCAAGCCCTGCATCAGTACGTTTTTTCTAAGATCAATACATGTGCACATTATGCCACAGAGATAGATGTATTACAACTTGACTTTCTTCACTCAGTACTGTCCAGGCCACTGAGGGGAAACACAACAATGCTAATCTTCATTGCATTATTGATGGCAATCCCAATACAATTTGTCAGTTTTTACCTTTGGAGTTGAACTGCCATGCACTGCTACTGACTGGGGTTAGGAGGGGTGTGGTTAAGGTGTAGGTGTTACACAAACACAAGGTGCAGGGTTTGAGTCTCACAAGGGATAATTGGCTAGGCTTAAAATGACTCACAAGAGCAGTTAGCTTAGTACTAACCTATGAACCTATGAACCTATGACTGATGCCAGTCAAAGAAGCACAATGCCAAATGGCCCATAAGCCATAAAGAAAAAAGAAAAAAAATTTGGATTCAAGTACTGTAAATGTACATTTCCAATGTTTAATCAGCATTATTTTCTTGCAACAGGAACACGTATGGATTTGAACCCTCAAACAAGGGTGATAACAATCATTGAAGAGTATTTCCCATTTTTGCCACAGACAAAGACATATACTTGCAAGGAGAAAAATGTGTTTAGCTGTATTGATGATGTAGCATTGTATCAAGTCACATTGAAAATGCTACAGAAACAAGCTATGGACGTTTTTCTTTTTCATTCAACAGCAAATGACTGGATGATTGTGATATTGCCAACAGTTAGGATATCCATGTACTCTCACAATATTAACAAAGACTGCAAACATTGCAAGTATTAGAATTTTGAGGTTGAATGCAGATAATTATAATTTTATAAATGAATTAGGTGCTTTAAGGACAAAATTTAGAGAGAAAGATATAATGATAAATTTACTGAAGGTATTCTTTGGGAAGTATCTAGTCAAAGATTAATCTTGCCTAAACCACATTTCTCAAACAATAATGGGATGTTTAAGAACAGATGGACATAATGGAGACGTGGTTCATATCCCTACTTTTTATACTAGTAATATTAACTCAGTGACAAGGGTGATTAAGAAATATTGGCCCAGTTTAACCAGTGATCCTGATATAAGAAAGATAGTAGGTGAGAAACCCAGTTTCCTATTTAAGAATAAGAAATCCCTCAAATGACTTCTGTATTATCCTAAAGATAGGTTGAATGGCACACCATTGAATGTCACACATGTGATGTTGCTTTGTTATAAATGTAATTTTTGTACATTGTTGATTCTTCAGGAAAATTTAAACATCCAGATACTGGTAAGATTTTTACTTTTAAAGTTAAGGCAAATTGTGGGTCATTGAATGTGGTCTATTTGGCTTTATGTAGTAAATGTTCCGCATTTTATGTAGGGAAAACTAATAGGAGGCTTAGGTACAGGATTATAGAGCATATTTACAATATTAGAAATGGCACTACCACAAATGCATTAGCTAAGCATGTTACTGGTTTTAATTCTACACATATTTTTAGATTTTGTTTATCAAAGTAGTTGAAATTGATGAATGTGGGGGTGACATTGAGAACTTAATAAAGGTATTTGAAACTAGGTGGATTATTTGGTTAAGAGCAGATGCAGGTAAAGGCTTGAATGATAAGGTTTCTTTAAACCACTTCTTAAAGCTAGGACCTTGCGCAAATAAATAAATATAAAAATATATACTCATTATTTATTTTTAGTGAGGTGTTTTTTTAATGAGATACTTCATAGTGAGTTTTTATTGTTCATTTATTTATTATTTTATTATTTTTGCAAAAATAGGACAATGTTTCTTTAAATGAAGTCGAGGAGACTATAGGTATAACATTGCTGCTATGTTACTTCTCTGTTGAATTTTATGACTGGTTGAAGTATTTTATGGATTTATATATACAGTATGTATGTATATATATATATATATATATATATATATATATATATATATATATATATATAAAAGATTTTAATTGTGACTGTGACAGCTCTAACATTTATTAAAGTTTCTTTGTTGTATGATACGTTACTATTTTATTTGACTACCATATTGCTTTGGGTCACTTTATGTGTTTTTGGATCTTTACTGTTGTTTCAAGTGATCCATTATCCTCTCCATTATTATCTGTGTCTAATAACATACTTTGTTTTATTTATTTATTTGTACGATAGGTGGTCATATGCATATAAGGCTATGGAATGCTAGATCTAATACATTGTATTGCTGTTCATCTGGACCTGATCATGTGATTTGTTTTTGCGTTCTGATTTGTGTTTTTTGAGTACATTGTTTCTTTTACATATTATGCAATTTAGGTGTGTTTTAATGGTCTGATGAAGCAGCATCTTGCTGTGACTAAAATTGCTGTCTTTGTGTTTTAAACAGTCACCTATTTATAAATCAGTTTGTACTCTCTTCTAGTAAACTAAAGTATTTTTTTTCTGTTATTTTGCACCAGTCTTACCACTTTTTTACAGTTTATTCATTTTCAGTTAAACTCACTGATATTGTGCATTTATTGGCCTCTGACTACTTGTGTTTAAAAGCGCCATCCTCTATTTTGTTGCACAGAGTGTTTTCCTTTGATAATGCATTAGACTGCATCTCCGTAGTGTAATAAAACACTTTCTGTGAACTTTCCACTCCTTTTCACTCTTTCGCATTTACTTTTGACTTTAAAGTTCAGTTAAAGCTGGTTTTCTCATCAGGCAGTAAAACTTGCTGAGAGCGGTAGTGGTTATTCAGCATCAAGGAATAATTTTGTGCTGTTTCACAGGGGTAGACTTTACTGGCTGCAGCTCTAGCTGCTTTCTTAATGATTCGTTCACATTAGTTCCTCAGTTTAACAGTGCTGGGCAGCTCACCTTGCAGCTTCTTGCAATACTGTGTTCGACAGACACAGGCACTTTCATTTTTTGAATTCTCTCCTAGAAACCTTGGTCAGCTCAACCTTCCAGTTATTAAAGTTGTATTAATTGTGGAATTAAACAGTGGAGCACAGTAGCACTTCTGAAGCCGATCACGCAGCCAGTCTTGACCAGACTGCTTACTTCATCAACTACTTTTATTTATTTATTTAAGTAATCAAATACTTTAATAACCCAAACTACTTACTTCTGCCGTATTAATTTGTTTATTCAATCAAATAATTTAGGCTGGAAACTAAAACACTTGCATGTTCTCTTATCTTTCTGACATGCCTCACACCCCTGGTCAAAACTGAAGGTATTCCGGCTAATCCACCCTCTCTTGCCAACCTCATAGCACATGATATACTGATGCAATGGAAGAATGGCTTGATAGACACAGATGATGGTCTTTTACTTAACACATCACTGTCTGCTAATTAGAGACGCACCTACTTAGCCAAATTCAAGGTCACACTGTCACAATCCAACACATCCTTTAGGCATCATTCACCTACACCACACTCTGCACATACTCTCACTAAGCTATCCTATGCAGATGCACAAAAAATATCCTTACCCAAGCCACAACAGCACATTAGGTGCAAGGCCCAGAGTACACTAAGCACTGCAACACACATTTGTGGCAACACTAATGAGAGTCCCCAGGAAACAACACCTCATAGACTAATGACATCCAAGCATTCAAGCAGAATGATCCTAAACTGTCTGTCAGCACAGCCGCAGCTTGCCAGTGTCACAAGGGCCCTTAGAACCACTGAACCAGTTAAATGTGATTACAGTATGGTAGCGGTCTATGCTGGGGTAAACAGCCTAGCACGCAAAAACCTGAGGGATATAGAGAGAGACATGATGGAGCTTCCCATGCCTGTCACAAATGCAGATAAGTGCCTAGTTTTGAGTGGAATCCTGCCATCACCAAAAAGATACTGAGGTTTAACGAAAAGATGATTGGCTGTAACAACTGGCTAAACAGCTTGTGTCATTCTAAGGGGATCCAGTATGTGTCAGCATGGGATGAGATGCTTGACAACTATGCATATTATGCCAATACCAGTCTACACCTCTCATTCCAAGGCTTCTTCATACTGGCAAAATCTTTTGCTTCCCCCATTGTGCCTGTTTTAGGCAAGTTACAGCTAATGGTCCGCCCAACCTAGCTTCCAAATCAGATCTATCAATGACCATATCAATGGGGGTCTACTTACTGCTAGAAGTCTAAATAACAGATTGCTAGACCTTAAAGCCCATCTGCATTTGGAGTACATCCATATTTGTATTGTTACAAAGACATGATTTAAGTACCCAGAGAGCACCCCTTAATACTTAGGTTTTGTGCTGACCACTCATTTAGACCTGATGGAAACTGTGGTGACAACATTACCTCAAAACCAATACCTAGAGACCCTCAAGTGAAGCTTATAAAGATTCAAATCACACTAAATAGTTTCAACTATCATATCATTGTGGGCCACTGAACTCTCTCCATGCCCCCAGAAAACCATACAACATTCTTAAATACTGTTGATGAGCTCTCCATAAGTATGAATTTTGTTATCATACGTGATTTTGGTTTACTATTATAAT
Source organism: Protopterus annectens (assembly GCF_019279795.1). Taxonomy (NCBI): domain Eukaryota; kingdom Metazoa; phylum Chordata; order Ceratodontiformes; family Protopteridae; genus Protopterus; species Protopterus annectens. The sequence continues at coordinate 1,394,785,027 of NC_056745.1, read as the reverse complement.
GTCGAGATGAGAATGCAACCATGTGAAAATTCAAAATACAGATGTTCGAAAAATTCAAAATACAGATGTTCATATGGGTGCATTCTCAGCGTTTGAATGTTTATATTAGAAAATGTACTGTGCATTCGCTAATATAAATTTGAAGAACTGTACAGAGATCGCTGTACAGTGCGGTTAGAGAAATTCATCACTTTCCTCACTTTAGTGCAATCTTGGAGTTGGAATATATAGTTAGGAGGGGTTGTGGGGGGCACAGCATCCCACAGGGGAGTGGAGGGGGACTTGCCCCCCTGCAAAAATGTGATGTCATATACAGGAGTTTACTGTACGTGAACTCCTACACGGACATCAGGTACTGTGTTCGAAAACAATGTCGAATCTGCTGAATTCGATCAGTAGATTCAACATTGTAACTCATTCTATTTTTTTTACTTTTGAGGTTTACTTTCGATATGTCTATCAAAAATGATTTCGAAGTTCGACATATTGATAATAAACCTGTGGTTTTTAACTACCCAGTGGTTAACTGGGGGACCTACGCTACCAATGTAAGATATGCAGTAAATTTCTTAGATTTTATAAACAAGAACTCCTTGGACCAAAATGCAAATAAACCTGCTGGAAAACAGAATATATTTGACCTGGTCATAACAAACTTAGCTTCTGTATGGACCATCTCCAAGGTATCCCCTCATTGGTCAAGTCAGACCAGAAACTAGTGACCTTCTCTATCAAAACCACCAAATATATGCAAATAAATATCACAAAAGTCAAGAACTTTAAACATACAAATATCCTGAAATTCTGAGATGAAGTCTCTAAATGGTATTACCCACAATGTCGATAATGCTAAGAGTTATGCAAAAAAGTACTACTCATACCTGAACAGATGTATCATATCGGCAGTTCCCACCAAATCCATTACAATGGTGAGGTTTAAAAGCAAACCAGCATGGTGGACATCTAGCATTACCAAACTATGTAATAAAAAGAAGACACACCCCTAAGACTATGTAGCAGAACAAATGGCTCCCAAACAGAGGAGATCATCAGATAGTTAGGTAAATGTCTAAAAAGATAAACAAGAAAAACAAAAGCATTCCACAAATTCAGTCTAGCCACAGAAACCAAAGAAAAGCACAATTCCTTCTTTAGTTACATCAGAAAAATAAGAAATAACATTGAACATTGCTCCAAAGTTATTCACAATGGTACCAACTACTAAGATTCAGTCACTATAGGTTGCAATCACATTGCAGTCATTGTCATGTCTGCTCCACATGGTGTCCACTATATTAGCCAGAAGAGCTTCTACTCCATAAGCTGACAGGTAGTGTGTAGTATAAAAGGGTACAATGTATTTGTGTGGGATCCAGGTAATTGTCATGATTTCTGCATCTGGGACATGTGTGACCTATGCCAGCATTTCATGCAACGTGACTTTCCATAGGGTAAAGTAGCTGGTAGGGACATACCTTTCAACACACACACACACACACACACAGACCTCAATACAGTCCGATGTATGCAGGGAAAAAGACTACTTATAAAAGTGTCCACTGTTATGTGTTGCAGGTGATACAGGAAACACCTTGAAACAATGTCTGATGACCCCCAGCTGTAGCCACAGATCATCGCAGAGATGGGGAATAATGCAAAATACACCTTGAAACGATGTCTGATGACCCCCAAGTGTACCCCCAGATCATCACAGAGATGGTGTATAATACAGAATACACATTAAAAAAATGTCTGATGATCCCCAGCTGTAGCCCCAGATCATCGCAGAGATTTTATGTAATACAGAATACACCTGGAAACAATGTCTGATAACCCCCAGCTATAGCCCCAGATCATTGCAGAGATGGTGCATAATACAGAATACACCTTGGAACAATGTCTGACGACCCACAGCTATAGCCCCAGATCATCGCACAGATGGTGTATAATACAGAATACACCTTGAAACAATGTCTGAAGACCTCCAGCTGTAGCCCCAGATCACTGCAGAGATGGTGTATAATACAGAATACACCTTGAAACAATGTCTGATGACCCGCAGCTGTAGCCCCAGATCATCGCAGAGATGGTATATAATAGAGAATACACCTTGAAACAATGTCTGATGACCCCCAGTTGTAGCCCCAGATCATCGCAAAAATGGTGCATAATACAGAATACAGAATGCACCTTGAAACAATGTCTGTTGACCACCAGCTAGTCACAGATCATCGCAGAGATGGTGTATAATACAGAATGAACCTTGAAACAATGTCTGATGACCCCCAGCTGTAGCCCCAGATCATCACAGCGATGGTGTAAAATAAAGAATAAACCTTGAAGCAATGTCTGATGGCCCCCAGCTATAGCCCCCGATCATCACAGAGATGGTGTATAATACAGAATACACCTTGAAACAATGTCTGATGACCCCCAGCTGTACCCCCAGATCATCACAGAGATGGTGTATAATACAGAATGCACCTTGAAACAATGTTTGATGACCCCTAGTTGTAGCCCCAGATCATCGCAGAGATGGTGTATAATACAGAATACACCTTGAAACAATATCAGATGACCCCCAGCTATAGCCCCAGATCATCGCAGAGATGGTGTATAATACTGAATACACCTTGGAACAATGTCTGACGACCCACAGCTATAGACCCAGATCATCGCACAGATGGTGTATAATACAGAATACACCTTGAAACAATGTCTGATGACTCCCAGCTGTAGCCCCGATCATTGCAGAGATGGTGTATAGTACAGAATACACCCTGAAACAATATCAGATGACCCCCAGCTATAGCCCCAGATCATCACAGAGATGGTGTATAATACAGAATGCACCTTGAAACAATCTCTGATGACCCCCAGCTATAGCCCCAGATCATCGCAGAGATGGTGTATAATACTGAATACACCTTGAAACAATGTCTGATGACCCCCAGCTGTAGCCCCAGATCATTGCAGAGATGGTGTATAATACAGAATACACCTTGAAACAATGTCTGAAGACCCCCAGCTGTAGCCCCAGATCACTGCAGAGATGGTGTATAATACAGAATACACCTTGAAACAATATCAGATGACCCCCAGCTATAGCCCCCGATCATCGCAGAGATGGTGTATAATGCAGAATACACCTTGAAACAATGTCTGATGACCCCCAGCTTTACCCCCAGATCATCACAGAGATGGTGTATATGAACCTATAATACAGAATGCACCTTGAAACAATGTTTGATGACCCCTAGTTGTAGCCCCAGATCATCGCAGAGATGGTGTATAATACAGAATACACCTTGAAACAATATCAGATGACCCCCAGCTATAGCCCCAGATCATCGCAGAGATGGTGTATAATACTGAATACACCTTGAAACAATGTCTGATGACCCCCAGCTGTAGCCCCAGATCATCACAGAGATGGTGCATAATACAGAATACACCTTGGAACAATGTCTGACAACCCACAGCTATAGTCCCAGATCATCGCACAGATGGTGTATAATACAGAATACACCTTGAAACAATGTCTGATGACCCCCAGCTGTAGCCCCAGATCATCACAGAGATGGTGTATAATACAGAATACACCTTGAAACAATGTCTGATGACACCAAGCTGTACCCTCAGATCATCGCAGAGATTGTATAATACAGAATACACCTGAAACAATGTCTGATAACCCCCAGCTATAGCCCCAGATCATTGCAGAGATGATGTATAATACAGAATACACCTTCAAACAATGTCTGATGACCCACAGCTGTAGCCCCAGATCATCGCAGAGATGGTGTATAATACAGAATACACCTTGAAACAATGTCTGATGACCCCCAGCTATAGCCCTAGATCATTGCAGAGATGGTGTATAGTACAGAATACACCCTGAAACAATGTTGGATGATGCCCAGTTGTAGCCCAGATCATCACAGAGATGGTGTATAATACAGAATACACCTTGAAACAATGTCTGTTGACCACCAGCTGTAGTCACAGATTGTCACAGAGATGGTGTATAATACAGAATGCACCTTGAAACAATGTCTGATAAACCCCAGCTGTAGCCCCGATCATCACAGCGATGGTGTAAAATAAAGAATAAACCTTGAAGCAATGTCTGATGGCCCCCAGCTATAGCCTCCGATCATCACAGAGATGGTGCATAATACAGAATACACCTTGAAACAATGTCTAATGACTCCCAGCTGTAGCCCCCGATCATTGCAGAGATGGTGTATAATACAGAATACACCTTGAAACAATGTCTGATGACCCCAGCTATAGCCCCCAGATCATCGCAGAGATGGTGTATAATACAGAATACACCTTGAAACAATGTCTGATGACCCCAGCTGTAGCCCCCGATCATGGCAGAGATGGTGTATAATACAGAATACACCTTGAAACAATGTCTGATGACCCCCAGCTGTACCCCCAAATCATCGCAGAGATGGTGTATAATACAGAATGCACCTTGAAACAATGTCTGATGACCCCTAGCTGTAGCCCCAGATCATCGCAGAGATGGTGTATAATACAGAATGCACCTTGAAACAATGTCTGATGACCCCAGCTGTAGCCCCCGATCATGGCAGAGATGGTGTATAATACAGAATACACCTTGAAACAATGTCTGATGACCCCCAGCTGTAGCCCTAGATCATCACAGAGATGGTGTATAGCACAGAATACACCTTGAAACAATGTCTGATGTGACTTGTATATTTGTGTCACTTTCTTTTCCTTTTCTTTTTTTATTTTGCTTGTTTTTCTCTATTTATTTTCTTTTTCTGCAGGATCAGCCATGGTACAGGCAGAGGTGATGTGGCAACTACCACACTCTGCACTGGTTGCTGAGCTGGCCAGTAGGTCCCCAGAGGTCGACCTGTAGAAGACAATCTAGAGGGTTTGAGATGGATTCTATTCATAGCTCTCAACTGTCCAGATTTTTTTCAGAATGTCTAGATTTTTGCCTCATATTTTTTGTCTGCCTCTTATAAAATTTGCGGTTTTCTGACAAATCACCGGAGGATTGAAGTCACAAAATAATGACAGATGTTTCACTTTCAGAATTCAGATCCTTTGGAAAATGTGTGCTAACCCAAAACCTGTTATTCTAACAACTTTCTAAGTTGATAAGAGCAGAACATATCCATGATTCATAGGTTCATAGTTTTATAGGAGTGTACTAGGCTAATGGCCTTTACAAGCCTAGCCCATAGAAGTGCCCTGGCATCGTGCCGCCTGATGTTAGTTCCCAGTGCCTCTATCAAGTAGAGCCACTGGGGTGACTGACTTCTGGGTGGGTTCTCCTCGAGGTTGGTTTCTTAGGCCTTTATCATCCCTACCAGTCCCCATCATTGTGATCCCCATGTTTTTGTGTCATACCCCTTTGTTTGTTTGTTGTCCAGTCCTCCACATCACTGTTGTCCCCTTCTGTCAGTCCTAATCTCTACATTGTTGTCTCTCCCTGTTAGAACAATTGTCCTTATACTTGGTGGCCTCTTCTTACTGCTCCAAGGTAGTACGTCTTGCTTTTCAAACTATGAAAGACCCACTCTTATTTGACCTCCTATGTATTCATAAAACCAGTGGCTCTACAAACACCAGTACTAGTAACCTAAATTTAGATTTTTTTTAAATTAATTCAATGTATTCCCATCTCATGGAATAATTTACCACTTCATGTCAAGCAAAGTCCTACTTTGTCTTTAAAGCTAGACTTGATAATTGAATGAGTAGAGACACAAATTTACACCTGTGTTATCACGCATGGCCTTGCTTGGTGAAGGAGGTCAACACTATTAAGTCCTCACAAAGGATGGTGTGTCTACTTAAAGGTTTATATGACAAAGTTTGCCTGGAGTTGTTCCTGTGTTCCTGTGTTATATGCTACTACCTCCTCTGTCATCCTTTGTATTATATGTTACTCTTCTGCTCCTCTCTCCTTCTCTGTATCTATATTTCTTGCCACACCTTCTTATTGCTACCATTTCCTTCTACCTTTCTTTGACAAATAAAAATGGACTCCTGTCCCAAAATCATATACTATCCCCCACATTGCACTTCCATTCCCAATGTCCTTCTGCATGTTCCGCTGCCTGTTCTTTCTGAAGTCTGACTGTCTTGTCTCCCTATTAACTTCCACTTTAAATGACAAGATCAGTCAGCACTTTGCTGTGGAGCTCAAGTATGAGCTTCCTGTTATGCCCAAGTAGCAGCTATAGACTGCTATGATGCATGTGTGAATGGCCATAGTACTGGCCATGTTACCTGCATGTCACTTTCCCCAGTTCAAGTGATCATTCATAACATGGTCAGATCATTTGATTGGTTACTGCCATTATTGCATCTGCAGAGACTCGTTACGCAGCGTTGCCTTCAACATGACCACACAGTGCTTGCACTCCTGTCTGCCCAATCATCATTCGTTCATGTCACTCTAACTGCATTGTGCTACTTACCTTTACATAGTCACATTGTGCTTTTTAATTAATAATCCCTAAATTGTTAATGACAGAATTATTTTGAACGAAGAATATTTGTGCAAATGGCTCAAATTCTAGCAGGGATATGAGATGTTTCCCTTACAACAGGGAAGCTATTTTCACAATTAAGGAAGAACAAATGTTAAAAAATATGTTAGGAAAGCAAGTTAAACTAGAGCAGAATGAAAAAAATTCTACAGATGTCTCAATTTTTAGTAGGGATATGATATATTTACCTAATGCAAACAAGTTGGCTTTGAATGAAGGAGGAAAAATGGCAAAAATATAATAGCAACATAGGTAAATTAAATTAGGTCACTAGGGCTTGTGCACAAAGCACTAAAAGATAGCCACCAAGAAAAAGGATTCATGCAGTGAACAGTTGCATTTAGTAGTGTTTAGTGAGTTTCTTCAGTTAATGGGCAGGGCATTACAGGGCTGGACACCTGGGAAGATTATACTTTTACACCAGATGCCAGTTTATGCATGTGAATCATAATTCAATTTTAGGTTTAATGGGAAGAGCAAAAGGTGAATCATGAGTAGATGAAGTCATTTGACAAGCAGAGGTCAACAATGCAAGCACAAGACTGTGTCACATGATGCAGTAAAACATGGAGACTCTAACAGGTACGGACACTCAATTGTATCAAAAGAAACAAAGTAAAATACCCTAAAGCCGGTAAGTTGATTACACAATACTTTTGGGGGAAAGGCATACAAGTGGAAGTCCATGTTCAAGTTTCAGTATAATTTATTATTATTTATACATAATAAGCACGCAGTACATTTTCATAAACATTGTTATATACAAATAATACAACACAAAGCACAATTATTGCATCATATTACCATATAGAATTAATTACTATTCATAATATTACAAATAAATTACTTGTAGAAACAGATACAATACAGCAGGCTCTTGTTTGTAAATAGGTTCATAGATTCATAGGCTAGTATTAGGCTATTGGCCCTAGGACCTATACAAGCGTAGCCATAACAATTCCCTGGCTATTTCTTCCCAGAGTATTTACTTCCCTGGACCCCTGTCTAGCAGGGTGACTGACAGGATCCCCGTGGTGAATTTCCTATCTCCCTTCCAATCATCAAGGTTCCTTTTGAAGAGGGCCAAAGAGGCGCTCTGCTTGACATGTATGGGCAGTCTATTCCAGAGTCTGGAGAGTCTCTGGGTCAGGAACCTATCCCTCCTACATGTTTTGTTCATTGTGATGACAAGGTTTAGATCCCTGGAGTGTGTGTCTGAGGGATTGGGATTTCTTTAAGTGTAGCATGTCCAAAAGCTCTGTGTTTGACATGGCCTTGTATGTTAAGCAGAGATTGCCTCTGAGTAGACAATATGCGACAGAGTATAGGTGGAGTTTTTTAGATGGTCAGCATAGGGCATCTGCTTTAGGCCTGTGATTCTTTTAGTGAGGTATTTCTGCGGCCTTTTCAGTTGTTGCAGATGTCTTGAGAGGTACATACCAAATGGGGCATTGTATTCTATAATGAGTCTAATGAGGGATGAGTACAGTGGGACAATGACCTCCTTTTTTCTGGATGAAAAGCCCTTAGTGATGAGGTGTGCCACATAGAAGCATTTCCTGACTGTTGTGGTGATGTGGTTATCAAAGGTGAGACCACTGTCCACCTGTGTCCCTAAGTCCCTTATCAAACTTCTGGTGTTTAGTGTACTGCCACCTATATGGTAATTCATGGGTACATGTTTTTTTCCCAAAGGGGATAACTATACATTTCTTGGCATTGAGCTTGAGCCCATGGCTCTGGCACCAAGCATCTGTTTCTGTAAGGCCCTTTTGTAGAGTATCCACATCATTTGAGGATTCAATAATGGCTTCCAGTTTGAAGTCATCTTCGAACTTTGTTAACCAGAGTCCCTTAGTGTTGGCCTGTACTTCAGAGAAGTAGATGCCAAACAAGAGCGGTCCTGGGACTGAACCCTGAGGTACTCCACTTGTCACTTGCCTGGAGATGGATTTGGAGTCGGCTACTTTTACAGTGTGGGTTCTGTCAGTAAGCCAGTTGGCAACCTATCAAGTGACGTAGGGATTAATGCCCAGCTTAGTAAGTTTATCTATGATTCCAGAGTGGAGGATGGTGTTGAAGGCCTTGGTGAGGTCCAGATAGGCTGTGTGGACCACCTTACCCTTGTCCACTGCTTTGGAGACTGATTCAAAGAAGTCAGTCAGGTTCAGGAGACAAGATCGCCCCTTCATGAACCCAATCTGTGTGGGGTCTAGTGTTTGAAGGTTGCCAATGTCTTTGTTTATAAGTTCCATGATAATACGTTCCATGGCCTTGCAGATCAGGCTCATCAGACTGATGGGATGATAGTTTCTGGGATCCAAGGTGGATCCCCCCCTTGTGGAGTGGGATAACTGTAGCTGTGTGCCACTCAGTGGGCACGAAGCCTGAGGTGAGGCTATGATTAAACATGACACTTAGGTGAGGTGCCAGTTCATTTTGTAGTTCATGTAGTACACAGCCTGGGATGTCATCTGGTCCCATGGATGCTGTAGTCTTAGCTTTGGAAAGTGCATTTTTTACCTGTGTGGCCGTTATTACCAGAATTTGGCAATCTTTCAGTATTGAGATGGGCCCTTTAGGGGGTGAGAGGGGGGTGAAGTTTGCACTGAATCGATCTGCCAGGATATTGGCAATATCCTTGGAATTAGTATATTTAATGCCATTCTGTTGTATCTCAGAGCAGATCTGAGCATTGCCATCTGACATAGCTATAGAATGCCTTGTGGTTGCCTTTAGAATCTTTGACAATTTTATTTTCGCAACTAGCTTTGGAGGATTTTATGAGGGATCTCAGCTTCTTACTGAGGCTGGTAAGAGAGTTTTTTGCATCCTGGGATTTTCTTCTTTTCTGCAACAGTTTCTTCCTTTTGTTGTAAAGTTTGTTTATGGCAAGGGACCACCAGATTAGATTCCTTTTTTGCAGAAGAGCATCTCGGTTCTATTGGGATGGCACGATTCATGCACAAGTGGATGCGCTCATACAGTGCCTTAGTGTAGGAGTCAGCAGTCGAACTTTCAGTTTTCATCTGTATGGGTGTCATGAAGTTTGTCACTTCTGATTTGAGTAGCATGAAGTTGGCTTTGGAGAAGTTTTTTACAGAGGTTTCCTTACTGTGGGTGGGGGTGGGATGTGGATGTCAAGGGTGATTAGCTTATGGTCAGACCTGACCAACAAGGGGTGACCATAGGTGTGGAGCATTGATTTCCCATGTTGGTAATGACCAGGTCTAGGTTATTGGAGCTGCTGGTGGGACTAAGGATTAGGTGATCCAGGGCATTGGAATTTATGAATTCCAAGAACCGTTGGGCAAAGGTGTTGGTACACGAGTAGTTTTCCCAGTTAATGGCAAGGTAGTTGAAATCTCCCAGTATTAGGTTGTATCTTAATATTTTCCAGTATGTTTAGAAAGGTGTAGTGAGAATCTTGGGGCATGGTGGGGGATCTGTAGCAAAAATAAAACAAATGCATAAAGTATTACCAAAGTGGAAAAGTCAAAGCAGCTGGTACTGTCTTTCATAGTTTTTCGCTGTTCTGATTGCAGAGAGATCACTATGCCCCCCACACCCCCCAATGTGGGGGGCTGCACCCCCACACCCCCCCTTACTATATATACTAACACCAGGATTGCACTACAGTGGGGAAAAGGACATATACCTTTGATTTGCCTTATTGTACTACTTGTCAGAGAAATGAGTTTTAGGTGAAATGAGTTATAGGGGAAGTGATACGTACCCCTATAGATATATATGGGTTCCCTGTAAAAGGTCGAGAGTGTGTCTGTTTGGTTGACTGTTATTTAACCACGTGTTTATGATCAACTAAACAGCTGGTTGGCAGTTGTCTAGAACTATATAATTCCCAGGGTTGGAGAATATGCCCTTAACCCCTTTTTTTCTTGCTTGCCCCCTGCAAAAAAATGAAGTTTTTATTTGTATTTTTAATTTTAAGTTTTGCATGCACCACGGTTGTTTTTCAATGTATAATAAGTGGTGTGTCGATGTTAGCATTTTGCATGTTGATATTGGGTGTATTCAATCTGTCGTATTGCATATACATATATATATACATACATATAGATATGTCTATATATTGTCTATATATATGGTTTACTATCAAAATGTCGCCGTGCAATTGCACAGCTATGAAGTATTCGAACAATATATGTTCAAACACTTCATAGTTCGGCAGGTTATGTGAGCAAACGTTATCATTGCGAATGGACTGTGCATTCGAAATTATAATGTTCGCTCATGAAATACATCCCTTTCCTCACTGTAGTGTGATCTCGGAGTTGGAATATTAAGTTGGGGGGGTGTGGGGGGTGCAGCCCCTAGGGGATGCAGGGGCTTGCCCTGCATAGATGTGAGTTTAGGCTAGTTAGGTAGGGAGTTAAGGGAAGGGTGGGAGTGCTGTTAATTGTCGAAAATGTCGCGAGAGACATTTTTGACAATTAACAGCTGTTTTTGACATTAGGGACATACGGAAATGTTCATTTCTGATGTTAAAATTCGAACATTCATACACTTTTTTTTTTAATTTTTGATTTTTTGATAGTAAACCTATAGATAGATAGATATATATATATATATATATATATATATATATATATATATATATATATATATATACATTACACACACACACAAACACACACACACACACACATACATAGCATTTGAAATCATATATACATTTGTGTGTGTGTGTGTGTGTGTGTGTGTGTGTGTGTGTGTGTGTGTGTGTGTGTGTGTGTGTGTATACTAATTCCATGGCTGCCTAATTCTGGGAATAAGACAATCATCCTTCATGGGATCACTTACACTGATGTCATCATGCAGTACGGTGGATAAATGTAAAACCATTCAGAGATCACTCAGTCTATGGAGATGGGATCATGGAATCGATATTCCATTTGTTACTCTTTGTTAAATGGTGTGTGTGTGTGTGTGTGTGTGTGTGTGTGTGTGTCTGTGTGTGTGTGTGTGTGTGTGTGTGTGTGTGTGTGTGTGTGTGTGTGTCTGTGTCTGTGTCTGTGTCTGTGTGTGTGTGTGTGTGTGTGTGTGTGTGTGTGTGTGTGTGCGTGTGTGTGTGTGTGCGCGCGTGTGTGTGTGCATATGCTCAGATGATGCATATATATCTGTGTATATGTGTGTATATATATATGTATGTAAGAATGTATGTATGCATGTAGGTTCATAATGATATAATACATTCATCTTCATAGCAATGCATCCCGGTGTTAAGACTTAAGTGTGTTTCCTGTGTAAAATAACAATTCCCAAACCCAGTAACTAAGACAACAACAGAGAATTAAAATAATTTTCAATATTACCAAGCCAGAAGCAGTATAAAACATGCTAACATATTTAGTGTGGTTACTATTAAGTCTTTTAATATATTAATATTGTCTTATATAATTCATTTCTATACTTGCATTAATTCCAACACTTTCATTTTACTTTGTCAGTCTGATCTTTTACATTCATATTTTACACTCTCAGCCAGTGTATTAGTTTCAGTAAGTTCTTTTCTGACTGTCCTCATTTGTGATGTATGCCACATATTGATATTAAACATACATTTAGAGTAGAGAGCCTTTCCTTCAGTCTCGTCCTACGTGTTGACTCTTTTAGCCTGAATGTTAGATGACATGTAACTCATATTACTCCATTTGTAATGCAAAGTGCAGCCTGTCTTTAAGAGTCCCATAAGGCTAGAGTACATGCAGAATGTCATGTGATTATGTCTTGCATAGGCAGCTGTTGTCATGTCATTAAGGTAGATGGTTACTTAGTTAGCACTTGGATGTCTACATTTTTTCATCAAGCTGTTTGATGCCTATGACTACTACTTGAATTATTTGTCCAGATATAAAATCCATTTTTCACTCACACTGAGATGAGCAGTGTTTTAGCTCCTGTAACATTATCAGGCATGTAAGACTAGAAGGTATCATTTTTCAAAACAACCTCACAATCAAATAATGACATCTAGTGATCTCACAACTATACTAAACACCCTCACAATCAATAAGTGATATGTTGTGATGTCACTACTAGAGATTCTACAGCTTTAAAGAAACCACAGTGTGTTCAGAGGCACGAGACATTGCTGAAGGCTGGAGGGTTGAACAGCAAGTGGGGCACTTAGCTATGTAAAAATGTAAACATTTATGCTTTAGATATCTGCTATGATAACACAGGCAGGCAATAGAATTTGAAATTTAGGCATGTCTGTCAAAAAATGCAGAATGTATGAATTTTTTGTAATATAAAAATGACAGAAAATTATTAAATTTCCCTAGAATTACCATTATTTTTAGTTCATATTTCATAAGAATATACCACTGATATGACTGTGATACAGACTGAATTTGTCAGGTTGAAAAAATACAAAATGTACATTTTTGTGAAACAAATGCCAAAGTTAAATCATCCATTTGGCTGCATAAACCACTAGTGTCACCTAGCAAAAAAAGATAATTTCTTTTACCTGCACAAAGTAATACAGTGAACTTCTCAGAATACTGTAGAAATGCTTTCAAAATATGCTAAGCTGGTGGCTTCAGCTGTAATGATATGTACAACGTTATATTTGTATAATGCAGCTTACTGAGCATGAGTCTAAATTGGGGGGTATACATCAAAAAAATAATAGGATTTTTACTTCTGATGTCTTGGCAAGTCAGCAAAGAAGTATTGTAGGTCCTTTTTGTACTCAAAACTCTATACAAAAGTCCATTGTAATACCCACAATAAAACAGAGTATAATACAAAATGTAAGTTTGTGGCAGTAAAGGCACATTAATTAAATCTGTCAGGACCAGACTTTCAAAAGGCATATCTCTGTAGCCCTATGAGATTTGTGAAAGTTTCTGGTAGTGAAAATAATGTGTTCAGCTACAAAACATGCTAAAGTCTGCAATTGTAATCTTAATACCTCTAAGCACAGCACACCTTTACATATGACCCCAAAGCTTCAGCAACCTGAAAGTGTGGCATTGTAGACAAAAACATATTACAATGAAAAATTGTATATTTTTTTCTGGTGAAATGTAAAGACATTTTACTTCTGGTATACTGATAACTCAATAAAATAGTATTTTAGGCTATTGTATTACTTATAGTATTGCACAGGAGTTCACCACAGCGCCCACAATGAAAGTGGAATATAATGCAAAACATCAACTTGGTAGTTAACGGTGCATAAACTCAGGGCAAAACTCTTATCTTTGTCCTCCTTTGGGATTTCAACTTTCGGGTAATAACAGGGCATTCAGGTACAAGGCACACTTAGAACTGCAATTCCAACCATAGAACTTCTAGTGCAACATACCTCTAAATTTGATTATAACTTTAGCTGCTTGAAAGCATGACATTCTATCTCCAGCATGTTGCAAATTAAAAATATTTCCTTCTTTTTTAAATGCATACAGTGTTTTCATTATTGTGATACTGCAAACAGACTTAGTGCACGTATATTCAGGACATTAGTTTTAACCATCCCTTTGTGTAGAGGCCAAAAGCCCTCTTTACGAGATGTGTATAAGAGGTCATATATATCAGGTCTCTAAAGACAGTTCACGGTATAACAAAATTATGGGAATTATAATAAGGTACTTACTGTCTGTGTGAACTGTGCTGCTTATAAGAAGATACAGTATCTCTAATTGTGAATTAATCTTATAAATATAATGGTCATAAAGCTCTTTGACACACACTGACCTCTTCCAACTAACCATATCAATAATCAAGCAAAAGTGACCTTATAACAGCCATTTACTTTACACATCAGCTGTCCCCCAGTGCTTTTGTCCAAAGATCAAACAGCCTTCAGAGAGAATGTAAAAAAAAAGTGCAGAACTGTGACAAATGAAACACTGTATAGACCAGCTGTATATGAGATCTTAAATTGGTTTACCCAAAACAGTTCATAAAAAAGATCTGTGATTTATACCATGTGACATGAATATATAAATTTAGTGCAGCCCAGAATAAAATAAATAAATAAGAAGAAATAGTGATACAACATTTTATAAAACATTCTATTTCAATTTAGTTTTGGTTTAACACTATTGATTGTATTTAAACCTGGCATAGAATCAGCTCTAAAACAATTAGTCCATTTGTATTCTGATAATTCGATTGCCAAAATTAAATCACTAAATATGTAATTCATGTCATGTGATTTTTTCAAAGTAATTTTTATTGGAATTTAGAAAGTATTTAAATGTTTCTGATGGTCTTAGTCTTGTAGTGCATTGAAAAAAGTCTTGTACTTGAAAATTTTGCTTTGTTAAAATGTTGGCCTTCCATTTGGGGTTTGGAGCCCTCAATGTATTATTTGAAGTTCTATTATTTTTACTTTGTGGGCTCTATTCAGCTATGCAAACTTCCTGTTTTTTTTTTTTTTTTTTTTTGTTTTTTGGTATTTCTTGTATTTGCTTTTTACACAGCATACCGACTATGGACTCTACTTATTTGGTGACACAGCCCAGGTGTTCTACAAAGGATTCATTAAATAGTTTTAAAGGTGCATAATAATACTCTGTTGTCTGGGTTTACATGTGATATATCAGTGACACAAACAAATAATGCTGAATGACATGTTGAAAAAATCATGGTTTCTGGAAAATAAGGTACAAAATTACAAATGTTACAATGGTAAGTAACAATTAACAGTTTTTAGCATGTCTGGAAATGGGTATAGTACTGAGAGGTCTTTGCATACTAAAATGCCAGCCTATGGCAATAAATATCCAGATTTATTAATGGCAAGAGCTAAATTCACAACTGAGCAATAGTTATATGCACATTATGAATGACTTATTTTTTTAAATATGCAATAGTTTATCAACTGAAATTAACATATTAGAAGATAAATTAGTAACTTCACTAAATTTTCAGTCTGGTTATAATGAATTTAATGATATGTTGAACAGATTAAGACTATTTGAACAAAAGCTGATTACAATAAAAAAGAAGTTACAGTGGGAATAATTTTAAATTATCCAATATTTTTATTTGTCACCTGATACACTTGCTAAGACCTCTGTGACTGCTACAAACAATTCTAAAGTGAATACCTCTATAAATAACCCAGTAGGATGCAGTGAAGCAGTCAGACATTATGACATTATTGAATAGATTGGCACTTCAAATACAACTGATGTGAACTCAGCATGCCAACCACAGCAGAGTACATCATTTGAATGAGCAGCTAGTAATGTAACATAATTAAATGATAACATAATTTTTTTTAGTATTATCACAACACACCACCCTCCAGTTACCAGTAAAAGTGCAAGAACAAATGTGTAACAAATCCTGGTCTTGAGGGAGAAGTCAAGGAAGGGAAAAGTGAAAAAAATTACACAAGACCACAAACACAGAGCAGGTCTGCAATGAGCAGATAAAGTTTGGGCATACTGCTGTAAATTCATCTAAATATATGCCATTAAAAGCTAAATTACAAGTCTTAGATAAACAACTTAGGTTTATTCCCTCTATTAATGGGAATTTAAGTGACTGTTTAACTGCACTAAGACTGTTAGAAATTTGAACTTGAAGTTTTTATTTAAAGTGATTATAATGACTGCTGAAATACAATAATATATATTTTTAAAAGAACTAGTACTTTCATACCAGTCAGCACAGTGATGGTTAATTCCTTTTTTTTGCAATGGGTGAGCAATACATTTATTTGTAATAGGAAGATATTATAATAAATCAGACTGATAAGGGTGGCATGACTATGTTAATGGATCATGATGTGTATCTGACAGATATGTACAAACTTTTATCGGGTCTATATTATTTACGCGAAGAAGCAGAATGTCGACTCACCTTTAGTCGACCTCTATTTGTCGAAGCTGCACATCGAACAGCCAAATCATCAGTTTCTTTCTAAGGAAATGAAATTAGTTGGTCGTTCTTTTAAATCCACCCTTTTCCTGACTGTAGTGCTATCTCGGAGTTAGTATGTTTAGTTGGGGGGGGGTGTGAAGCTCCACTTTCATAGTGTTTGATTTAATGTGGTCTGAGTTGTTGGGTTACCGATGTCTTTCCCATTGAAAGAAATCAATGATTTGGCCATTCAGTGTTGTGCAGCTTTGACAAATATGGGTCAATTAAAGGTGAGTCGACATTTTGCTTATTCGACTATATAATATAGACCCATTTTATCTGATAGTGAAACTTTTAGTAGAGTTAGTAAGAAATTTGTTAACAATGTTATACATAAAATTAAGAGTTTATTGTATGATTTACTAATTGAAAATGTAACAACTGAAATGTATAATTATGTTTATACTCACACCAGCTAATGCAGTCTGTAAGGTCTACATAATTACACAAGGAATCTAAACAACCTCCCATGACACCTGCAATTATTATTATGCTTTAGATATCTACTATGATAACACAGGCAGGCAACAGAATCTGAAATTTGGGCATGTCTGTCAAAGAATGCAGAATATATGAATTTTGTTGTAATATAAAAATGACAGAAAATTATTACATTTCCCTATAAATTATTAATTATTTTAGTTCATATTTCATAAGAATATACCACTGATATGACTGTGATACAGACTGAAAATTAAAGCCATTTTTAAAATATTCAAAGAGTTTTATTAAAATACAAATGTTTTTCTAAGATAATTATACTCATGGTCTGAAGGAGATGAACTACAAGAATTTATTCTACTTAAAACGCAAACTATTTAACTTATTTTAGTGTTGAACGATAAACATTTTTCACCAAAAATTAAGAGTAGCCATGGGTACATTGGTGGCTAACACAAGATAATCAAAGTCTACCAGTCTGGGTGGATAATTATATCTATAACCCCACTCTGACTTTAGCAAAGTTTGTGACTTTTTATAATCACTTTGTAGATGATGCCTTTTAATTTGGACACTTAACAAAGTACTACTGCAACAGTTTGTTAATTAACTACATAATGCCACTGAAGATTTGTCTTTTGAAGTAAAAAAATCAATAATTAATATTATTTTTTAGATGTGACTATATTAGTTAATAGTGGAATTTTAGATGCTATCACATATAAAAAAAGTACAAGCTGCTAGATATTTACACTCTCAAAGTAAGCATCCTAGAAATATTTATAGTAGTGTAGTGTGAAGTCGATTTATAAAAGGTATTATGCTAAATAGCATCAGTACTAACTTTCATTCAGAAATTAATAGTATGACACAAGATTGTTAAAAAAGATGGTATGATACTAATTTATTGAAAGTTAATATGGATGAACTCTATTCAGAATATAATAATATTGGCAAACTATTTTTACTAAAGCAAGTGACAATAAGCTTAATAAAATGTCACAAATTAAGGTTAGCTGTGTTATGAAATATAATAGAAGAACTATTCACATTAAGAATATTATTTTCAGTAACTGGTCTATATTATGCTCTTGTACAGAACTTTCTTTTGTGATTACGACAATATCTAATTTTATATTTAAAAAGGAAAATAACTTGAAACAAAAATTATGTTATAAAGATATTTTTAACAATGAAAGCTTTTTTGGCGATAACTATTCATTAAAATATTCATTAAGGATATCCACACCTCCAGGCTAGTTGTTCAGCATAATGCATCCGAGATTATCCAAGTGCAACTAACTCTGGGCAAGACCGCAATCAAAATTGTAGCTTGCTACAGATCCTCCACCATGCCCCAGGATTCCCACTCCTCATTTCTTGATATAGTGGAAAATATTAGGGTACAATCTAACACCCTAATAATGGGCGATTTCAACTACCCCACCATTAACTGGGAAAACTAATTATGTACCAATTCTTCTGCTCAACGTTTTATGGAATTCATAAATTTCAACACCTTGGATCAACTTATCCACACCCCCACCAGGGGCAGCAATATCCTAGACCTGGTCATTACCAACATGGGAAACCAGTGATCCACACCAGATGTCAATTCCTTGTTGGTCAGATCCGACCACAAGCTAATCACCCTAGATAGCCACATCCCACCCCCACCCCCCACCCCCATTAGGGAAACCACTGTAAATTAAAATTCTCCAAAGCCAACTTCACGCTTCTTAAGACAGAAATGGCAAACTTCACGACACCCATGCTGATGGATAATAGAGGTATGACTGCTGAATCCTACACAAATGCACTTTATAAGCACTTACACGAGTGCATGGATCGTGCAATCCCTAACAGAACCAAGATGCTATCCTCCAAAAAAAGGAAGCCAGTCTGGTGGTCCCCTGCCATAAACAAACTCTACAACAGAAGAAAGAAACTGTTGCAAAAAAGAGTAAAATCCCATGATTGGAGGAACTCCCTGGTCAGCCTCAGTAAGAAGCTGAGATCCCTCATAAAATCCTCCAAAGCTAGTTATGAAAACAAAATCACCACTGATTCTAAAGACAGCCACAAAGTATTCTATAGCTATGTCAGGAATCTCAATGGCAATACTTAGATCTGCTCTGATATTGCCAACATCCTGGCAGATAGGTTCAGTGCTAACTTTACCCCCTCTCATCCCCTAAAGGGCCCATCTCCATACCGGAAGAATGCAAAGTACCTGTAATCACGGCTGCACAGGTAAAAAACACACTCTCCAAAGCCAAAAACACAGCATCCATGGGACCTGACAACATCCCAGGCTGCTTTCTACATGAACTACAGAACGAACTGGCACCTCACCTAAGTACCATGTTCAATCATAGCCTCACCTCAGGCTTTGTGCCCACTGAATGGTGCACAGTGACGGTTATCCCACTCCACAAAGGAGGAGCCACCATGGACCCTGGGAACTACCACCCCATTAGCCTGATGAGCCTGGTCTGCAAGGCTATGGAAGGTATCATCATGGAACATATAAACAGTGACATTGGTAATATCCAAGCTCTCGACCCCATGCAGTTCGGGTTTGTAAAAGGTAGATCACGTCTCCTAAACCTGATAGACTTCTTTGAAGCAACCAAAGCCGTAGATGTGGGTAAGGTGGTTCACACAGACTATCTAGATCTTGCCAAGGCTTTTGACACCATCTACCACTCTGGAATTATAGATAAACTCACTAAACTAGGTATAAATCCCTATGTCACAAGACAGGTTGCCAACTGGCTCACTGACAGAACCCACACTGTGAAAGCAGCAGACTCCAAATCCAACTTCAGACCAGTGACAAGTGGAGTACCACAGGGTTCAGTCCTTTGTCCTCTCCTGTTTAGTATCTACTTCACTGAAGTACAGGCTAACACAGAAGGTCTTTGGCTAATGAAGTTCACAGATGACTGCAAACTAGGAGCCATAATCAAAATTCTTAACAATGTGGACATCCTACAAAAGGGCCTCACTGAGACAGATGTCTGGTGTCAAAGCCATGGCCTCAAGCTCAATGCTAAAAAGTGCATTTTCATCCCTTTTGGTAAAAACTCTGTAATCATGAACTACCACATAGGCGGTAGTCTACTTAACACCAAAAGCTTGATAAGAGACCTTGGGACACAAGTGGACAGTAGTCTCTCCTTTGATAATCACATCACCACAGTTGTCAGGAAATCCTTCTATGTGGCATACCTCATCACAAAAGGTTTCTCATCCAGGAAAAAAGAGGTCATTGTTCCCCTCTACTCGTCACTCATTAGACCCATTATAGAGTACAATGCCCCTTTAAGTATGTACCTCACAAGACATCTAAAACAACTGTAAAGGCCGCAAAATACCTCACAAAGAGGATTACCAGCCTCAAAAAGATGCCCTACACAGACCGTCTAAACAAACTCCAGCTTTACTCCGTCGTATATCACCTACTCAGATGCAATCTCTGCCTAACATACAAAGCTATGTCAAACCCAGAGCTGTTGGACATGCTCCACTTAAAGAAATCCCAATCCCTCCAAGCTACATGCTCTAGGGACCTAAACCTTGTCACCACAATAAACAGAACATGCTGGAGGGATAGATTCCTGCCCCAGAGACTTCCCATACTCTGGATAAAACTACCTATCTATCTCAAACAAAGCTCTTCATTAGCACTCTTCAATCCCTCATACACTGCAAATATTTTATTTTCAAATATTATGATCTGAAAACTGTAAATGGGCAGCTGCCAGAAGCATGGCTATTGCTTTATGTTGGGGAAAAGGCCTTGCACTCTGGTTACCACTCCTGCATTTCAGTATAATCACATCTGAATCCACTTTTGCTTAAAGAAAATGCAAGTACTTTTTTGCATGAGAAATCAAGTATTTACCTTTGTCATTTCTTCAAATAATGTTGATTTAATTATCCTTTTTAAAAAACAAGCATTGAATTGGTCAGACAAAAACACATGTGCTTTGGCATTAAAATTAATATCTTTTACCACCCACCCCATCTTTCAAAGTAGGTGCACAATCTGTAGATATTTTATGGGTAAAGTTTATTTTGATGATAAGTTCTCAGAAAATTTCATGAGAGTATATCAATTCATTTTGGAGATGCAATCATTTGTAGATAAGGAGCAAAGCAATAGGAATACATTAATGCCAGCAGTTCAACGGGATGCACACTTCTCCTTGATTTAGAACAACAGAAGACTGTGGATTCTATTCCCACACCAGAAGCTTGGATTCATTTTCCATTTTTGACACTGCAGCCAGCATAAGGGGGTGTTACACTCCTGAGAATACCATCCTTTAGGTAAGATGTTAAACCAAGGCCCCATGTCTCTGAAGTGATGGTAGCTTCTAATGACGTGAAAGATCCCAAGGCACTCATCAGGAAAAATACGGTTTCATTATTTGCTATTTTACCTTGATGCATAATATTTACGTTTATGCATTTGTGAATTTCCATTTTCTTTTGCATTCTATATTTCTCTCACCATTTACTTTCCCACATTTTTTGCCATAACCATATTTTCAGGGTTTATTTTAGTTTTTAATATATTATTTATACCATATTTTAATAAGCATATTTATTATGTTCTAATAGTTTTTTTTTTTCAAATTGACCACATGCTTTAGAAAAATGCTTTCTCAGTCTAATCACAAATCCGCTTTTCAGTTTCACTGTATTTTCCATGTCTACATTGTGAAGAGAATCCCAACATAATTTTGTAATTTTACGAGCCAAACAGAATTAACTCTTTTACAATGTAAAAAGACAAGCTCTGTTGTTTCTTCTGTAGTACACTCACTACACAATTCCTCTTCATATACTTTATATAATGTTGATTCTTTTACTGATAGCTAATTTATTAATAATTAAAAAAGCAATTCTGGCATACTCATATTTACTTGCATCTGCTTTAATATAGCTTATGCTTCCATAATAATACGTTCCTGTATAATTCCATTATACCATTGTGCCCTAGTTAATGCCATCCCTTCTATAGCCAGGTTCCATGACTTAATAATTCTCCGATACCTTATAACTTTTTAATTGTCTGTAGCCAATGTCCTTTTTCACATGTGAATAATTTACCAAAACTTCTGATATTTTCCTCTCAATACTTTTACACTAAACTAGTATTTTGAACCTCTTTAACTTCTAATATCCAATTAAGATGGACATATGCTAACTAGACAATTGACTTTGCCAGTCCCGGTCTAACTTGTTCCTTCATATTTAATATTATTACTCTTCTTTTCATGGAATTTAACCCTGATCCCCATAATGTTTTAAAAATAATAATTTCAATAATTAATTTTCTTTTTCTACTGGAACACATGCACACACATATGACTGTGTGTGTGTGTGTGTGGGGGGGGGTTGTTTTCAAAAGGTGGTCATAGTCCTAGAAACACTTAGTAAGCTACAGTATGCCTGTTTTGTAAATGCCATTTTAAAAGTTTTCCACATATACCATCATCTCTTCCACAATATTATCCCATTGTTTACCAGAGTCACCTTCCTGAATTATATTCCTAATGTTATTGCTGATGATAGAAAATACATACTGCCTGCCTTTACTTTTTCCACCACAACCATTGTATTTTTCTTACTTTCTAAACCTAGATATCACAATTGTATTCCTGGTTCTGTTTTTAGCTTGTACCACTATATCGTCTGAATATGACATCATTATAAGTGAAACAGACTATCGCCTATACTCCCACAGAACTTTCTACATTTTTTATTCATATTAATTATAACTGCATTCATTACTAAGATAAATAATATGGTGCTCATTTGGCATCATTGGTATCATTACTTAATGCTGTAACTATTAACTGCTCACTTAACCAACCATTTATCAGAGGCTTAATTCACTATTTCTTTAAACTGATAGTAAGAATGTCACATCTTTTTTTTACTTATTGCATATTCATTCTTAACAGCCAACAGTTGCTAATGACAGATGCCATCTTGTGCTTTCTTCGCACCACACACTAATAATAATCTCCTCTCTCTTATGTTGTGTTATTTCATTTTGCTCTTTCTTTTATTATAATTGACACTTTTTTGGTCTATTTACCTTTTATACCATACACTCCTTCTGCTATTGTTTTATCTATTACCTTTTATAATCTTTTTGCTGGGGCATAAGCAATCCTTCACATATGTATGTATCCGAACGCAAGTGCATATATGTGTATGTGCATGTCTGTGTAGACATTATTAAATGCTTATAATGCCTATATTTTAAAAGTAAAATACTTCTTTCAACAACAATTACATTTTGAAGCAGATAAGCAGATGAACTACACACACACACACACACACACACACACACACACACACACACACACACACACACACACACACACACACATGCACACACACACACACATATATATATATATATATATATATATATGTGTGTGTGTGTGTGTGTGTGTGTGTGTGTGTGTGTGTGTGTGTGTGTGTGTGTGTGTGTGTGTGTGTGTATCTACATTATATAATAAAAAAAACACTTACTCGAACTTCATAACGTTGAGACCACTTCAGTGAAATGGCATATTATCGAACACCTGGAACATTGCAGTGTCACTCTGGGAATCTAACTACTGGGCCTGGGTCTAGGAATGTCCCTATCAAGAATAACTAAATAAGTAACTAAGTAAGTAAACCAATAAACATATATGGCATGCCATAGAACTACTCTTTCAAGGCAATTGTGGCATGCCAAAGGTGACAGCTGTTAGATGAGAAACCCATAATCTAGATGGCGAATGGGAATCTATGGCAAATAATAAACAGTTTATTAAGTAATGTGAAACTCAACTCCTTGCT
Source organism: Protopterus annectens (assembly GCF_019279795.1). NCBI lineage: Eukaryota > Metazoa > Chordata > Ceratodontiformes > Protopteridae > Protopterus > Protopterus annectens. Next base: position 1,394,761,253 of record NC_056745.1, on the reverse strand, counting down.
TTGCAGAGACAAGAGATACAGAAATGTTGAAAGAAAACCTATTGCTTCTTCCTAAATGTCAGTTTTTCTTCAGAATTAAATGGCTAAATATTAGTAAATAACAAAAGCAATAAAAAGAAATGATCAGAGTATGATGTTCTTTTTGGTTAGAACAACTATGAGTGGTACATTTTGGTAACCGTTGAAAACTCCTTCCTCAGTGGATTTCTCACGTTTCGATTTAAACTGACACCCTCACTGACTCCTTTCCCTGCTTCTGCTCCTTTGCTCTCTGTAATAATTGCTCACTGGATTAGCTGGTGACACCCCATTCTGTGAAACATGATGTGTAAAACATTGCTATTGGTTGCTGTGTACAGATTTCAGTGGTGAATGTTAAGGCACTATTTGTGATGTATGCAGGCACTATGACATAGTCATGCATGCAGAGAGGAAGATAATCTGCTGCACGCTGCAGATTAGAAATAATCTGGGACTTGGAGACTTCAAAACAGGCTAACTCATCAAAGTACCGAGCAGTTAGGGATGACAGGGTGTGCTAGCATACAGCTACATTGTATTGTCAAATTTACTGATACTTTATGAAAATGTATTTTTTAGAGTAAAATGTGCTACATTTGTCTGCTTGATGTTCTTGCTACCAGTATAGAAACATGCTTACTTGGTACCACTTACAACTAACACTTTAATACTTGAAATGGCCATCATTCCTGATGCTGCCTATGTTATGATATCTCTTTTAATGCAGGACACCATTTCTGCTAGTTATTCTTCTCTTTGAATGTTATGGTTCTTTTACAAAAAAAAACAAAAAAAAAAACATGAGCCTACATTTTCTGTTTCAGTGGCATTGTAATGGTCCTGCTTATGTGTACTGCTCTTTTATCCAAACTCTGTTCAATGACCCAGTAATCAAGTTCTGATTGTCCAGTTGCAACTGGTTCTATTCACTTTTCATCAAAGTCTTGTTGGAATAGTGAGATTTCACTATATGCAAGATACCTGTGTGCTGTTTTGGGGAGTTTTTCATTTCCCTAATTCTGTACGAATACGGAGTTAGTATATTCAACTATGAGATTATGGCCCCACCCCCCAGTACCAGCAGGTTCTAAGCTCCTTACGTTTTTGATCAGCTGAGATCAAGGAGGTTTTTACTGACTGATTATGTATCAGCAGTGCATAAGGAAGCATGTTGTTCATCACAAAGCCCTTATGCACTGCTGATACATAATGTCAGTAAAAAAATGATTATGTATCAGCAGTGCATAAGGGAAGCATGCTGTTCAGCACAAAGCCCATACATATTTATGTGATAACTGTACTTTATGCTCTAAATATCACAAAATATGTTGTAATCTGTGCTGTATACTTTTTTTCACTGAAGTTCTCCATTTAATAAACTTTGACTCATTCGACTAGTGCTGATGTTGCTGTTGCATACTGTTAAGAGGAAGGACGGAAGTGTAGGCAGTAGCAATCTGTGCTTACCTATCATGAGAATTCTGATCCTATCACATCTTCCATGATTTTTGTCTGCCCCCATGAATACATTATATATTTATTTTGTATGTAAGTTTGCATTAATTTAATGTCCACATTCTGTTTGTTGTTTGTATGCTGACTGAGTGCAGATGGTAAGGAACTAAAGATAAAAAAAAATATCTTAAGTGAAACATTTTTATTTGTATATTTACTGTTTGGTAACTGGGTAGGTGGACTGGCACAAAGACCTTTTCAGACGTAACATGTTTTTTGCTTCACCTCCCAGACTCTGACCCTCATCAGTTATGCATTATTTAGTCCTTCATTATTTGATCAGGAAGGGCTGTGTGGTAGGGATTAATCATCATCACATTAGAGGACCAGGGCATTTCTGGACATTCCCTATTCACATATCAAGGAGCAAGAATGCAACAGTCCATCTGGCACTCTGTGTCCTGCTTCTTTGTGAGCTTACACTTACAGAAGCAGCTTGTGCCTTATGCAGTTTGTGGCAGTTATCTGATCTTTATGGTGTAGTACTTGAGGCCATTGCCCCCTGAGGAAGCTCAGATGGCCATTGCCTCTTCACTTTCTACTTCACTCTTATTTTATTTAGCAGCTGTCCTACGCTTAAGTAACTATTCAAGTGCAAGTTACCAGAAAGGAGGAAGACACTTTGCCTTTAGGCTACTGGGCTGGCATTAAATGTATTTTTTTATCCATATTGCTTTAACTCACTGGTTATAGGTATGGCATATTTTGAATAATGATATATTTTGAATAGTTCATATCTTTCTAAATTCATTTTCAAGTCCTATTCGTTCATTGAATATGACTAGTTGTCACATGATCTGTCACATTATTCACATCCTTTAGTTACTAGTAAACTGTTATTACACAAACTTTGTCTTCTAGCCAGACTTTCTATAGGGTAACAACACCTAGTCTTCTGTTTCAAAGCTATAGTCTCTGTCCCACTGTGGAATAATATCACCCAGATATTTACAGCACTGGTAGGAGAAGTGGGGCTAATAAAAAGGAAAATTCAAACATACCTTAATATGTAGCCAATGCAGATAACTTCATATGAACCATAGAAGGAAACAATTCTGGGTACCTCATGGCTGCTGAGAAGAGCACTCTTGACAAACACTAAAGATTGAAGCAGTACTAAGTTCATGAACACTAACTGCACCCCAACTTAGGAATGGGGTCCATTCATGTCAAGGCAATAGAAACTTATAACATTAGAAGAAACGAAAAAAAATAAGTAAAAAACAGATGAGTTAGTTAGTTCCTGTGGCTTTATATAGTACTTATATTTTAATAAAAGATGTTAAAACCATCAGTCAAGGAGAAACACTAAATTTGCATGTGATGAAAATTCACACTGTCATATTTTTCTATTTGTGTAAGACCTGAGAAAACTAATTTAGTTACTGCCCATACAATTATCACTTTTAGTCATCAAATGAATCATTCCTGCACATTAACTGGGATCTAATTAAATGAATTTAATAAAAACTGCTGTGCTGTAGAATTAGTGTCAATCTATAGCCAATAAACCTTATACTAAAAATTACAAAATGCATGTATTCATCTAGAAATTGTGAGAGTTTAGTACTTATGATATTATTACAATTTAATACTCATTTCAGGCAAAATAAATGATAAAGAATATATCACATTATAAGGGATACTAAGACAGACAGATGGACTGATAGACAGGTAGACTGAGTGACAGAGAGAAAGGGATACTAAGATAGATAGATGGACAGATAAACAGGTAGACTGAGTGACAGAAAGAAAGGGATACTAAGAGAGATAGATAGATGGACAGATAGGTAGACTGACAGAGAGAAAGGCAGAAAAAAAACTATACTAAAATCAAATAGGCATGGAGTGATAACATAATTTAAGACAAATGTACATACATTTAATGAACTAACTTCATGATTACATGTAACATTTTATTTAGTTCAAAACATGCACATGTGAATATATATATATATATATATATATATATATATATATATATATAGTTATAGTTATGTCATAAAATCGAAAGTTCAAAAGACTGAAAACCCAAAACACTGAAAATATGAATTTGCCCATTTTCCACTCTTGCATAATCGCAGAGTTGGTATATGTAATCAGCAGGGGGTGTGGGGGCAAATGTTTTGATTTATTCATTTAGTTATTTTTGAACTTTTGATCTTATGACATAGACCTATATATATATATATATATATATATATATATATATATATATATATATATGGTTTACCATCACAATGTCGCAGCTGCAGTGTGCGGTAATGGATGTTTGAAAGTAAGTCTGCACAGGTTTGTATGTGTGAAAAAAAACATGCAGAATGCACAACAGCGAATGGTAATGTGCATTCACTGTTGTGTGTTCGGCATGTTGGTTGGAGAGTGCACTATAGTGGAGATCAGGAATTGTACCCTTTTCTACACTGTAGTGCAATCTTGGAGTTTGTATATGTAAGTTGCAGGGGGTGTGGGGGGTGCACGTAGGCTTGTCCCCCTGCAAAACGTGTGTTGTATGCCACCTGATGTGGTGGTATGTTCGAAAAATTCGAATTGTCGACATTTTTTTTGTTCGTTCTTTTTCTCAGTCGCTATCATAACTTTCGACAATGTTTTTCAAGTATGTAAGTATTCGAAACAAACATGTTGATAGTAAACCTATATATATATATATATATATATATATACATATATATATATATATATATATATATATATATATATATATATATATATCTACACATGTATGCTTTCATAAAACTTTAGTCAAAATGAAACTAAAAAGATTTTTTTGCAAGCGTGATTACTATTCATAATGTCATTTAATGTAATTTAATTTATTTATTTCTTAATCAGGTAAGTGAACTGTCTTGGATTATTTACTTTCTTCAGATAACATCAGCATTTCAGCTTTTTGAAAAAGAAGGGCATTAAAAAGCCCAGCCAAATTGGCAGCCTAAACCCAAAGCTCTAGAGAAGGCCTAAAGAAATGTTGATAAAATACAACCATGAAGGAAAGATGAGTGAGCAAGAACAAAATGTGAACAGATGGCTGATTTTAAAGCTGCAAATAAAGAGGCACAATTGTGCATTTTGCTTGAAAAAGGAATCACAGTAGAACAGGGTGTGAGCTCCTTGAAACAAACAATAGAAGAGCAACAAATAGAAGTAGAAAATCTACAAGAGAAGCTGGAGAAAGTTAAACAACAATTTTCTGAGCTACAGGAACACATTCACAGAATATAGGAACTAACAGACATAATCAAAACACAGGGAAAAGGATGTATGGGCTTGAAAACTGCTCAAGAAGGAGGAGCATGGATAATTAGGATACAAGAGAGAGTGAGCAACAGTGGGCTGGATCAATTTGTAATGCAGCTACTACATACAAGATTTGGGATACCAGGAAATCAAGCAACACCAATCGAGAAGATGCACAGAGTATGACAGAATCAAACAGCAGAAGAAAGCAGATTCAGGTATATTTTGGCATGTTTATATTAATTTGTTGTAAAAAAATGAAATAATAAGGTAAGTAAAAAGACTTAAGGTTATACTGTTTGCAGGGTTGGTCATAAAGCTGCTCCAAGATTAACCTAAAAGACTCTATAAAATAATGAAAGTTATGCTGGATGTGTTAAATTAGCTAAGAATGAATGGAACAGCTGCATGATTGAAATATCCTGCAATTATGAGATGGTTCCCAAATATATATTTGGTCGAAAATGATTTCAGGCAGTTCACTTCACTGAAAATGCATTTCACTGAAAACCCATTTGGTCGAATTCCAGTTGGTCAAAAATGGAATATAGCCCCTGCCCCACTGCAGTGCGACCCCGGAGTGAGAATATAAAGTAAGGGGGTGCCCTCACATTGGGGGGTGTGCGGGGCATAGCCACCCACATAATTGCAGTGTATGAACTATTGTATGCATGTGTATCCATTAAAAATAAATTGAAACATATGTCAGTAAAAACTAGTTGCAAAATGACCCCCCTAACTTTATATTCTCACTCCAGGGTCGCAGTGCAGTGGGGCTGGGGCTATATTCCATTTTCGACCAAATGGGCTTTTAGTCAAATCAGCTTTCATTGAAGTGGGCTGCTGAAATCATTTTCAACCAAATGTAATTTGACCAAAAGCAGTAGACCCCATATATATATATATATATATATATATATATATATATATATATATATATATATATATATATATAGATAGATAGATAAAATATATATATACTCCCTCTTGCTCAAGTTTCTTTATATCACAGTCCTGTCCCAGATAGATATTTTCTCGGTACTGCAGCTTTCCTCTTTTAAATATTGCTTTTGTACATTTATCAAGACCAGATGTCATTCTTTTATCATCTGAGAAAGTTTTAACCATTTGTAGTTGTGCTTTCAACTACTCATCTGATGAACTATACAGTTTTAAGTTATCCACAAAAAGTAGATGAGAAGTCTTAAGCAAGGTTGTATTCTGGGGGCCAAATTATAACCGAGACTTAATCTGTTAAGTTAACAGCTTAATGGGTTGAAGGTAAGACAAAACAACAGGAATGATAAAGAATCACCCTGGAATATCTCCCTTTGAATTTTTATTCCGAGGATAATAATTTGCCCTTAGTCATGGCTTAACTGTAAAGTGGTTTGCCAATGTTTCATGGTCACTGTAATGTAATTGATCAATGTAGGATGCATGTTATACATCTGTAAGCACTCCTTTATCCATGAATGTGAGATGCTATCAAATGCTTTTTTGTAATTTATCCATGGCATACTTAGATTCTTCCTTTTTATACAATTCTGTATTATGGCTTTAAACAAATGTTAATTTGTTCCATATAACTTTATTTGGTTAATCTTTTGTTGTATTGCTATGAATGAGTTTTTTCAAAATGACTGTATAGTCTGCATCACTTCCAGTATATAGTTTATACATCATCAGAAGGCTTGTCATTGGTCTATAATTTTTAAGATGGCTTACATGGTCACTCTTAAGGATTGTCTATATTAGATCACTGAACGTTTAAAAAAGTGAACTGTGATTAATCGACCCCATGTAAGTGAAACCTTACAATGTTGAACTGTCAGAAAAGCTATTTTTTTCCAAGGGGAAAAAACTCGCTGTTCCAACAAAAAAAAAAAGAAAAAAGAAAGCACTTTAAATATTACGTTAAGTGGGGGACTTTGCCCCCCACACCCACCTACTTAAATATACCAACTCCGAGACCACACTACAATGCCAAAAATGGGAAAGTAATAAAGCAGCCAAGCGAATTCTTTCCCAGGGAAAGAAATTGCTTAAAAGCCGCTTCGATGTTTTGCCTTTTCTGTCTTTTAAGTTTGACCAAGACCCATTCAAAAGAATGCGTCTTCAGTCTTTTAATAGGAACCCCTTAAGGAGGAGTATCAGTTTTCTTGTTGTTAATTCAGTTATTGTCTTTTCAGGATGTGCATATATGTAATTCTTGCTTAGAGCTAAATTTTTGTGTAAAGATGTTAGTATTATTATTTCTTCAGTATGTGATGACTTTGATAGTTTTATTTTGACATTTGAAAGTGTGTGCATTAAGCAAACTGACCATGGACAATGGCTGAGCAACTAACTCTTGAAACATAAAGGAAAAAAAATTCAGAGACTACAGAAGAAAGTCACATGATAATATGAATGACTGTATTGCATAAACACTTTCATAAGTGCATATGTAGACATTAAGCCAATACAGCTGAAAGACTATCAGGTCTTTTGGTTAGTCAGCAAGAAAGCAGTACGCTGCCAGAGGACATGATAATCTGGTTGGCAGACTTGGCGTATAACACTGTTGAAATGATGGTGAGAAAGGGGGACCTCTGTCTTGCTATCAGGTCACAACTGTGCAAAAAGTGGGTAGACAGCAGTACACATGACCATAAAGGGACCTATGGGGCAGCCTAATCACAGTATGCTCTGCAATTAAATGAGGGTGCTGTTGGTTCAACTATACAGCCGGGTCTGGGAGTCAAATATTTTTTGTATAACTAAACAGGGCATGTTCAGTAACACTGTCTACTGGGACAAGATGGAAACAAAAGTCATGTGAGGCAGAAAGCAGGGTAGCATCAGAACAGTAGTGGGTTGTCTAAGGGCAGTTGCTGCACCAGTACCACAGGAGTACAGACTCTGTCCTGGTGGAGGAGAAGGATACTATTGCCAAAAGAGTTAAGCATTAAGCATAACTATTATTAAACTTGCGGTGGATAAAAGGGAGCAATGCATGCTTGGGCAGTTATCTCCAATTACAGTCATGGAAGGGACACGTTTTAAAGTACCATTGGCTAGTTTACTTGTATTGGATAGGAGAACATGGGAGCAAGCAGGTGGCAGTGTTCAATAATGTCCTAGTGAATATTTTAATAGGGAATGATTTTGTTAATGCAGTGCCTGCTACACATGTAGTATAAACACTGTAGCTTAGAGATAAGCACTTGGGGAAGGCACCAAAGTGAGACACAGACAGTGTCCACACTCCCAACCACATCTGGTGATGGCTGTTTCAGAGGGATAGTTAGTAGGAGAGAGCTTGATCTGAGCTCTAATTGGTGAATGGTACTAGGCTTTTCTTAGAAGGGGTTACTTCAAGAAGAGAGTTTGCAGAATGTGAGGACGGTAGCTAAGGATGCTTCTGATCTTCAAGGACAGAGTGAGACCACTTATTGAGACAAGATGTAATACAGCAGCTGGACGTACCAAGGGCCTATTGACAGGCATTTCTGACAATAGTCATTGTTTTTCTTTAATTCCTTGATGGTATTATTTCTTGTTTCCAAGATATTCTTACATGTAGACAGAGGCAGTTGGTAAATCACCTGTTTTTAATCAAATTTGTGGAGCACATTTGGGTTGCATAGCTAGTGTTATAATGGACTAGATGGTTGTTAGCCTAGTATACACCTAAGAACCTATGAACCTATGAATGGGAATAGTGCAGTCTACACAATATGGAGGATGTTAAAAAGTTTAAACAAAAGTATCACAGACGGCTAAACAACCCAAGCAGTTAAAATGTGAATTGTCTGCAGGGCATAGACTGGGAGAGCAGTTTTAGACATAGAAGGGTTGATGCAGAGTCACTGGGAGGATGTGCAATTTCAGATGCTGAAACCCCTGCAAGGAAGTAAATGAGACCTGGAAGAAGAGACAGGTCACATACCCATAAGAAATAAACAAACAACAAAGGCAATCACAAGGAGAAGAGAAAAGAAACAAGACGGTGAAAGGGAAACAAGTGAAAGAGTTACACCAAAGGGACCGCAGAATGGAGTAGCATTTCCCAATGGAAATGTAGGCACAAAATAGACAGAAGCAGAAGCAGAGACAGACAAGGGAGCACTCATGGAGATGTAAGGATGATGTGTCAGATGCTTCAGATGACTCAGACATGAACTGCTGTTATAATGAGGGACTAAACAAGCTGGATAGAAACATTTGTGAAGGATGACAGAGTCAAAGAGGTAGAACGCAGGACTACAGATGAACTCAAAGTGACCATAGAAAAACGGAAGCAACAAATAAGTGGAACGACTGAACACTGAAATGCAGGTGGCTGTGGACAATGCAGGAAGGATGTATTATATGAAACAGACCTTTACTTGTGAAACCCACCCTAGGAAACACAACATCAACATTGTATAAATAATGGAGAAACTGAATCATTCCCAAGGGCAATGATGGCTAATGTAGTCAAGGATAGCATAGGGTCAAGTCTCCAAGGTAAGTGATATAGTTTTCATAGCTACTTATTAATGTACAAAGGAACAGTAAACATAAGTTTAATGTCTGTGTCTCCAAAACCATCAAGTTTACGTAGCTAAACAGAGTTCACAAAGAAAAAATAATAGATTCACAAATAATATACTAAGAGCTCTGAATACCCTACAGAAGAACCAAAAATGTAATAAACAAAGCTTTCAAGTACATGACTCTTTTTCAATGCATTACAAGACTAAAACCATATCACACATTTAAATGCTTGTAAAGTCCAACAGAAATTTGTTAAAAAATCACATGACATGAATTATGTATTTAGTGCAGCCCAGAAAAAATAATAAACATGAGAAGTATATAAATAAGAATAAATAGTGATAGAACACTTATGAAACACTATGTTACAATTTCAATATTGGTTTAACATTATTGATTGTATTTAAACCTGGTACAGAATCAGCTCTAAAAATAATTAATCCATTTGCATTCTGTTAATTCAATTGCCAAAATTATATCACCTCCTTGTTATACAGATGTTGAACAACTCTTAGTTAAATGGTAAGCTCACTGCTCATATTCTGGATATGTGTATATAGGGCATAAGTTTCTTCATGCCTGTGTATATCTGATAGATGGGAGGAAATCCTGTCCTTCAACTTGCAATTGTTTTTTTCATATAAAAAAGATGAACACCTCACACGTAGCAGGATAAACAACATTTTCAGTATAGCATATTGCATAAGTTTTAAAAATAAATTATTTTCTCATAGTAGGATGTACAAAATAAATATCTGCCTCAATCATATCACAATACTGACAATTGTAACATGGTTTTCCAGCATAGGTTCATAGGTAGGTACTAGGCTATTGGCCCTAGGGCCTATATAAGCCTAGCCAAAAGGTACCCTGACTTTCGCCACCCAAGAAAATTATTTTCCTGTGCCCCTGTCGAGCCGAGCCACAGAAGTGATCCCCAGGGTGAATTTCCTATCTCCCATCCAATCATCAAGATTTACCACATTTAGTACCTTTGTTATGTTCACTTATAATGATGACCACATTTAGTATCTTTGTTATGTTCACCTATAATAGTGACCACATTTAGTATCTTGTGTTATGTTCACCTACAATAGTGACCAAATTTAGCATCTTTGTTATGTTCACCTATAATAATGACCTCATTTAGTATCTTTGTTATATTCACCTATAATAGTGACCTCATTTAGTATCTTTATGTTCACCTATAATAGTGACCACATTTAGCATCTTTGTTATGTTCACCTATAATAGTGACCTCATTTAGTATCTTTATGTTCACCTATAATAGTGACCACATTTAGTATCTTTGTTATGTTCACCTATAATAATGACCACATTTAGTATCTTTGTTATGTTCACCTATAATAGTGACCACATTTAGTATCTTTGTTATGTTCACCTATAATAGTGACCTCATTTAGTATCTTTGTTATGTTCACCTATAATAGTGACCAAATTTAGCATCTTTGTTACGTTCACCTATAATAGTGAGCTCATTTAGTATCTTTGTTATATTCACCTATAATAGTGACCAAATTTAGCATCTTTGTTATATTCGCCTATAATAGTGACCACATTTAGTATCTTTGTTATGTTCACCTATAATAGTGACCTCATTTAGTATCTTTATGTTCACCTATAATAGTGACCAAATTTAGCATCTTTGTTATATTCACCTATAATAGTGACCTCATTTAGTATCTTTATGTTCACCTATAACAGTGACCACATTTAGTATCTTTGTTATGGTCACCTATAATAGTGACCACATTTAGTATCTTTGTTATGATCACCTATAATAGTAACCAGATTATTTGTTTGGCAACATGCATCTGTGGGTCAATTCCAACACTCCTCTAAAATGGTCCCTGTTCTCATTCATCTTCAGGTAACCCAGACCAATCTACTTGAGCAATGTTACAACAAATTAGTCAAATCTGCTGCTAATGTGACTTACAATATTCACTATTGTGTGGCACTAACAACTACACTGGCTACATCTGCCTAACTCCCTGACTCTGTCTGAACTATTTACTACATGTAACCTTATTCACAGACCTGAAACATGCCTTAGCCTAACTCATATCCTTCAAAACTACTCACCAAATAAGCCTCTTTACTTAGTTGTTCAAAAACTGCTCCTAATGGAATCAAACAGCTCTGTCGGATATTCTCACAATTCCTCCTACACATCTAAAATCTACAACTCCATCCCCCTTCCCCTTAAGAAAATACCTCAGGTGAAATCTTTCAATTTTCATTTAAAGCATCTAATAAATAGATGGTTATGTTCCTGCTCAACTCCCGGCTAGACAAAAATTCCTATCCATTCACACAGTTTAGTCTAAACTATGCTATCCCTCACCTTACCACAGGATACTCTACTGATATATTATGTCTACAGCCTCTGCCTAGAATCCTTTCTCCCTAAACCAATTACTTTCCTTCCCCCCTTCCTTACTACTTCCTATTGTTCTCCTCTCATTCTCTGTTTTACTTTTATTATACCCAGCTCTTCCCATTCAATATCTCGGGGTTCCCTACCTTAATTTTTTTCTCCCTCATCTTTCATTCCTTTTCACATCGCATTCCTTCTGTATCTTCCTCTACCCAGCCACAAACCATACACTGGCAGCTTACAGCTCATCTTTATGACAATAATCCTACATCTTCTTATTCAGCCTTCCCCAAACTTCCTGTCATTCAGCTAATCCACTAATCATTTAGTTCAGCCTCTGGTGCCATATCTAATATATGATCTAACCACTTTCCATGCAGGCACCTCTACTTATTTCCCAGGTGTTGCCTGTCAAACCTGTTTTTTTACATTGCCCGTCCTCCTCCTCCTCCTCCTCCACACTGCTGTATAACTATCATTTCCACCAACATGTTACTTAAATACTTTTTTATTAAACCTCACTTTTTTAAAAGGTTGCTCTCACAAATGACTTTCTCTTTTATCTCTTTCCACTTTGTTTTGAACCATTGTTATACTCATATATTAGATTTTATTCATGGCATTCACTTTTTTAACTATTGGTATGTTCTGTTGTCTTTTATAAAACTCAGTTTATATTTTACTAGTGTTCTAGTTATATTCTTTCTGTTAAATTGCTCAAAATCATTGTAATTTTTCTTTCCTGCTTTTTATAGCTTTTGCACTTGTATTTATACTTGGAGCTTTTCTCCCAAGGCCTCCTCTGAAAATGGGCAACGTATGCCCAAATGGACAATCCAGGTAAACAAATGCAAATAAAAAAAATAAAATGATGTAGGCCAAATATCTTTACATTGGAAACAGACTACACCTTAGTGACATTAAATGTAAAAGAGACAGATGTGCCCTTTTCAACTGGCCCATAGGTGTGTAGGTATTTATTAGGCTATTGATTTGTGAAGATCTTAAGATGTTTGGGTTTACATTCCCATAGTAGATTTTATCCCTTATATTTTGCATACAAAGATATTTTGGACATTTAGGACATGTGCTGAGGAGGGATGATGGGTATATTGGGAAAAAGATGCTAAGGATGGAGCTGCCAGGTAAGAGGAAAAGAGGAAGGCCTAAGATAAGGTTTATGGACGTGGTGAGAGAGGACATGCAGGCAGTTGGTGTGACAGAGCAAGATGCAGAGGATAGGAAGAAATGGAAAGAAATGATCCGCTGTGGCGAACCCTAATGGGAAAAGCAGAAGGATGATGATGACTTGTTGCCCCTTTCCATGTGGGACATGGGCGCTAAACCAGGGTTGAATTTGTGGTTTCTTAATGTGGAATGGGAGACCATTCCATGGAAGAAGTATTCTTTGTGATATATACCTCACTCTCCAACACGTTCCATTTATGTAGTAAAAGAGATTGAGATTCCTTGAGTGGGTGTTCGCACTGACATTACAGAAACTGCTGAGGCTCTACATGCAAGGCAGAGATCACCTCTATGGTACCAAAATCAGGAACATGACTTTGAGATGGTCTGTATAGTTTTTGTGATTGAGGTGATTCAGGCCATTGATTTTATTTATTTTTTTTTTGTTTTGTGAGAAAACATTGTGGTTGCTCCAGTTGTAGCAAGGGATTGCACAGGTACATACAGAATGGGGCATTATATTCAATGATTGCCTGATGAAAGCCAGGCATTGTGGAATGATTACACCCCTGAACCTGGACACCATACCTTTAGATATAAGCTGTGTGATGAAGAAGAACTTCCTTACAATAGCGGATACATAATTATCCAAGGTCAGTTCACTGTCAACATAGGTTTGCAGATCTCCGACTATGGGATAAATTTTCATGGGTGTGTTGTTAATATGATAGTTACAAGAGAATACCAAACCAAAGAGCAGCACTGCTTCTTCCAAAAACACCTTGGATGTAGAAAACATTGCTTATTTCAGTCCAAACAAATGTAAATCCATATACATTGAATTATATGTTTGGCAACATATATATGTGGGTCATTATGAATGTTTGTGTATATGTGCTTTAATATTGTATAGTGCTTTAATGCTGTATACACAAATAATTAGCATAGTTCAAGTGTAAACTGACAGCCTAAATGCTATAGAAATTTAGGTTGTGTTTCCGTACAAGACCAATAAAATTATACAAGCACAAACAGAACAGATGAGAGAATTGTCAAAACTGTACTGCGCAAAACAGCCGGTAGACACTGACAGGCAAAATTATTCTCACCATTAATTTTACTATGATAACCTATTTATGACTGTTAAATTGGGAACATTTTATTCCTTCTCATAACAAACATACAGCATGTAAGTTTACATCAAAATAAATATTAGTTTGGAATGCATCAGATCTCTGACTCGGCTAATCATTCATCTGTAGACTAAATTCCCAGAATTCCTATTATTAGAAACATGACCTAAATTTGGATGATCGAAAAATGTTTATGACGTAAATTTCGATGATCGAAAAATGTTTACTCCCAGGTTACAGTTTCACAAAGTTCCTAGAAGGTCTGCCTGCCCTATGAGCACATGGATTGTCTCCTAAGGAGAAAAAGTAGTAAACAAAAAGACAGATTTTGAAAAATAAGTATCAGAACTAAATGGTACACGAAGGTTGGACTGTGCTACATAGAAAAGCAACGATGAAGTAGTAAAAAATGTGGACCAAGACAGGCAACTGCACTAATACCAGCAAACTATTTTATAGAGCTTTTCTTTTACCCAATGCTGTGTGACCATGATGTTGGCATATAGAAGTCTTGAGGTACGGGTTTGAGGGGTACAGAAGGGCGTGACCCTGCAAAAACTGTTTTGCATCTGGACCATTAGAATGCATGCCGTTGACATGTTTTGAACACTTGTGATCACTCAAATACTTTTCAGTGGTCACATTCTGATCTTACATAGTGGAAGCTAATGTAACATTCCAGATACTGAGAATCTGAACAAATTCCATTAGGATTAAGGCTCTATACCTGTATAACATTCCTTTAAAATGTATCTAAAATTATGCCCTCTTTATAACTTTTGGTAAGCTACCATACCATCTATTCTTTCAGTAAAATATTTCTTGTTTTGGAATTTCATATCGCCTAAAATAATTTAAGCCTCTTCTTCACAATTCCAAATTATGGTCCATCTTTTTTCAGCCAGCGGCTCGCAGATAAATAATTATTCTTCCAAGCCTCATAAATCATGGTAAAATCTCCTCCTAAGCCCCTGTAACCTAGAACCCAATAGATTTTCCCATAGTACCATAATCTCATCTTTCTGCCATTTTCATGTTCATGATCATGGGTACCACCCACAATTTATGTATTAAAAAGTGGACATACTAAGGTATATCTTGAAGATTCAACTTTGATCATGGGTACCACCCACAATTTATGTATTAAAAAGTGGACATACTAAGGTATATCTTGAAGATTCAACTTTGATCATGGGTACCACCCACAATTTATGTATTAAAAAGTGGGCATACTAAGCTACATTTTGAAGAGGAATCAAAACAACAGGTCTCTATAGAAATAGAATAGATGGGTCTATATTATGTCAGTGAAACGGCATTACAGCGAATGCTGTTTCACCGATACATATAGACCGAAATTGAAAAGAGCGAAAGCTCAGATCAGCGGTTTCTTTCTCAGAGAAAGAAATCGCTTGGCATGAACTGTGACATTGCCCTTTACCCGAGTGTAGTGCGATCTAACAGTTGGTATATTTAGTTAGGGTGGTGTGGAGGGCACAGCCCCCCAAATTGGGGGGTGTGGGGGCAAAGCCCCCCACTTTGTAATGTTTTAAGTGGTATGTTGAATTTTGTTGGTTCACCAATTTTTTTTCCATGGGAAAAAAAATCAGTGAACAGGTGTTTCACTCTTTTAAGATTTCGGTCTATATGTGTCTTAGAAATGGCATTCGCTGTAATGCCGTTTCGCTGACATAAACCCAAATAAACTATGTATTTTTATCACAACCTTTGTACGTCTCTTATGTGATGATCAAAAGTGAAGTGTTGGTTTACAACAATTCCTAAACAACTAAACAACTGCAGTCTTAATCTTCTTTCAGTTTTTATTATTTCACAGACTTCTTTAGCAGCCTTAACTTTTCCCATCTTCGGTATAGTACACTTCTCTAGACTAGAAGATGAGGTTATTTATAAGTGCTGCTGTTCTACTGTTCTACCTCGAAGTATATCTGTAGCCTAGCATGATCCTGCAAGAATGTAATACAACTAGCAAACTTGATTACATCTGTATATTTTGCACACCACACTTACTTTAATAACTTAATGTCATTAATACACAGAGGCCATAATAGTGATTGTTGTCATACCCTGTGCTTCATAGGTTTCCAAGATACTTGTTTATCATCAAAATTTCCTATACAATTCTGTCCTTTATCCACTGAGTCTAGCAATAGTTCCACCTTCTAACTATTCACATTTATCCTAAACATATTATCTCCAACCTTAACAAAGGCTCTGAAGAAATGCAACATCAACCTGTATTCATCTCTCCAGTTTGCCTGATGCCATTCTGAAGTTAATCTGTCTATAACGGACTGTATGTAACCTTATTTCTGACTGCTGTATAGGTTCTTCAAGCACCTGGAAATGGACTTTTTTTTTCTTTTAACTTACATATGTATTATAATTGAAGTCAATTATTGTTTTCAATGTTTGTATTATCTTTTAGATAGTGCAAAAGTGATACATTTTTTTCTTTCTCCCTAGTCCGACAGAACCTGTCTTTCAACCAATATTCTGTTAGTCTGTATAATATACAACTTAGATACACTATTTCCTTTAAAAGTATGTTATTAAAGTTGTCAGACACTGGAGCTTTACTTACATGTGCATTTTATATTATTTTTAAGACTTCCCCTTCCTGAAATGTCAACTGTAGATATTTCATCTGTTATTTCAAACCCAATAAGCGTGTCTTCTATTTCCTTTCTTTTATATAAGTTTTCACATTAGGCCCCTGATTGCAAAAGACTTGTTCTCAGTGTAGCTGATCACTTACACTGAGAGGAGGCTGAGAGCAAGTGTTTTGGAATCTAGTCCTCAGAGTAAGCCTGTTTATAGATAGGCCTTACACCAAAGTGGAGTCACTTACACTGTGAGCAGGTCTTTCTGAATCATGGCAGACACACTGAGAACAACTATTTTGGAATCTGGCCCTAAATGTTTCTACTGACACAACTTCTGCTCTACAATAATTTTTCCACTGTGTCTTGATTTTTTTTTTACTTTACCCGTTTCAAGTATTTGCATCACAACATTTTATTATCCTTTATATTCTCTGTCCATATAACTTCATTATTCCTCTTATTAATTCATTCCTTTATCTTCTGTTATTCTCTTTATCCAGTCCAGGGCTGCAGGGACTGAAACCTGAGGACTGTTATTCCTTTAACATGTTTATTTTTTCAAATTCTTGTTAAATATGTTACATTCTCTTTTAAGTGCTACTTTGCAATATATTTCCATCTCTTATATAATCAAACTGTTTCATTAATAAGTATTTTTATAGTCTTACGTCCATCCTTTTCTTTTATTGTTACATTTCAAAACCACTTTCCTTGGTTTATCTTCCACAGCCAACAATTTGTTAACTAAAAGTCCATTATCTATTTCACATATTACAGTTCCAATGTCAACTTTCCACATTCTAGAAATTGTCTTTCATCTTTTTGCAATTCACTTTACTCTAATACTCCAAAGATACTCTATCCTTCAAATAGGCTGATGATGCACAGGCGCAGAGTATTTTTGTGATGTTGGTGATTTGAGTTCTGGAATGGGCTTGGATCATTGATAGGATGACACAGAGGTGTAGGATGAAGCAGTGGGCAGCTCTCCTACCCCAGAAGAAGAATTCAAGGAGAAATTATTGCTTCTGTGTTCTCTGGTGGATGACAGCAGCCTTACAAGAAGCCTAATTGGAGGAGTTGCAAAATGTAATGATGTCATTGTACATCACCTGTCAAACCAGGGATTCTAGCTGAATGCGTGATGGTTTCCATTGATGCATGCTGTATTCTTCCGTTTAGATCCCTTGCTTCCTGGGCACTGCCAAACAGTATTGCAAGGTCAGCTGCCCGAGTAGTTGGAGGGCTTACCTGGCAATAAGGTTACATTGGAGCTAACGTTTGTTTGAAGGGCAGTTGTGGGATATAGAATGTGCAGACACCATAACTGGGGAAACAACCTAAGGGCAGCTAGTGAGAAGTAGCATGTGGAGTTCAGAAAGAAAAATACCTGTCAGTGAGACCTAAACTGTAAAAAAAGGTGCTGTATACCTGGGTTTTGGCTGAAAAAGTCTGTCTAGTTCCAGTAACCTCCCAAGTTAACAATTACAATAACTAACTAACTAAATAAACAATATCATACAACTGTTTCTCAAGAACAAAAGTCAGGAATATCATAAACCAGTGGAACACCAGACCTAACCCCATATAGATTCAGAACAGAAAATTGATGCCAGACATATCTAACCATACCTCGCAACTGTACAGATGTTTGCAGAATGTCCTGATTTTTATTTATTTTTATTTATTTTCATATTTTAGTATGTTTTTCATAAATTTGTGTTTTTCTGGCAAATCATTGGTAAATCACTGAAGGTTGAAGTCAGAAAATAATGACAGACATTTGTGTTTCAGACTTCATATCCTTCAGAAAATTCATGCAAATGCAAAACTTGTTATCCTTTCAACTAAGTTTTTAAGAGCAATATTTAAAAAGTGTCCTTATTTTTGTTCTTCTCTCCCTCAATTATTTATGGCTTTGTCCAAATTTCTTCCTTTAAGAAGTTGGGAGTTATGTATCTATCAGACTTTTATGATACGATATCTGGGAGATTACATGGAGAATGTAATGTGGATATTGTACACTTACACCTTTAGCAGAAGTATTTGCCATGGATCCACACAAAAAGTTAGTGGACACATTAGAAAGTCATAGCAGTCAGTCCTTCATTGAGGAGTACAGACATATGCAGTAAATGAAGTCCATTCATATAAAATATAGTGATTTTTTTTATTCATTTTTACTTATTTTTCTGGATCTAAACAGTAACATTTACTGATGGAAATTGATGCAATAAAGAACTTAATCATCACTTAGAAATCATTACCTGCAAGTCTTCTGAAACCAAAACTTATAAATCATCATTAAACTAAATTACAATTTCTACACCAGTTCAAAAGTATCTTGACAGTTCTACAGTAACTCTCTTAAGGTCATCAAACAGCCATAAAATAGATTTTAAAAATAAAATATATTTGAGGAGTGGTTTATTATGTTTTCTGTGATATTGTACTATTTGTTCATCTAAATACTTACAATCATTTCTAGGCTTGGTAGTGTATATGAATACAAGTCATACACTTATGTGAAGAGGAGATATCCAAATGATATTACCATACAACTCTTAGCAAACAAAGTCAAAGTGAGAAAAAGAGCATAACAACAGAAATGGAGGGAACACTACAGCTGCAAACAAGAAAAAACTGTTCTCGAGATCTGTTTAAGATCCCAGTTTCTCGGGGGCCTTCCAAACAATAGCTATGTCCCCTTTTTTACACATGATCAAAACCATGGGATTACACAGACACTTTGTGCTACATTTCTTTCATCACAGCAGTACACTGACATTGCTTTACACTACAGTTTTGAAGAGAGTAGGTCTTTGTACCCTCTTCTCTTGTAACAAATTTAAAATATGGCATAGCTACAATCATGGCAGTGGCCAAATCTCTCATGGCAGACCACCCTATATATATTCTCTGTCACAGTTATGACCACCCTCACATGTTGTATATTGTAAATATGTACTCATCACTGTATTTGTTGTAACTTTACTATATCTCCAAGTGAAAATGAATAGTTGTCTATATACTGCCCCTGAAATACACACTACTTTGTTTCATTTGTAAACTGTAGTACTATTCTTCCAAAAAAAAAACACGTACATACATAAACAACCAAATCTGGTGTTAACTACCCTCATTCTGAGATTAAAATATTGCTCTGTGTAGCACTTGAAACCAGAACTGTAATTTCAGACAAGAAACTGAAACACACCTTAAATCTGTCCTTATCTACCACTTTCCTTATACAATGTCAGGTATTCCAATAACCTCCAGCTAGGTTGTTGTGGTATCAGAAAGTAACCACTGTCTCTCATCTAATTCTATAATGAATGTAGTGACCTGCTATTTTCTCAATGATATGATCTGGGTAACACCGGCAACCTTCTGACATGCAATGTGCAGGGGGCATGTTAACTATGGATCAATGAATACTTTTAACAGCCAGAACATAGATGCAAATTCCACTTCAGTCCATGAGAATTAGTCACCCATAATATAAGACATTCTATCAATAATCAGTTCTACGTTATTTAATCTCATTGGAAAGGGACGTAGCTACTGTAACTACTGTTTTGTTGATTCGGCCAGATTTGTGAAAATAAAATACCTAAAAAGTCATCTGTGTCTGGCAGTTCTATGGTTATACTCACTAAAGTATTTAAAATGATGGCATTAAATGGGGCACTAAATGAATTAGTAATGCAGCAGTCCCTTTCAAAGTCTTTGTAAGTGGCATGTCATAGAGTCTGGAAAGAAACATTTAACTACTTGCTGATGACATAAAATTATACAGTAGAAATGGACATTAAACAAATCAGTGCAAACAAAAGATGTAAATAGACCTTGCAAAAGTCGGGTGAAAGGTGTAAGACGTTACAGATTAAATTCAATGCAAGAAAACCAAATTAATATGTCTGGGAAGTAAAAGTCCAAGGAAAAAAAAGAGAATACAGTCAGAGGGGAAGAAGTAGCAACAATAGATAATGCCATTGAGCAATAATATAAGAAGGTTTAAAAGTACTAAAACAATGTAGGATGGCACCAGGGAAGGTTGATAGAATGCAAACTGAAATGCTGTGATTCAAGGACTGGTATTGCTCATAGAAAACTAACACTTCACATCATTATCCCACTGTAGATAACATTGTTAAGACCCTTATTCAAAATAATGTTTGTACTTCTGGTAACATCATCATTATAAGAACAATGATATGACAGAGACAAACAAGAAGAGTCTACCTAATGGTGGACCATCATTGGCAAATACCACACCATACAGACTGTATTTGTAATTTGCTATACCTCCACTATGGAAAAGTATATTTGCCTGTATAATGACCCTGGACTGCATGTTGCTGCTGTGTTTTCAATTGTGAACTGTACCACTTCTGTATTTTTGTAGGTAATTCTGCTTCTGTTATTCTACTGTGTAATATGTAATGACTTGAAAAAAATAATGCAGAGCAGTGATATAACATAGAGCCCAAGTACCATCTATCAAAAAGCAGATGAAGAGGAGCAAAAAACAGTATGATGTTACAAGATTGGTGGCTACAGGCCAACTGGAGACACATGAAAGGAAGGTAGTTAATTGAAACAACCTTCTTGAACAGATTGACATAGGTGAGGTAAAAGTAACACCAGAACTTTAGGATTATTGTACAGACATAACGCAATTGTTAGAAAAGACTATGGAAAAGAAAAAGCAAAAAGTGGTTTGTTAAACATGACCTGAACTTTGTTCAGCAGATAGAGAAATCAGTTTATTCCAATTCTTCTTAAATATTTCAAGTTCAATTATGGTGACCTATTTTGCAATATTGTTTGTACTTTTCTGTATTTTTTCATGTTTTAGCCGAAAAAGTTAACTGTTTACAGTTTTTTTTTAGTTTGTTCTGAGAACTTAGCCATATAGCTTCATTTGCAGTTGTGGGAAGTCTGTGATTTACTTTTTTATTAATAATTACTATATATATATATATATATATATATATATATATATATATATATATATATATATATATATATACCCCAGGAATTAATAAAATCTGTGTAGGCACAGTGTAGAGTCTACATGGACTGTTACTATGTCCATGTACATGGCTCTCCCTCGGCAACGTGCCATGCATATTAATGATGGCACATTGCTGAGAGAGAGCCGAGGAACACAGGTATTGAATCAGTGTAGGGGGAGGTGTAGTGGTAACCATGTCCGCAGATTAGTAAGAGACTCTCCAGACTGTTTGTTAGTGTTATGTTACTTTATAATTTTTTTAATAAAAAGCATGTTGCACAGTGCAGCACAGAGTGCAGCAATGCCAGGCTGCACCCAGACAATGTCCAGACATCAAGACATAAATAATGCCAACTGTTCTGCAATAAAACATGAGTCAATACCAATAACACCAAAGAAAATGGTGTACATCAGGATTGTCTTGTTGAAACCATTGCAGTAGTGCTGTATGCATTTGGGCTGTAAGGTAAGGTGCTGCAGTCAAGTATAACACTGTAATAGCTGTAGAATGCAAATGTAATGGCTGCCAATTGTATTGTTTAGCACATATAGTACTGTTCAAGGCTGTCTCTAGGCCAATATTGTTCACATAATGGTCTGTCATTCACAAACATCAGGTTAGCAAGGTATATGGGTAAGGTAGCCCACTCCATGATCTTATATTGTTTGTTGACTTCACAGATATTTCAACCCACTAACAATAAAGTGTGTACTCCAGCATTGTTAGACTGATATATAGTGTACCTACTATCTGTGTTATTCTGGTATTTCATGCATGTGTGTTCTACTGTCACTACAGTCTAGTATAAACCTGTAGTAGTACTGCCAGGTCATAGTTTGATTCCAGGTAAACTCTAGGCAAATATCAGTCAGGCGATAATCAGCACTGACTCAGTAGTTCAGGTTGTTAAATGCTCTCTATATAGTACATTTTGCCACACACAGACCAGGGTTTGAATCCAGTGCTAGGTAGCACTAAATATTACAGTAGCAGTCATGTAATGCTCACAAATTCTCTCAACACAGGAACTACAGGTAAATGGGTGAGGTAGCCCATATTATGAGTACATAACTCAGTGTTTAGATTTCCTAGACTGTTGAAATCATTAGCGGGAATGTGTCAACTCAGCAATGTGCAGTCAGAAATAATATGTGTAATCCTGGTATGGCTGTATACCTGGAGTGTGTCTGTTAAAAGCTGCTGCAGTCACAGTCACTGCTATAGGTTCTATTCCCATGCCTGTCAACCAAGGCATGACTGCTGTTTAGTGTTTGTACTATACACATGCATATCTCTCAAGTGTCACAATTTCACATTATGTAATTAACAGTGCATAATCCATCTGTTACAGGAATACCATGGCAATGAGTACCTAGATTGCAAAGTATCACCATTTCAGCCCACAGAACACCTTGGTAGTTATATAAGTCCACCTGATGTGGAAGTGTTCTGTGTAGGAGTGTACCCGTACTTGTTACCGTTTGGCCCATAGTGTCCCATGCATGTAGCTTGAGAGGTATGTGCGTGCCACATCAGCTACAGGAAACTTGTACTCACTGTAAACATAAAGAAAATACAGAGCTGTAGAGTAGGTAGTAGTACTGTTGTCATGGAAGTAAGCTGCACTGTTACTAACATACTGATTTTCTCTCTCTCCCCACCCCTTATCTTCATTTATTTATTACTGTTATTCATTGGTTATGGTTTACTATTAACATATGTTATTATATTGACAGTTTATTGGGGCATGTGCTATTATTGTTATG
This sequence comes from Protopterus annectens, assembly GCF_019279795.1. Taxonomy (NCBI): domain Eukaryota; kingdom Metazoa; phylum Chordata; order Ceratodontiformes; family Protopteridae; genus Protopterus; species Protopterus annectens. The sequence continues at coordinate 1,394,737,799 of NC_056745.1, read as the reverse complement.
TATTATACTGGATGCATATTAATATATCTTGTTAAATTACCTGTTTTGTTGGCCTTATGCTGTAACTGTTACTGATATGCTGTTATACTGACTGTTCTGTTATTTATTGTTGTATTTCACATAATTTGCATTGATATGTAATTGCATTATTTCCAATGTTCTACCATGCTGCTATTAACAGTGTTTTCTCAATAACTAACCTGTACTTATTGCTATACCTCCATTACCACAAAATGTCGGGGTAGGCCAGTTCCTTGAGATCCGCCTACCTTGCCTCAACTTGCCATGGCACTGGGTCCTAGAATATCTAAGACCCCGGATGGTGCCCCTGCACCACCTGTGGCACCAGGTGGAACTGCCTCGGGGGATGGGGCCTGGCCTCCCCCTGGGAGCAGTGGGAGGGGGGCTGCAGTCACCCAGGATCAACCACCAGTCATGGTGTGCAGGATTATTAATTGGAGCTTTGAATGCCACCTACACTAGATTAAGAGCATGCTGGCCAACCTGGTGAGGCAGGCTCACTCTGGTCCCCAGCTGGCAGCACTGCCACCCTCAGGGCAGTGAAGGAGCATCGTCAACTGTCCCATGGGTGGGGACATGAGTCATGCTGCTGCCATCTGGAAGCACATGTGACTTGGTTCCACAACACCCTCCCCATCCAAGGTGTTTACCCCCCTCATGTCAAGTACCACCTCTGTCCACTGTCTTGTATGTCTTGTCTGTCTGAAAATGCATCCTCTCCTACCCAACTTACTTCCTCAAATGTATCTATGTCCCTGCCCTTACATTCCACTCTCACCTTAAAAAAAACAAAAGAGCACCTGTCCCAAAATAAAAATATCGCCCCATACATAGCTTTCCATGTTGCACACATGTCCACTGGACACCACTAATCTGGTCTAATTGTCGTTACAACACAGTTATGTTGTTCTCACCCCTCTCTCTGAGGTTTGAAAGCCCAAATTCATTTACAAACTCTGTCAAAATGCACAGCTGTTGCTGTACAAGATATGGATCCTATGGGTCTTTCTTACACCCTCTTTGCACATCTCTAACTGCCTTTCACTATGTTTTTCCCCCTGCATGCCCCTCATTTCACCACTTTCCTATCACCCCCTTTTTCTTTTCTTTATATTTTTTTAGCACGGGTTTGCACAGAACTAAACAAAGCATAGCGGTGCTGTGTAGAGTGCCACGCTGCTTCACTTAGCCAAGCTTAAATAAGCTTTGATGATTAAATGTGTTTATTACATTGTCAGACATGTACAAAATGAGCACATCTGCCAAGTTTTTAAGCCATGCCCCTCTCACATACAGCCCACTGCATTAACCCACCATGCCACACAGATCTGATATAAATCAGGTGTTTCCAGCAAAATATACTGATTGCCACTTACAGTCATTAGACATGTAACTGAAATAAAAACTAATGGGAAAAATGGGAGTGCACCTTGGATTCTGGTGCAATAATTCACCAGTAGACAGCCAAAGACATAATAATATATAGGTATATGTGCCCTTTTATCAGCAACTTGTAGAAAGACACCTGCTAAGTCAGCAATGGCAAAGTACATGTACAACTGGGACCCTGGTGCAGAAATACAGCCATATAAAGCCATGCACATACTGATGGAGGTAGAAATGTTTCACACAACCTGTATATGTGCACATATATCTTGCAAATACACAAACATTGGCAATGACTCTGTGGTGCAGTCTGTTAAATGCCTTACATGCAGTACATTTGCCAAACACAGTCCTGGGTTGAATTCCAGTTTTGTCTAGTAGTTCCATTACATTATTGTGAAGACAGCAAGTAATGACTGAGTCATGCAATCCTAATCCGCACAGATTACTGCTAGTTAATGAATTTCTACCCACTTTTGCAAGTCAGAAGCCTTCAGGTAGAGACACACTACACATATCCGTAAAGCCTAACTATATGTAGCCTACTGCTCTGTTATTAGCACTGTTACATAACAGATGTACCTTAATCACATGCCTCGATTGGACTTCACGCGGCACCCTTACCCTGGCTCTGCTGTAATGACAGGGCTGCCACAGCTGCCACAGTTACACGTACAACTTGCTGTCCTCAAAAGTGTACACAGTCCCCCCTATGTGCCCTAGACTGCAGCAGCAGCTGCAGCCTGTAGCATGCACAACTGTATGTAAAGATAGCTGCTAAAGACATACCACATACCATACCTCCCAACCTCTAGAACAAGGGATCTGGACACAGCCAGATGTAATGAGGGGGGGGCTAAGGCCCACAGATAAGGACATGTGTAAAGGTTTGCCCCTACAAAGATAGTAGGTTGATAGATTTTAACAGTTATTGTATTAGCATGCATATTCTGATGGGTATGACGTCTGACATTCAAGTGTGTCTCTTTCCTTACTGACCTCAACCCACATTGTTTGCCAGTGAATTTATTTATTTTATTTTATTTTATTATTTTACATTTGTTGACCAGGCTAGTCCAACTGGATGTACCTACTCACAAAAGGAATTGAATCAAAACTAGAATAGAGGTAAACAAAGTAATCCAAATCCGGTTAAACTGTTTATTCCAATTGAAAGTCAAACTAAGCGCTTTCACCCAGCTATTCCGTGGGTTTCGTCAGAGTTACAAATACACCATTCTTACTCTCATTATATACACATACCATTAACCTGTGTCCAATCACATAACTGCTTCAATTATTTTTTAAAAATTCTTAGCAATCAATTCATAAAGTTACATAACATACAACACCTCATTTCATTGTGTAAAATTCATTACAATGTTAAAAACTGTTTTTTAATAACACATGTAAGTGACCCTTACATACTTAATTATTCAGACCTATAAAATATAATAACAATAACCCTATATCAAGTTATAAATAAGTCTAAAAATTCGTCTGAATATGTATTACAAAAATATTTCATAAAATATATAAATATTTTAATTATTTTAAATGTAATGAACGGTTGTAGTTGCTGACTACCTAACCTCTACCTAACCACAAAACATTAACAGACTAAATGCAATATGATTTGTATTTTAATATACTAGAAATGGAGATGTGTTCATTGATACCTGGCATGTTGTTGGCATTAAGTCTAAGTTGCCACAAACATTCCTTCATTTCTAGTAAATTATTCACATCCCCCTCATTGTTAATGTTATTTGGGATCCTGTCAACTACAAAAAATATAAACCTTTTAAAATCCTTGCATTTAGTACTGTGTAAATATAAAGAACTAGTTAACTTCTTGTTTTTAATATCCCTAGTGTGTTCCATAATGTGCTCTCTTAATTTCCTGATGGTTTTGCCTATATAAAATGCTGGACATGATAAACAAGTCGCTAGGTATACCACCATCTTAGTGTTACAGTTTACATGTCCAGGACATTTAATGGATCTATTGAAGTCCTGTACCATAACATAGGGACCGTCGTTAATAAACTTACAAGTTCTACATAACCCACATTTCTTCATTCTTGAATTCCTATATGGTTAATTAGTGTTGTTACTTTCAAAATATTCCTTAAGGTTCTTTCCCCTACTATATGTTATATTCGGACCTTTACCTAAAATATTCGTAATATCCAATTTGTTGCTAAATATTTTGTCCCATATTTCCTTTATTGTATTAAAAACTGTTCCTGTGTTTTCATTAAATGGTAGTATTAATGTTTCCATCCTATTCTCTTTTTTACTTACATCCACATTCATTCCAAACCTTAAAATGTATTTGAAATTCTTGGTCCTTTTGACCATCACTTCTTTCTTCATTTCAGATAATAAATACTGTGGGTAGCCTCTGTCTTGAAACATTTCCATCAGTTTGTCTACCTCATTGTTGAATACCATATCATTACTTATAATCCTTGATAGTCTAACCATTTGGCCCTTAACTAAGTTCTGTTTTTAAAAGTACGGGTGACAACTGTCGAAGTGCAAAAAGGAATTTGAGTACGTCTTTTTCCTATAAATATTCAGTTCTATTGTTCCCTCTTCCTTCATCTGAAATTTAATGTCCAAATATTCACAACTCTCCTTGTGTATTTTGTATGTGAATCTTAAGAAACTAGTTGTTGTTTCCAAATAAATAACAAAATCTACAATCTCTTCCTTTTTTCCTTTCCAAAAAATTATTATATCATCCAAAAACCTTAAATATGCTGTAATCTTAGACCAAAACCTACTGACAAATATCCATTGTACTTCCCATTGTGCCAACACTAAATTTGCGTATATTGGCGCGCATCTTGCCCCCATGGCTACACCCGAAATGTTTTTAAAAAATTCACCTTCCAACACAAAGTAATTATTTGTTAAGATGGTCTCCATCATTTCTACTAATAATCTTCGCTTAACAATGTGCAAATCACTGAAAGCCTCTAGACTCGCTTCAAACATTTGTAAACCCTGTTCATGGGGTATCACTGAAAACAAATTAATTATATCTATTGTTACCATAATGGTGTCTTGCTTTATAAAAGGTAACTTTTCCTTTACCAACTCCAAGCAATGCCATGAGTCCTTTAATATATGAGGTAGTTTCTTTAAAATGTCTTTACAATTCTTGTCTATGTAGTGAGCCATGGCTTCTAATTTAGATCCCTTAGCTGACACTATGGGTCTAAATGGGGAGTTGCTGACATTTTTGTGGATCTTCGGTATACCAAATATAGAAGGTGTGCTCGGATGTTCTACAAGTAAATAATTGTGTTCCTCCTTATTTATCACACCCTCCATGAGGTAATCATATAGTTGCCAATCCACCTTGGTGTGTGCTCTAATCATCTCGTATCTTGAAACTTTCTCATATGTTTCACTATCGTTTAGCATATCTGCCATTTTGTTCAAGTAGTCCACCTTAGTCATCACTACCACCCCACCCCCTCTTGTCTGGTTTCATGATTCTGTAACCATCAGTTGCTGCTAGTTCTTTTAAACAAAACCTCTCAGCTGTTGTTAAATTGTCTTTGAATTCACCCCCTATTTTTAATAACTTCCTGATTTGTATGTCACATAACATTTCAAACAAATTTATAGTAGGGTTCTGTGGTGTAACATGCCTAAAATCAGATTCTATTGTTTTACTAACATCATTCGAAAAAAACATTTTCAAATTTAGTAGTCTGATGTACAATTTCAAGTTAATCATCACCCTGCCAATGTCAAGTTTGAAGTTAGGGACAAAAGTGAATCCTTTTTTAAGTAGAGAAATGTAATTTTCACCTAATTCTTTGTCCGTATAATTGTACACTGCAAATCCTCCTTCCTTTGATATAGCACAATTCAACTCTTGTTGCACATCATAGTCAATCACTTCTTTTGAATTTTCTTTACTTTCAAACATGTATAGTTCACTACACTCATAGTTTTCTACAAGCACATTCATCACATCTATCATCGTCTCATTCATTATACAGTTGAAGTTTGTATTAGTTATGTCCTCTAGTGTTTCAGTACCCCTGTTTGTTCTTATAGTAACATGTTTGTTTAGTAGTGTGAATTTGTCCTGTACCTTCTGTCCCTCATTGGATAATATTTCTCGTGTTGGCCCTGGTAACGATCTCGTATGCGTTCTGATCTCCTCACCACTGGGTCCTCTAAAAAAACTTTTTCATTGTTTTTGTTATTATTGTTATTATTGTTGTTTTCTCTACCAAGGTAATTATTAGAATAATTCTGTTGGCCAATCTGATGTTCCATACTGTTGTTATCCACATTTGAAGTGCCCCTTCCTGTAGTATCCTTTGTGTTTGTAAATGCTTTGTTACGCTTGTATTCCCTAAAATGTGAATATGCCTACTTATTTTCGTAATCCTGACTGTCCCTGTGCAATTATATGTGTATATAATGAGAGTAAGAATGGTTTATTTGTAACTCTGACGAAACTTACGGAATAGTTGGGTGAAAGCGCTTAGTTTGACTTTCAATTGGAATAAACAGTTTAACCGGATTTGCATTACTTTGTTTACCAACTGGATGTATGTCCATTTTCAGTGGAGGCCTGGGGAGAAAAGCAAAAAACGTACATAGACAATGATATTTACAAAGACATTGGAACTATTAATGAGAAAGTCACACAAAAAAATGTCAAAACGAAATGTTAGTGAATATTCATGGGAAGAAGTACATGGACACACTCATACTGTAAAATTACACATGAGGTCCAAAGAGTAGACTGGTTATAGTTAATAAAGTCAACAATATATACATAGGTGCATGCCCTAAATAAGATAATGCAATAAGAAGCAAGGTATTATGGGAAGGGTTAGTTATTTAATCTGGGTTAGCACAGGGGCATAGCCAGTGTGATTTAAGGTAGGGTTTAAGTTTGCTTTTAAATAAGTTAGCTGAGGTTAGGGAGGGTAGGTGACTGGGGAGACTGTTCCAGGTTTTACCCACTGTATTAGAGAACAGAGTGTCACCAGCTGAGTTATTAGATTTAGATATTTGTACTAGTAGTTTGTTAGATGAGCATAGGGTTTATTATTATAGGGGCTGACTAGGGAAGTGAGTATAGATGTGTTTTCTGGTTGATACAGGATCTTGTGGGCTACTATTACTTGATTGAAGAGTATTAGATTTGGCAATTCTAGCCAGCCTAGTTGATTCAGATTGATACAATGATGAGTTCTATAGGAGGACCCAGCTGCAAATCTGGCAATATTGTTGTAAGAGGTAGACAGTTTGTTCAGAGTACTTTTACATAATTTGGTATAGATAGGAGAGGCATAAAGCAGAGTAGAGATATGGTGGGTGCGGGCAATGGTGAAGTTAGAAAGGGTTTGATCCTGTAGAGGGAACCTAATTTCTTATTAACTGTTTTTATAGTGTTATTGATGTGAGGCTCATAAGAGAGGTTATTATCAATTAGAACCCCGAGTAGTTTAGTGGTAGGATCAAGAGATATAATAGTTCCATTACTAGAGGTTACAGTAAAGTTAAGTGGGGAGGTTCTACGGGTGGGGGTGAATAATAGCATTTTTGGGTGTTTTTGGGTTTAAGATAAGACATCTATGCAGAAGCCAATTTTCAACTGTGCTAAAGGTCTTTTGGGTTAGAGGCTGAAGTTCTAATGGGGAAGTGGCAGAGCATATAAGTGTGGAGTCATCTGCGTATTGGATGCAGATGGCTTGTGGGATTATAGAATGGAGGTCATTTGTAAAGATGGAGAAGAGTAAAGGTCCCAATATGGATCCTTGTGGGACCCTTTGGGCAACTGGGAGGTGGGAAGATAAGGTGTTTGCACACAGTACAGCCTGTTTTCTATTATTTAAGTAGGATTGGAACCACTGAATAGCAAGAGCATCCAATGACAGGTTTTTGAGTGTGTTTATGAGGAGGTGGTGGTTGACCATGTCGAAGGCTTTTGGCAGATCAATAAAGAGGGCTGAGGATAGAGTGTCATTATTTCAATTTCTATTAGTGTGGTCAGAAAAGGATAAGAGAGCAGAGGTGGTGCTATGAAATGGTCTAAAGCCATGTTGACAGTTGGCTAGTAGATTCTTTTCAAGTAGGTGGGTTAAACATTGTATGTGAATGCATTTCTGCCAGATGATCACTTTGCCATGGGACATTGACTGCACATATGAGGTGAAACTATGGAAATACTCCATAAATCTATATAGTTTACAGTTTTGGTATCTGCCCTCTGCGATAATATACTCTCCACACCTCAGTGATGTCCATCTTAACAACTAAGAAAGGGGCCCAGGTCTACATGAAGGCCTTATATATTGCACTGTGGTGGCATGTCATTAGCCAATGATAGTGCAGTTCAGCTGTTTTGGCTGTAATTAGTAATTCTCACTAAAGATTGGTGCAGAAGAAATTACCTATAGTAGTAGCACTAAAATCTGAACCCCTATGACTAGCACTTGCTGTAGAACCTGCTGGACAGCACTAGGAAGCCTTAAACTGATACAAGCACTCAACTCTCCTTGTTAATAAGGAGAAATTAATCATAGGTACTAAACAGCCTATAATTGCAAAGTACCTTGCAAAGGTAAGTGAAAACAGCTCTTGTACTTTACAAAAAAAAGCACCTAAACAGGCTTATCCAAGGGTCAGCTTCCGGTAATGTCTCTTGTCCACCTGGTGAATCTGGGCATACTGGGGTAATGCAGAAACTGCCTCATGCACACAGACAACCCTCACCTCCTACCACCCAAAACTACAACCTGCGAGAGATGCACTTACATAGCCAAACTGGAAGCAAAGCTCTCTCCAGCCAAGATTGTGCTAGACAGTCAAGAGGAGAAGGTTAACACCTGCACTACACCTCAAGCAACACATAGCCCTTCAAAACCCACACCATCAACACCCACACATAGCAACACTAAACCCACATATGCAGAAGCGCTTAACATTAACCTTCCCAAGCAACAAGGACCTCGGAAGCTAAAATGCAAACAAACACCAGTCACAACCAAAGTGACACATAACTCATACCAGTGTGCCACCCAACAACAGCCCCTAAGGCAAGACAATGTACCCAACACTTTAGTCATAGGTGGCTTTATAGTCAGGCACACTGATGTCCCACTCACCAGGCTGAACAAGGAGAAAATTATAGTCAGCTGCCTGTCGGGTGCCAGGATCCACCACATAATGCATGCACTCAAGTCACTCCACAACAAGTACAAACACGACTCTGTCATTGTCCATGTTGGAGTGAAGGACTTGAGACCTACCTCCCTGGACTACATCAAAAGAGACATGGAAGAGCTCTCGGATCATGTGGCCCAGGCAGGTATGACCCTAGCCCTGAGTAGCATCTTGCCTTCACCCAGAATGATACCACAGTATAAGGACAAAATGATTGACTTCAACAATTGGCTAAGCTTCTGGTGTCATTCAAAGGGGATCCAGTATCTATCTATCTGGGAAGACATGATCGACAAACCATGATGCTTTGCCAGAGATGGTCTGCATCTGTCAACACTGGGATTCAGGTTACTGGCTAAAGCTCTTGCCATCCCTATAGTGCCTTTTTTAGGCAAGGTTCAAAGGACAAAACCACCACTATAACAGATACAAGCATGCAAAATCTGAAGGTAATGCTACTCAATGCTAGAAGTCTAAACCTCAAAATGCACTCTCTCGAGGCACTCCTAAAAATGGAGGACATCGATACCTGTGCAGTAACTGAGAACTGGTTCAAGGCTCCAGAGAGCACCCCTGCAATGCCAGACTGCAGCTCTTACCACATGTTTCGGCCACCAAACCAAGACCGAAACACTAAAGGTGGAGGAGTGTCCATATTCACCAAGGATATTCACACCTCCAGGCTAGTTGCCCAACAAAATGCATCTGTAATTCTCCAGGTGCAACTAACACTAGGTAAGACTGCAATCCAAACTGTAGCTTGATACAGATCCCCCACCATGCCCCAGGATTCTGACTACACCTTCCTAAACATACTGGAAAATATTAAGATACAACCAAACACCCTAATACTGGATGAATTCAACTACCTTGCCATTAACTGGAAAAACTACTCGAGTACTAACATCTTTTCCCAATGGTTTTTGGAATTCATAAATTCCAACACCCTGGATTAGCTTTGTCTTACCAGGGGCTCCAATATCCTAGACCTGGTCATTACAAACATGGGAGATAGATGTTCCACACCAGTGGTCACCCCCTCATTGGTCTGGTCTGACCAAAAGCAAACCACCCTTGACATCCACATCCCACCCCACCCCCCAGTAAGGAAACCTCCGTAAAAAACTTCTCTAAAGCCAACTTCATGCTACTCAAGTCAGAAGTGACAAAGTTCATGACACCCATGCAGAAGGGATCTGAATTCTACACTAAGGCACTGTACGAGCACATCCACTAGTACATGAATCGTGCCATCCCAAATAGAACCAAGACACTCTCCTCCAAAAAAAGGAAGCCAGTCTGGTGGTCCCCTGCCATAAACAAACTATACAACAGAAGGAAGAAACTGTTGCAGAAAAGAGGAAAATCTCAGGATGCAAAAAACTCCCTTACCAGCCTCAGTAAGAAGCTGAGATCCCTCATAGAATCCTCCAAAGCTAGTTACAAAAATAAAATTGCCAAAGATTCCAAAGACAACCACAAGGCATTCTAAAGTTATGTCAAGTATCTAAATGGCAATGCTCAGATCTCCTATGAGCTACAACAGAATGGCATTAAATATACTGATCCCAAGGATATTTCCAATATCCTGGCAGATCGATTTAGTGCCAACTTCACCCCCTCTCACCCCCTAAAGGGCCCATCTCAATACCAAAAGACTGCCAAATTCTGGTAATCATGGCCACACAGGTAGAAACTGCACTCTCCAAAGCTAAGAATACAGCATCCATGGGACTAGATGACATCCTGGGCTGTGTACTATATGAACTACAAAATGAACTAGCACCTCACCTAAATGTCATGTTTAATCATAGCCTCACCTAAGGCTTCATGCCCACTGAGTGGCGCACAGCTACAGTTATCCCACTCCACAAGGGGGGATCCACCTTGGATCCCAGGAACTACCTTCCCATCAGTCTGACAAGCCTGATCTGCCAGGGCATGAAACGCATTATCATGGAACTTATAAACAAAGACATTGGCAACCTTCAAACACTGGATCCCACCCAGTTTGAGTTTATAAAGGGCCGATCTTGTCTCCTGAATCTGACTGACTTATTCTTCTAATCAGTCTCCAGAACTGTGGACAAGGGTAAGGCAGTCCACACAGCCTATCTGGACCTCACCAAGGCCTTCGACACCATCCCCCACTCGGGAATCATAGATAAACGTACTAAGCTGGGCATAAATCCTTACATTACTCAATGGGTTGCCAACGGGCTCACTGACAGAACCCAGACTGTAAAAGTAGCCAACTCCAAATCCATCTCCAGACAAGTGACAAGTGGAGTATCTCAAGGTTCAGTCCTGGGACCGCTCTTGTTTGGCATCTATTTCTCTGAAGTACAGACCAACACCAAGGAACTCTGGCTAACAAAGTTTGCAGATGACTGCAAACTGGGAGCCATTACTGAATCCCCAAATGATGTGGATATTCTACAAAAGGGCCTTACAGAAACAGATGCTTGGTGCCAGAGCCATGGGCTCAAGCTTAATGTCAATAAATGTATAGTTATCCCCTTTGGGAAAAACCTCCTTGGCCCTCTTCAAAATGAACCTTGACAATTGGATGGGAGATAGGAAATTCACCCAGGGGATCATGTCAGTCGCCCTGCTAGACAGGTGTCCAGGGAAGTAAATATTGTGGGAAGAAATATCCAGGGAATTGTTATGGCTAGGCTTGTATAAGCCCTAGGGCCAATAGCCTAGTACCAACCTATGAACCTATGAACCTATAATGAGCAGTACCTTAAAAAGGCAAGTAGCTGCTTATGGGGAACAGCTCTGTATGAGAATTCACTCACACAGAGAGCGGATTTCAAAAAGTATATTAGAAGCAAAGTTCAAAAAAGAAGTATTGTAGTCCAGCAGGTATGTAATAGATTTTTCCATATAACAGGGTGTGGATGGGAGGATGGTAGTATGGAACTTAGAGATTACTAAAGTAAGCCTGTCTTAGATCTATGGTGATGACATGTCACTGATACTCTGCTGTCATACACCTACAGGCATGCTTCTCAGCTGTCCCTGATTTTAATTACATCTCAGCTCTGTCCCTGTCAATCCCTCCTACAATGGTTGGCTGTTGTAGGAAAGCTAGTGGCTTACACAGAATACATAGTGACAATGAGTAAGGGTGTACACTCCTGTAATGTCAAACAATGTACTGTACTTCACCCCCCTCATTCAGTCACTGTCTCACATATAGAGTTCTAACATGTTAAAAAATGTCCCTGAATGTCCCTGATCTATTCTGGCTAAGTCCCTGTGTCTGTTGATATATGTCCCTGTTTGGTTGATGGCTATGCCTAATATGCTTGTCAACCTCTTACATCATGAAACCAAGACAAAGCTATAATTTATGAGGGGACAAAGGCCCAAACCCAGTAACAGTGTTTACATATTTGTCAAAAATCCACAAGTTTGTGTGTAAATGACCAAAACTATGAGGCAAACATCCTGATATTCTGCAAACTTCTGTAGAGTTGGGAGTTATGTTGTCTACAGGGAACATATGACACAGCAGTTTGGCATTGTTTTCTGTCATTGTGGCACACTGGTGTTGCTGGACTGTCCCCATACAGTTGTTGTAATAGCACACTGTTAATTGCCTGGGAGTGGCCATATGATATATTAGTGGAGGTTTGCCCATAGGGGACACACCACAGTAGACTGCAGTGTTGGGTACTGGAACATACAGCAGAATCTGTCATGGCACACAGGGGTATACCCCAGCATTGCTACTATCTTGATGGTATCCACACACATAAGAGTGTTGCCAGACTGTGGGGTATAACATGTGAAGGAGCAGTGGATAGTGAAGGCCATTATGGGTGTGCTGGATCTGTACATAGTGGATGTCCATGTATCTGGTCCTGTAATGTGCTCCTCTTTTGTTGTCTTTCAGGAACCATGTACCTCCAAAGACATGCCCCCTTCTCAGAGGCAGAGAATGACATGATAGTGGATGGACTGAAACAACACCATCACATCTTGGTGTCCAGGGGGAAGCATAATCAGGAGCAGTGAGCAACATTGTGGGCAGACCTTGTGCAGGATGTAAATCAGGTTGGCCAACAGGATAGGACCTATGAGCAGGTCCAACATTGCGCCACAGACATGCTGAATGCTGCATGATGAAGGGCAGCTGATGTTGCCAGTGATCATGCCACCACCAGTAGAAGGCCTGCAACTGAACATTCGCTCACAGCCACAGAGGAATTCCTGGTGAACCTAGGAACACACAACAGCTCCCAGGCATCAATCACAAGCTACATCATGGAGGTGGGTGCCACAGTGTCCACAGCAGAGGAGTATCCAGGAAGTGTATTATGTGCACCAGTGTAATACTGTATCAGTCATTGTGGTTGGCTGTACATACCTGTACATGGGTGTTAGGTTCATCTGCATTGGGGAGAGTTAGGGTTCACACACAGTTGTGCACACATACTCAGAATGTCAGCAATACAGCCAGTATCACAGTAGCCAATGTACATCTGGATATATGCACATATTACCTTGTAGTGATGCAACATTTGGTGATGCTGACAATACCTCTCCCTCACCTTTTCATAGGTCCAAGAGGAGTGGCCCAAGTCCATGGTCCTGTACCTGGTAAGTGTGATACAGCTTTTAATGGATCATATATACCCTATGGAAGTTAATAGCTGCCATATTGCCCTATGTACAAATGTGTTTAGCCAGAGTAGAATATTTGTATGTTCCATTCTGGAACAGATAACTACAGTTCTGTTTAGTCACAGGTGTGTATTTGAATGACCATCAACATGTCTGCACTTATAGTTATGAGCGGCTACACAGCCTGGTATACATGAGGAAATTACTCCAAGCTGCCTGTACAAATGCAACAGATAGATGCTTCATACCTGAGGCAGTGACACTAGTACTGGCATATCACTCACAAATAGGTGTAGTGGGTTTTATGTGTAGGTCTATCACTTATAGTGTCATATATCATACCTTACAGGCAGATTTTGCTGGCAACTTTACCTGAATGTGGCTAATGTGCATGTTATAAACGGCTTGACTTGTCTGTGTATGTTGGTGTGAGGTTGTCTGTTGTGCATGGGAGCAGAGATGAGAAGCTGTGTGACTGATAATGCAGTTGTGGCTCCTCATTTGTATGAGTCTATGTGGATTACCATACATAAAAGTGCAGGTAGTAATGTACTGCTTTTGTCTTGGTTTTCAAAGGTGACCAGGGGGATTGGAGTCTGTGCCCCTCACAACCTAATGTCAGTGTCTCATCAGACTCTGATGATGATGGTGGCCATAGTGAGGCACAGGTGGGGTTGTCAGTGGCTGAATCTATCCCAGAGGTTGACATCCCTCTTCTGCCCCCATTGTCACTGCACTCAGTCAGTATGCCCATTCATACCCAGTCCCCAGAGGCCACAGATATTACACAGTGGGTGGCGACATTGAACAGGACAGTGTGGCAACTATGGCGTCAGTAAGTGCAGACACTGACCATAGCCAGAGAGCTGGTGAGGTCTCATACAGGTGGATTGACAACAGTGCTCGTAGGAGGACTGCTGTCCATTTGTCCATTCACCACCTGTCACAGGTGTCACATCATGGGTCACTCTGCACATGTTTTGAGCCATCATGGAGGCACAAGCACATTCTGAATGCAACACCAGACAGATGCTTAGGGTTATGGATGCAGCACAGTTTGACATCTGTGACTGCCTTTACTACATTGGGGACACCCTGGAATGGTTCACTGATGCAGTGGACAGATGGTGGGCTGAGACACTGTCTGTCTTGGACCACACATTGTCTGTACTGGAACATCTGGTTGGAGTTGGGCATCAAACATATGGATGTATGGCAGCAGCACCATCTGCTGAGAGTCCACATGGCCATGCACAGCCATGTTCTCATAGTGGCAGTACCTCCAGCGCTACAGAGGGAAGTGTGTTGTCCACACCATGATGTGGCAGGCCATGGGCACTTGGTCCTCGGTGGTCCCATGGGGACACAGCCCCAGCATTTTGCAGTCACCATCAGATACTAGCACTGCATCTGACCTTGGGCATGGTGGTGCCAGTGCTACTCCTGGCAGAGCAAGTTCCTGTGTTCATGGCTAGAGAAGGTGAACTGTCCACTCTACCATGTATGGTCCACAGCTGTTCAACATACACATGTGTAGGGCTAGCACTGGGCTTAACTGTGTACACACACACTCAAACACCACTGTCTTATGCAGGCCACTTACAGACACACACAGCACCTCTCCATGGCCAATCTAACCACCACCCCTCCTGACTCACACACATGCTGTCAACTGTTTGGCACAGCATAGGCCTCTGACGCCCCCTCACCACACTCTCTCTGTGCATGTGATGATAACTGTGCCATATCCTTGCCATCCGTGCCATTGATCCAGGGCAATGCTACTATGTGTCTGATGCAGAGGGTGTCTATATCACTTGACATGTACTTGTGTAGTACAGTATTGTTTTGCCATGCCACTTGTCATGGCCCTCTACAGGTACTGTATGCTGACATGCATCATGACTACACATCACACTTTGTGTATCTTTGTTGCATGATGCTGGATTGGTGGTAGTGTTACAGACTGACAGTTGTGTCATGGACCTGTGTATGTTTTTGCTCCAGGAGTCAGACAGGATACAATATGGATACATGGAGGTAATACAGTGGCACAGGATGGCATGGCAGCACAGCATAAATATGACATCAGCAAGGTATGGCAGTATACCTGCATGGCACCCTAGATGCATATATGTAGAACAGTCTATCAGGGACAATGGGGGCAGTCAGCATATTCATCCATTTTTACTTTATGATAAGGTCTGTTACTCTGGCTACATGTCACCTGGTTTATCTGAACTTACAAATCTAGAAGATGTGGTGATGGAGTTGACAAGTCTACAAATATCCTGTGTCTAGGTCAGACAGGTGGTGGGCATTGGTTATGGTTATATATAGGAGCGCAATTTAGGGCTAGCAGCTAGTCACAGGGCCAAAAGGTGCATAACCATTGCTCGGGGATAGCCCATAAGTCCATGTCTGTAGCACTGTACAGAGATATATTTACACACACACAGTCTTAGTAGATGTATACACTATAGCTTGCAGTACTTATTGCATCTGCCACATAGTTTATATGATATTATATTATCAGCCAGCACTCTTTAGCTGGATGACATCAGCAAGCCTTGTAGAGGAGGGCAATATAGAGGCAAGTAGTCACAGGGCCATAAAATGCATAACCTTTGTGCAGAGATAGCCCCTACAGGCTTGTCTGTAGTGCTGCATGGGCATATATTTACACACACAGACACACATTGTTGGCTGATATGACATTAGAACCCCTACCAATCTACAATTACATACTATAGCTTGCAGTACTTATCACATGTACCACAGAGCTTATCTGATATAAGACTGTCAGCCAGTGCTCTTGAGGTAGATGACATCAGCAGGCCTTGTAGAGGAGGGCAATTCAGAGATCAGCAGCTAGTCATAGAGCCATAAAATGCATAACAATTGTACAGAGATAATCATGTGGGCTTGTCCATAGAGCTGCATGGGGAAATATTTACACACACACACACACACACACACACACACACACACACACACACACACACACACACACACACACACACAGGTGGCTGGTGTGAGATTAGAACCCCATCTTATCTACTATTGCACACTATGGCTTGCAGTACTTATTGCATGAGCCACAGAGTACATCTGTTGTATATTTGATTGCAGGCACAGTACTTCTGGAGTAAGCAATGTAGCCTTGTGTTAGCATGTGTGGCTTGCAGAGTGATATTGCTTGGTACTGTTATTGTACCTAGTGTTCTAGGAGTGGGGTACCTGTCACTATCCCTGCTATGTGTGTACAGGTAGCAGTATGGCCATATGTGGCTGGTTGCAGTTAGATAGGCAAACATATGGCCAGGAACAAGAAGGCCTGCCCACAGCATGCACTGAACGATTGCACAGTATAACACCTGCTCACCTGTGTCTGGGTACAATGTGACATTCCACAAGCACAGGGATCTGTGGATGAGTGGATTATGCACTGTTGTGGCCTTGGTTTGGTTCCTTTGGGCAACTGTTTTGATTTGTGAGTGAAGATAATGTCAGCATTCTGAGGGTATGTGGGGAAATCCATACATCCCCACAGTAATTTATATATATATATATATATATATATATATATATATATATATATATATATATATATATATATATATGTACATTATATATATATATACATATATATATATATATATATATATATATATATATATATATATATATATATATATATATATATATATATATATATATCAGTATTATATGTATATGGGGTACATACTGATAGATACACTACGCATGTGGGAGGGGGATAGGATCAGACAGATATGTAGAGGTAGCTGTCTGCATGTACAGGTGCATTTCCCAATAGCAGGTCTTTGTGAGGAAGAGGCAACAGAATTGCACTCAAGTTAGCTGCACTCAGTTAGCTAAGTGCAGGATCATGCCCAGTGAGACTGTCAATACTTACATGTTGACTCTAGACCAGAGCTACCTGCATTCCAGGCCGGGATTTTGTGTGCTACAGACATTGGCAGCTGCACCTGCTTCTACAGTACAGCACTTTCCTGACATTGTCCAAGGCATTCCCCAGCTGTGTCTTGTAATTAATATGTGACTGGGGTACATAATGTAACACCTCATACAGGGTGAGAGTCTACATAACTCTCACCATACCTCTCAACTTCTTATAGCAAGAAATCTGGACAAAGCCATTAATAAAAGCGGGACAAAGGTCCAAAAATAGGGATTTTTTTTTTTAATATTGCACTTACAAACTTAGAAAGGTGATAGAATAACAGGTTTTTGTGTTAGCATGAATTTTATGAAGGGTATGAAGTCTGAAACTCAAATGCCTGTCATTATTTTTTAACTTCAGTCTTTAATGATTTGCCACTAATTTGCCAGAAAACCACAATTTTATGAACAATGGACCAAATATATGAGGCAAAACTCTGTACAGTTGAGAGGTATGCCTCTCACTGTACATGTTTTTTCATAACGTCCAGCATTTCACCCCATATGTCTGGCCTGTTCCTCATACATTTGTGGTGTTCCAGTAAAATGTTGCATTGACTTTGTGGTACATGCAATAAGAATGCAACGGTGTAGTACATCCAACTTGATAGGTACGGGTTCTAATCTCACAACTGGTGGGTGGGCGGCTGGCATAATGGTTAAGGTGTTTACCTTAATGACACAAGGTGTAGGGTTTGATTCTCACGTGGGATAATTGGCTAAGCTTAAAATGGCCCATAAGGGCAGTTAGCATAGTACTAAACTGTGAATCTATGAACCTAAGGCAGTCAGTGAATAGTACTAACTACAGAAAACATTTGTGTTGGACTTTATATCCTCCAGATATGCTGTACTAATGCAACCTGCTTTCATACTAGCCACCTTCTAGGTGAATCAGAGCATCTGAATGTCTGTCACTAGCTGTGGCCCTTTGTCCCCATTCTCTCTGGCTTTGTTCAGCTTTCATGCAGTACAGATTGAGGAGTATGACAGTCTGTGGGGACACCACCATATGACTATCTCACATGCAAAAGTTGTGGACACCACCAGATTCAAACCATCAACACCTTTACCCATGCTGATGTCCCTAGCCTACTGAGCCACACAGGCTGCGAGACAGGGATATGTCATTCATCACGCAATCAACAACATACAGACATACATTGTCACCCCTGTGTTATTTGAGATATAGTATTTGTGACCAGGTTCTATGTCACAGGACTGGAATTGGCTGGTCTGCTGATATATCATTGCAGATTTACTGTTACAGCAGTTGTATGGGTACACTGATGTGTTGGTGGTTGGGCACGAGCATGCTCTGCTGGCATAGACAGTTGTGCAACTGTCATGTGACCCCACTGTTTGCCATCTCCCTTGAATAATATAGTGGACTTGTCAGCCATGTGGCCTAGTACATATTATGGAGCACATACTATTGGACAGAGTATCTCTTGTCCCAAGTGGCTGTTAGATCTCCCCAAGTAGCCCAGTAACCCACCATATTCTCTTGCAAACATCAGGCAGGTCCATACATATGCTACCATATGCTAGTACCCCTTAAAAGTGGTAAATAGGTGTGTGACTTACCCTGCAAATGCAGCAGTTGGCAGACCTGTAGTTCGGGGCTTACTCTGTCTGATGCACACAGTACAGAGCCAATGCATGATTAAGTACAGGTTGCGTGGGCTGGCTGGCATCATTTTTACTAATATGTATGTGAGTTGGAGTAAGGTGTTAGTTCCTAGGGGCCCTAGGTTGTGCTATGTGTTGTCTCTTGGCCAAGGCCAGGGCATACAGGGCATGCCTACATCTGTCTACAGGGACAACCTCAGAGGTTTCCTCCTTGGAGTCCCCCTGTGGGTGTGGCTGTGGTAACCCAGGCACTGGTGGGGGGCTGTGTATCCCTTCCCTTTGCTGATCCTGCTGTAGCTGTTTCCACAGGATCATATTGTGTAGCATGGCGCATACTTTGAACATATGGGCACATGTGGCTGGACAGTAGTGCAAGGCTCCAACAGATATATCTAGGCACTAGAACCATGGCTTCATAAGCCCAAACACATGCTCTATGATGTTCCTAGTTTGTGTGTGTGTCATTATGGCATTCTTCTGTGGGTGTGTGTGCATTTCTGATGGGTGTTATCATTCATGGTTACAGTGCATAGCCAGCATTCCCCAGTAAATGGCAGTGTGGGATGTCGCCCCCCAGCAAACATCTAGTACAGCTGTGATGCGTGCCAGATATGGGAGTTGTGATAACTGCCAGGGCTGTCAGCACACACATTCATGATAATGCCCTGGATATTGCACATGACCTGGCAGTTGATGGAGTGATACCCCTTGCGGTTAATGTAGATTATACCTTCCTTACTGGGTAGTGCTTTGATGTGTACATCAGTGCAATCTATGGCACCCAATACCTCAGGGTAGTGTGCTACATGGTAGAGTGTTGCATACTGCTGGCCCTTGCCTCAGGGGTGAGAGGAAAATAAATGTGCTCACTGGCATGTGGTAGCATGGCTTCCAGGAACTGGTGGAGACCCCAGATGCTGATGTCTGTGAGACCCCCATCATGTCCTCAGTTGGTCTTTGTAAAGTACCTGTAGCTAGTATCCTAAGAGCTACACATACCTTTGTTTCCCCTGGGATCAGTTCCCCTCTGTTGGCTCTGAGTCTGAATTGGGATTGGCAGAGCTCAGTGAGTTCTTTTAGTATGTCCCTGTCCCCCTGTAGTGCTTTACAATCTCCAGCTCATGTAGCTCCTGGAAGGTTACCCTGTGCATAAACACTCTTCTCCTGCTCAATTTAGGCCTATTGCCATCAACAGCAGCAGAAGCATTGACCTCAGCATCTAGCACATACATATGTAGCAGACCTGCAGCAGCCCCTAACATTCCTTCAGTTAAAACTCCCAATTCTGCACTCCACCGGTGCAGAGTATGGATGTGAAATCAGATTGCAGAGTGTATGCAACCTTTATAGTGCTCTGCTGTAGGTGCAGCCTGTGTGACTGGCTACCTATGATGCATTCCACCTGCCAAGTACATCATTAAGGACTGTTAATGGCCCTAGTTTAAGTGTAACAGCAGTCATCAATAATTAAGATATCATTGTCTTTCTCAGCCAATTTTTTTTGGACAGCCTTCCTCACTCAGCACTGGAGCACACCGCACAAACACATGCCACAAAGTTAAACAGTGTTCAGCACTCAGTGTACATACCCCCTTGAGAGGTCATGCTCAGCATGTAGGTGTGCCAAACAAACACACTCAAACACCATGAAACACATGCCCCAAAGTTAAACAAAGCTTACCAGACACTGTACACACTCCCCTGCTCAGCACACCGCCGCGCCATGCAGACAGGTGCTGCTGAGCTCAAATGAGCTTACAAGTCCTCAGACACATGCCTCTTTGATGTCAGCTACCTCTTCTGTGGACACCAACATGGTTCTGTACCTACACAGATGGGATCTGCAGACACATATACCCATTTCTGTTATTTTGTAATCCCAGCTCATTTTACCTGCACAGATGGGATCTGTGGACACGGATACCCATTTGTGTTCATTTGCATAGGGATCTTTGCACACAACCTGGAAACATTATGGTCCTAGGCACTGCCTCCTTAGCAACAGAACCATTCTACCTTTGTAGATACTTCATGCAGGGTCCTATTATACATTGCTGTCACATACTAATAACTTTGTTTTTACAGTATTTTTTAATTTTATTTTTTCCATAAAAGCATGTTTGTGCACTGCAGAATGCCGCAAAAATATACCCCGATCATTAAAAAAAATAAAATTATTTTAAATTAATTTCCATACAGTTTTGGACACACAGTGGATAGTTTTGCACATATCTGTGTCTGCTATACTCTTCTGGCCATCTATCTTCCCTTTTATGGCCCCTATTGTTTTTTTTTTTGTATCCTATACACAGAATTTTTCCATGTAGACTATAGCCACCAACATGGGGTCTGCAGGACTGCCTATCTGCTTCTTGGATCACTTTACCTCCCTCATTTGCATGGAATTCACCTGCTTATCAGGTGATTTGCATGCCATGGATACTTCCATGTAGGCGCACCCGTGCACGCCGCTCAGCTCTATTTACTGGATCCCACACCTGCTTAGTTTCTTGTAAGCAGTGTGCCACTATGCCTACATGGAAAAAAGTCCATGTAGGCTTTATTAAGTTCCCTCCATAGATATAGATATATATGGATCACCTTCAGAAGCTCGAAGTTTCAAATCTTTGAACTTCAAAAGGCCGAGACCATAAGATTGAAGTTTTGAAACTTCAAACTTTTTGAATGGAGATCGCTGTACAGCGAGGAATAGGATATTTACCATTTTCCTCACTGCAGTACAGTCACAGAGTTGGTATATTTATTTAGCAGGGGGTGTGGGTGGGTGCATTTTAATTAGGCTTTCAAAGTTTCAAACCTTTGATCTTATGGCCTCGACCTTTTGAAGTTCTGCTCTAGGATTATTGTTTCAATGCTTTGTTTTACTGCTAAGCATCATATATGCTGCTTATTGTTTACCTGCTTGAAGTTGCATTCCAGTGCCTTTCTATTGACCTTTTCATTGTGTGTGGCCCAGACTAACTTACCTGGGGTCACTGACCTGTAGCTCAGAGTCAAAGGACTAGAGCTCCTGTAATGGTCTTATTTGGCTGGATCCCTCGCTAGTTAGTCTGCTTCTTGCAGTTTTTTTTTTCTCAACGTTCTTGCCCTTTTATTGTTGTAGTTTTGAAGGGCTGTGTCCCTGGCTTCTGCCCCTTATGGTACTTTAACTTCCAAAGTCCCTCCCGTCCCTCTTTCATTGCTATTGTCTGTTGCGTAATCTATTTAAGTACTTTTCCCACCCATTGTTTTCCATAGATCCATAATACTGCACAGAGCAGCTAGTTTGCATGTTGAGAAGCACTGCCCCTTGAATTTAGTATTATTTCATTACATCCTAGTGACGCCTCCAGGTGCATATGCAGCTAACTCTTACTGACACCTCTAGGCATCAAATATTGCTTGTTCATATTTGCATCAATAATTACAAACCATGCTATGTAAAAGATTTTATAAAGAGTTCATGTTAAAGATTATACCATAGCAAACTCAACTGCATTAATATTGGACCTCTGTCTAGTGCAGGTATATATATATATATGTAAGTATATATATATCATATATATATATTAACTGTTGTTGTTGTTATGATATTAATTTATATGGGTATAATTTTTACATTTTTCTAAATATCTCAACAACCAAGTAACAGACAGAACTCCTTAGCCTCATATGAAAGTTCTCAGCTAGATGAATAAAATGCTGTTGACAGCATGTGTGTAACCTGAGTGGTTGCTGAGATATTGTAAGTTGTTTACAAAATATTAGAAATGTAGTAGTTACTGTGTTTACTGTGACTTATAAAATTCAGTTTATACCTAGAATCTAAAGAATACTAACACTATAAAAATAGTTTGTGCTGAAGAGTTTGCCATTTATACTTCTTTCATAACCCCTATAGTTCCAGAGATACGAACATCTGTTTAAAATGTGAGGACATCATTTGATTCTGTCAAAAGGCTTAGGCTCCACCCATTGGAAGTTACAATGAAAACTTCCTGAGCTCCATTGGAGTGAATGAGTCATATAGCATAGTCTGGTCTCTAAATGCAAAAGCACACTTAGTCAGTTCACTACTAACTCCTTGTACACCGCACCCTTGTGGTTCACCCAATAAATGACTTGTCATCATTAATATGCACTTTCCCAATTTCTCTGTAGCCATTTTGCTGGATATGGGTGTATTAAGACAATGTAACAATTGTCTAATGCTCACTGACAACCATTTAATCCTCAAAGAAACAAACACATTATGAGAGAGATGTACATAGACAATGTCTCTGGAGGCAAAACTCTCACATACAAACACTCATAATAATAATCTGGTTGTCAGAAACACACACACTACACCCACCATAGACCTACTTATGCTGAGGCACTTAAATGCAATCTTTCCAAACCTCAAAGATATCCCAGACATTCCACCTGCAAATGTTATCCTCAGCAAACCCGAAAACACTCAACTGAAACAACCTTTGACACTTCACATGCAGCCATACCCAAGAGAGCCTCAACTAACAATCCCATAAGCCAAACCAATCACTGTCCAGGACTCTAGTCATAGGGGACACCATTGTACAACATACTGATGCCCCACTCACCAAGCTGAACAAGGAGAGAATGACAGTCAGTTGCCTATCAGGGGTCAGGATCCACCAAATTACACATACATTGAAGTCATTACACCACTGGTACAAGTATTATTCAGTCATAATACATGTAAGTGTAAATGACCCAAGATGTACCTCCCTAGACTATATATGAACAAGGACATTATGGAGCTCTAGGATTATCTGTCACAGGCTGGTATGTGCCTAGCATTAAGCAGCATTCTACCATCATCAAGGCTTATGCCAAAATATAAACAGGCGATTACTGACTTTAATGATTGGCTTAGTTTTTGGTGATACTCTAGGGGAATACAATATTTGTCAACATAGGAGGTCATGTTACAAATCACATTGCTTTGCCTATATGCTTAACACCTATCCGGTACTTTTCTAGACTATTTAGAAATCAGAATGATTCTCCGGTAGTCCAGATAGCACTGTACAAACTCTGGTATTCTGTTTAGCAGCATGAACAGAATGCTAGAGTTTGTAAAAAAGCAACCTCTCTGTGTTATATATATTTTTTATAAAAAGCATCGCTAATGCGATGCATTGTAGTCCAACACATTTTTAAAAAAAGAGTAACGCATGAAGTTCAAGAGTAAGTAAACAAAAAGGGAAAAAAAAGAATAGACTAAAGGGGACATTCCACCCCAGTAACGTATGCATTTATGTCATAGAATGGGTGAAATGGTTGAAAATGGGGTGGAGTTGGGCGGAGTTATGGGCAGTGCAGTGGTGCAGCTTTGGTCCAGTTTTCATTATCACAAAAGGCAGCAACCCTGTTTACCAAGGATGGTCTGCATCTGTTTTCGCTAGGATTTTAAATATTGACTAAAACATTGCTCACCCCATAGAGCCTTTTTTAGGAAATGCCAAATTGGTAAACATTACGACATAGTAAAATCTACCCAAGGAAATCTAAAGTTGTTACTGCTCAATGCCAGGTGATTAAACAAGAAGCTGCACTCCCTACAAGCTCTCTTAACCTTGGAGAATGCAAACATCTGTGCAGATACCAAGACATGGTTTAAAGCCACAGTGAGTACCCTGGGTTTGCAAGGCTTCAGTGCCTTACACATATTTAGACCAGCAACTGTACTGACAGGGACTAAAGATGGAGGTGTTTCAATGTACATCAATAACCAGTATATCTTTAGCTTTGTTAAACAAGACGACTCTCTGGAGCTCCTCCACCTCCAGATTACAGCAGACAAAGTCTCTTACCATATCCTAGCAAGCTATAGGCCATCCTCTATGTCCCAGGAAACCTATAACTCATACCTAGACCTATTAGACACTCAACATTCAACCAAATACTATACTCACAAGGGACTTTTATTATCCCTGTATAAACTGGGAATCGTACATGACCACAAATTTGCAGGCAGAGAGATTCCTAGACTTTGTAAACACAAGCACCCTGGACCAGTTAGTACATACGCCTACTAGGGGCACAAACATATTAGACCTGGCATTCACAAAATATGGGATAACACTGCACCCCCCCACCCACCCACCACCATGTCTTGTCCTGTCTGGTAAGGTCAGATCACAAAGCAATCTCCTTTGAAATAAGAGCCAATTATGTAATCCTATTGACCCTTTTACTCTTAAAATGTAATTCAAGGCAAACTCAAACTTTCATGTCCCTCCAAACCTAAATAACACAGCAGCCTATGTGGAATTATTCACAGAAGCTGAGTACAACTATGTCAATGATTGCATAGAGGCTTTTGTGCCTACCAGACGTAAGCATAAAACTACCTCAAAAAAACAAACCACCCTGTGGCATCCAAAATTAAACATATTGTACAACAAAAGAAAAAAAATCATAGCTAAAACTAGAAAGTATAATAACAAAAAAGATAAAAACTCTCTCATCAAATTAATAGGCAGCTAAGAGAACTAAATAAGTCCAACAAAGACAAATTTGTGGTATAGACAGCATCTCTGACCAAGGATAACCATAAGGCCTTCTTTAGAAAAGTTCAAAACCTCAAAGGCAGCACACAATAGTGTGCTGAATTGTTGGTAAATGGAGCTATGTTTACAGAACTGGGAGATATCTTCTGTCTGAAAAATTCAGCACCAGCATTACACTACCACACCATCCCCACCCTAGCTGTCCCCCAGGAAATACCATCTAAAATAACCTATCCAACTATCAGTAGGGTGCAGGTCTTAGATGCACTCTCTAAAGCCAAGAATACAGCTTTGATAGGCTCTGATAATATCCCAGGATGCCTCCTCTAGGTAGCTAGAAGTATGACCTGTCAGGGCCACTGGTGTCACTATTCAACCATAGCTTCCACACATACTTTATGCCATGTGAATGGAAGACTGCAATGGTCATTCCTCTGCATAAGGGTAGACCATCAATGGATCCCAGGAACTACAGACTCATTAGTCTAACTAGTCTCATATACAAAGCCATAGAAATCATCAAATGGAAATTATCATGAAATGATTAACAGTGTCATTGGAAACCTACAGACCCTGGATCCAATTCAGTCTGGTTTGTCAAAGGCAGGTCATGTCTACTGTACCTGGTGGACTTCTTTGAGAAGGACAACAAGGCAATAGATGAGGGTAAAACAGTGCATACTACCTACCTTGACCTAGCTAAGGTATTTATACAATACACACTCGGGCATTATAAACAAACTCACAGAATGAGGCAAAATTTCTTGTGCAACTCACTGGATAGCCAAATGACTCACTGACACCTCCACAGAGACAGATCATCAGTAGCATTGCCCAGGCCCCCAGGGCTCTGTGCTGGGTCCTGTCCTCTTTGACATCAAACTTTTGGAAGTCAAGGTCAATGTCAAGAGCCTCTGGCTGACCAAGTTTACAAATGAATGCAAATTAGGAGCAATCATAACCCCCCCCACCAAGATATTAGCATCTTACAGGAAAGCATATGTCTCAAACTCACAATGCAAGAAATCTGGACAAAGCCAGAAATAATGGGGGGGGGGGGGCAAAGGTCCAAAAATAGGGGTAGATTTTAAATGTTGTTCCTATAAACTTAGAAAGTTGCTAGAATGACAGATTTTGCATTATTATGTATTTTGTTTGCAGGATACAAAGCCTAAAACTCAAATGTCTGTTATTATTTAGTATTAATTAGTGATTTCAATCCTCAGTAATTTGTCAGAAGACCACAAACTTTATGAGGAACACAACAAAAATAAGAGGCAAAAATCTGGACAATTGAGAGGTATGCAGGGATGTCTTACACAGACAGACAAATGACTGGTACTTAAGCCACAGCTTAAAACTCAGTGCCAAGAAATACATAATAGTACCTTTTGGGAAGTTGGCCACCCAGGGAAACTACCCCATTGATAAAACACCCCAAAAAATAGACATAGTAATCTTGGATTTGGGGAGTTATGTAGATAGTAAACTGGCTTTCAGCCAACATGTGGCTAAGGTAGTCTATGTCACTCACCCTATAAGAAAGAACATGGAATCCAGCTGCAGGGAAGTCATAGTACCACTGTAATCAGCACTCATCAGATCCATCACTGAGTATATCAGTCCCTTCAGTATATACCAGACCAGGCACATGCAGCAACAGGAACATCCACAGAGGTTTCTCACAAAAAGAATACTGGGTATAAACTCAATGTCCTATGCAGATTGGAATACTGGGTATAAACTCAATGTCCTATGCAGATTGGAATACTGGGTATAAACTCAATGTCCTATGCAGATTGGAATACTGGGTATAAACTCAATGTCCTATGCAGATTGGAATACTGGGTATAAACTCAATGTCCTATGCAGATTGGAATACTGGGTATAAACTCAATGTCCTATGCAGATTGGAATACTGGGTATAAACTCAATGTCCTATGCAGATTGGAATACTGGGTATAAACTCAATGTCCTATGCAGATTGGAATACTGGGTATAAACTCAATGTCCTATGCAGATTGGAATACTGGGTATAAACTCAATGTCCTATGCAGATTGGAATACTGGGTATAAACTCAATGTCCTATGCAGATTGGAATACTGGGTATAAACTCAATGTCCTATGCAGATTGGAATACTGGGTATATAAACTCAATGTCCTATGCAGATTGGAATACTGGGTATATAAACTCAATGTCCTATGCAGATTGGAATACTGGGTATATAAACTCAATGTCCTATGCAGATTGGAATACTGGGTATAAACTCAATGTCCTATGCAGATTGGAATACTGGGTATAAACTCAATGTCCTATGCAGATTGGAATACTGGGTATAAACTCAATGTCCTATGCAGATTGGAATACTGGGTATAAACTCAATGTCCTATGCAGATTGGAATACTGGGTATAAACTCAATGTCCTATGCAGATTGGAATACTGGGTATAAACTCAATGTCCTATGCAGATTGGAATACTGGGTATAAACTCAATGTCCTATGCAGATTGGAATACTGGGTATAAACTCAATGTCCTATGCAGATTGGAATACTGGGTATAAACTCAATGTCCTATGCAGATTGGAATACTGGGTATAAACTCAATGTCCTATGCAGATTGGAATACTGGGTATATAAACTCAATGTCCTATGCAGATTGGAATACTGGGTATATAAACTCAATGTCCTATGCAGATTGGAATACTGGGTATATAAACTCAATGTCCTATGCAGATTGGAATACTGGGTATAAACTCAATGTCCTATGCAGATTGGAATACTGGGTATAAACTCAATGTCCTATGCAGATTGGAATACTGGGTATAAACTCAATGTCCTATGCAGATTGGAATACTGGGTATAAACTCAATGTCCTATGCAGATTGGAATACTGGGTATAAACTCAATGTCCTATGCAGATTGGAATACTGGGTATAAACTCAATGTCCTATGCAGATTGGAATACTGGGTATAAACTCAATGTCCTATGCAGATTGGAATACTGGGTATAAACTCAATGTCCTATGCAGATTGGAATACTGGGTATAAACTCAATGTCCTATGCAGATTGGAATACTGGGTATAAACTCAATGTCCTATGCAGATTGGAATACTGGGTATAAACTCAATGTCCTATGCAGATTGGAATACTGGGTATAAACTCAATGTCCTATGCAGATTGGAATACTGGGTATAAACTCAATGTCCTATGCAGATTGGAATACTGGGTATAAACTCAATGTCCTATGCAGATTGCCTCAAAGACCTATCAGTATACTCTTGTTTCTTACAAACTGCTGAGAGGTGATGTATGCCTGGCACAGAAGGCATGTCTGGATAGTACTCTGATGAACCTTTCACATATCTGCAAAATGAACAGCACCAGAATAACTAGATCTAATGATTTAAATTTTCCTTGTGACTTAAACAAGACTAGTTGGAGTGACAGGTATGTATATCAGAGAATCCCCATTACCGAAACTTGAAACAGTTCTGCCTCACTATTTCCAATATGTGGACTTTGCAACAAGGGGTGAGAACATGCCGGACAAGGTATACACCAATGTTAAGCTGACATTTAAGGAAATGTCTCACCCACACCTGGGAAACTCTGACCACCTCCCCATATTGTTACTACCAGCATATAAACCATTTCTAACTAGAGGGAGACCAACAGTTAAACAAGTAAGAGTATGGTCAGAGGGTCCAGTCTCAGCACTCCAAGACTGTTTCAAGAGCACAGACTGGAGCATATTCAAGGAGACGGCTACTGAGAACCAATGTATCAACCTGGAGGAGTACACTGAGGCATTGATGGGCTACATCTCAAAATGTGTGGATGATGTGACAGTCACCAAAACCATCATCACACAAGCCAAGCAGAAACCCTGGTTGATGAGAGAGGTGTACAAACTACTGAAAGCAAGGAATGCAGCCTTCAGGTCTGGAGGCAGGGAAGCCCTCAGAACAGGCAGAGCAAATCTGAACAAGGGAGTGACGGAAGCAAAATGCACCTATGGCAGAAAGATCCAGAGCTACATCTCTGACCAAAAAGGCCCCAGGCACCTATGGCAGGGTATCCAGTCCATAACTGACTACGGACCCCTATCTTCACAGTGTGAGGACAACAAGGAATTCCTAAATAAGATGAATGTCTACTTCAGCAGATTTGAGGAAGGGAACAGAACAACCGCAAAGAAAATGCCCATCAGCCATAACGAGAAGATGCTCACCCTCAACACAACTGATGTCCAGAGGGCACTGTGCAGAGTTAACCCGAGAAAATCAGCTGGGCCTGACAACATCCTAGGGCGTGTGCTCAGGGCCTGACAACATCCTAGGGCATGTGCTCAGGGACTGACAACATCCTAGGGCGTGTGCCCAGGGACTGAGCAGTGCAACTAACAAATGTCCTCAGGGATATCTTCAATAACTCTCTGAGTCAGCAAATAGTTCCAAAATGCTTCAAGGAAACAACAATCATTCCATTACCAAAGAAGTCTCCATAATCTTTCTTAAATCACTACCGCCCTCTAGCCCTCACCTCCACAGTGATGAAATGTTTTGAAAGGCTAGTCAAGGATGCCATAACATCTGGGCTGCCTGCTGATCTTGACCCTCTGCAGTTTGCTTACCAAACAAACTTCTCTACGGCGGATGCCATCTCTTTAGCACTCCATCTATTGTTGGAACACCTTGAGAATAAAAACACCTATGTGAGGGTACTATTCATTGACTTCATCTCTGCTTTTAACACGGCCATCCCTCTTCATCTGGTAAAGAAGCTACTCCAACTAGATGTCAGCATTCTACTTTGTAACTGGATTCTTGAATTTCCCACAGACAGACCTCGGAAAGTGTGCATAGGAAATAACTCCTCAGATAACATCACTCTTAACACACTGGAGTTCCACAAGGTTGTGTACTAAGTCCCTTGCTGTTCACCCTGTTAACACATAATTGTACACCCAGGTATGATACAAATCACATCATCAAGTTTGCTGATGACACAACAGTGGTGGGCCTCATCAGTAAAGACCATGAAACAGCGTATAGAGATGAGGTGGAACAACTGATTACCTGGTGTGGAAATAACAACTTAGCACTAAATGTGAACAAGACAAAAGAGATAATTGTGGACTACAGGAAAAATCGCAAGGAACATTCTCCCCTCACCATCAATGGGGAAACAGTGGAAAGAGTGAGAAGCACAAAGTTTCTAGGAGTGACATCGATGAGGACTTGTCTTGGAACACCAATACAAATGGCATAGTCAAGAAAGGCACCAGAGATTGCACTTTTTAAGAAGGCTGAGGAGAGTGAATCGCCTATCAACAGTTCTCACTACCTTCTACAGAGGCACAATAGAAAGCATCCTGACGTACAACCTCATAGTATGTTATGGAAGCTGCTTTATCTCTGAGTGCAAATCCCTCCAGATAGTGGTGAAGACAACCGAGAGGATCATTAAGACCACTTTACCAATTATCCAGAGGTCTCAGCAGGGCCAGAGGAATAATTAAAGACTGCAGTCACCCTGCTTACAGACTGTTCCTGCATCTATCATCCAGAAAGCACTTCCAAAGCATATGTTGCAGAACTACGAGATTCAGGAACAGCTTCTTCCCTAATGTCATCAGGCTGCTGAACTCTAGTAACCACTACACTCCATGATGTCCAAGAGGGCCAGTAGAAACTTTCTCAAATTGTGCATTAACCTGGTTACCAGTCTCATCTAATACTTAGTGCAATATTCACCAAGACTGCAACTTATAGGCCATCTAGAGCAGTAGTAATGCAGTAAAATATCTCTTCTTTCAGTGCAATACATGTTGCAAATTCATAAATTACCCATAGTGCAATATTCTATCTATTTGTTTATTTATTTATTTATTTATTTTACATTTGTTGACTGGGATAGTCCGACTGGATACAGGTCCAATTTCAGCGGAGGCTTGGGGAGAAATGCTCCAAACATACAAACAGCATATTATGTCAATTGTTCAGGTTAAGCACAGTTTTAAAATTCTTACAAATAATACCATACATTAAAAGCATAAAAGATGTAGAAGCAAAAAGAGATACAATCTCACATTTTAAGAAACAGGTAGATAATAGGCTAGCAATAGATACGAGTTTAAGTTTAGAACATTTCTGTTTAGCACATGGTTATAGGGTAGGAGTTAGTCAGGTTTAGAACAAGGACATAGCCAATGCATTTTAAAGTATTGTTTAAGACTAGTTTTGAATATACTTATAGAGGGTGCTGAAGTAAGATCAGCAGGAAGTGAGTTCCAGGTTTTGCCAACAGCGTTGGCAAATGGAGAATACCCAGCTAGGTTGTTGGTTTTGAATGTTTGTACTAGCAGCCTGTTAGATGAGCGAAGTGTCCTGAGGTTGCTATAGGGGGTGATAAGGTTTTTAAGTACAGGTGTGTTTTCAGGTTGATAGAGAATCTTGTATGCAACTATTAGTTGATTGTATTGAAGTAGCCCCTAAATGATTTAGGTTAAGAAAGTGGTGTGTTCTGTAAGCTGCTCCCATGGCAAATCTAGCAATGTGATTATAGCAGCTTGAGAATTTGTTGAGGTCATTTTTACTCAAGTTTGTGAATAAAGGGGAGGCATAAAGAAGGGTGGAGAGTAAATGTATGTGGGCAATGACAGTCCTGGCATGTGGGGTTAGGAAGGGTTTAATCTTGTATAGGGAGCCTAGTTTTTTGTTAACAGTTTTAATAGTTTTATTAATACACATATCAAACTTAAGATTATTTTCTATTACCCCTAAGAGTTTACTAGAGGGATCAGGAGATATGATGGTGCCATTGTTTGATTTTACAGTAAAGGTTGGTGAGGAGGATCTATGAGTGGGTGAGAACAGCAGTAGCTTCATTTTGTTATGATTTAATATGAGTCGACGATTAAGGAGCCAATTTTCAAATGCGTTAAAAACATTTTAGGTAAAAGACTGCAGATCGGTTGGGGAGGTGGCCGAGCAATTTAAAGTGGAATCGTCCACATATTGAATTCAGGTTGCATTTGGGAGGAATGTGTACAAGTCATTAATAGAGATGGAAAAGAGAAGTGGCCCTAATATGAGCCCTGGGGGACTCCAAGCTTGATAGGTAGAAGGGTAGATAATTCATCCTGCCATAGAACAGCCTGTTGTCTACCGCTCAGATATGATTGGAACCACTGGATAGCCTGGTTGTCAAGGGAAATTGTTTTCAGTGTGACTATGAGAAGATGGTGGTTTACCATGTCAAAGGCCTTGGAAAGGTAGAGAAAGAAGGCTGAGGAAAGTATATTATTGTTTCAGTTTTGGTTTATGATGTTTGAGAAAGAAAGGAGGGCCAAGGAGGTACTGTGGAGAGGTCTGAAACCATGCTGCGAGTTAGCCAGGAGGTTGTTCTGGATAAGATAGCTGAGAAGTTGTTTATGGATACATTTCTCCACAATTTTAGCCAGGGGTGATGAAATAGCTATAGGTCTATAGTTTGACAGTTCAGTGGAGCTGCCCCCTTTATGGAGTGGAATGACATGGGATATCTTCCAGACAGAGGGGATGGTAGCTTCTGATATAGTTCTATTAATCAGGATGGAGATGGGGTATGCTATGGCATCCGCAGCTTTCTGTAGATAGTCTGCAGGGAGAAGGCCTGCAGATAGGGTGGTTGGTTTTAATTTCTTAATTAGTGTTCTAATAAGCGATGTAGAAACTGGTTGAAAGTGAAAACAGAGTTGGGAACTGGGCGTAATTGCAATTGGATTTGGTCAGCCAGGAGATAGTTGGCTAGCTAGAGATTGGATGGTTTCTATAAAGAAGCTATTAAAGGTACTGGCAACTTCTTCTGAAGATTTTTGCTTAGTAGCCAAGGGGGTAGGAGTGGTGAATTGTCCTGGGTGAAGAAGTTTATTAATACCTGCCCCAAACGTTTGAGGTTTGTTTTGATGTATCTGTTGTAGTTGGCAGTAAAAGTTTTTTTATCTAACATAATGGATCTTTCTGTATTATTCCTTAGCTGTCTATATCTAAGTTGATCTATAGGGGCTTTTGTGGTATGCCAAGTGGTCCAGGCCTTGTTTCTAACTAAGATTTTTTTGTCTGGTTTCTTTTGAGAGCCATGGAGCAACTTTTGTTTTAGTTCTAATAGAACGAGGTGGTGCGTGATAATCAAGGATGGCTAGGAATTTGGTATTAAAGTAAGTTACTGCATCGTCAAGTGGCAGATGTTTTAAGACTGACCAATTACATAGTTTGAGTTCTTTTTGGAAATTAGTGGGGTTAAAGTTCTTGTTGTTCCTTATTGTTTTATAAGTCAGTCTGTTGGGGATGTTAGCCTTATGCTTAACTATATGAGAAAATGATCACTCATATCATCAGGCAAGGTCCCCACTCTGCACATATAGGGATGATTATTAACGAGTATCCAATCTGGGGTACTCTCCTTAGGTCCATAGTGCAATACTCTAATGTTCACAGTGCAGTACTCAAAAGTCTCTTTCTGTGCAAGGATCAGTGACATGTCTTAACCAAGTATCTGTGCAATACTAAAGTCTCATGCATGTAAGTGTTCAGTTTGAAAAGTGTTAAAATGTGTTTCTACTTATGTGCAATATTAGTCTGTCTACCTGCATGTCTGTGATGAAATAGCTAGGTGTTATATGTGTAAATGTCTGTGAAAATAGTCTATATGTTGTCTGCATATTGAGTCCGGAGACTTGGAATTTCGTTCAGTATTTGCTTTTGTTTTTTTTTTTCTGAATGACAATAAAGTTTACTTTGACTTTGACTTTACCTGGAATAAGCTTCCCATCCATGTAAAGCAGAACCTTTCCCTATCCCTATTCAAGTACAACCTGGACCAGCAGATGGGAAATCAGAAATTCACCCCTGGTCTGACACACATGTCTCTGATGAACAAAGGCAGCCATAAAATCATGCCCTAACTAACATACACCTTTTAAAATAATCTCTAAGGCACAATAGCTCATGTGATATATTTGGGTTTAATGGCTAGGCTTATAAAGGTCCCAGTGGTCATTAGCCTACTATATGCCTATGAACATATGAGAGAAAATTCAGAGCATTGCCTTGTATAAGGCAATCTATGGGTTTTGTACTAAGTTGGGGAACAGAGTACTGCCTTCCTCCAGGACATTTTGGATTCATCCCATGCTTTGTGTTTTCTGCCTGTGCAGTAACAACACTATATTCTCAGTGAGGGGTCCTTAGACCAGAACAGGGGAATCCTACTGATGGCTGCAAAGGAATCATTCTCCAAGGAGGGGAGGCCCTACCAGGGGATGAGGGTATACCAGAGACTGACTCTTGATATACAGTTTAGCATTAAAGAGCACTAAAGGTGCATACAGCATGGAGCACTGGATTATGGGAACTGTAGTACATCATTATGGGAACTGTGATCAAGGCTATAAGAAAGCAGTAGTTCAGGAGAGAGAGGCCCAAGAAAACAGTTCACCATAAGGAAGTACTAAAGCAAGAATGTGATACATGTTATCAGTAAGGTAGCTAGGGCAAGGAGAGTGGGGCAATTGCACCTAGTGCAATTTTTTTGGGGGGGAGTCAGCTAATTCAGATGTTTCTTTAATGCAATACTGGCTTTTAAAACACAGTATTACATTTGCGGTCAGACCTGAGCACTGTAACATTCCATGCATGGTCTAAAAGCATAGCTAAAACCTGAGAGCTGTAGCAGTCCATGCAGGCAGGGTATAAACTGTAACAACTGTTTTCTACATTTGTAGAAAAGGGTCTATATTAGATTAAAGAAGTTTCAGAACTTCGAATACCGTATGGTCAACACCATATGATCGAAATTCTGAAACTTCGAAAATCTAAGAAAAAAAAAACCCCAAACAAACAAAAGTAACTACTTTAAGCAGGGGGGCAAGCCCCCCTGCACCCTCACCCCCCACTACTTAAATATACCAACTCCAAGATCACGCTACAGCATAGGAAAGGGAAATCTTCCCTTTATGCACCATTCTCCGTTAAAGTGCGATCTCAGAGTTGGTATATTTAAGTAGCAGGGGGTGTGGGGATGCAGGGGGGCTTGCCCCTCTGCTGAAACACTTTTAATTTACTTTACTTTGTTTTTTTTTTACATTTTCGAAGTTTCAGAACTTCGATCATATGATGTCGACTATATGGTATTCGAAGTTCTGAAACTTCGTTAATGTAATATAGACCCATAGAAAACAGTTTGGTACAGTTTGAAAGAAGAAATTATATTTTTTTAATAAAAAGTGTGGAAGAAGGGTTGGAGGCAGGACACAGAAATGGGACCTAAATGGCTGGGACAGGAGGCAGAGGAGTGCATGTCAGCTGAAGGAACAGCCTTTTTTTCTTTTTTGTTTGAGCTCTTCACTGGAAGAGCTGGGGTCAGGGGGAATGGATCTAACTGTAATGCAGTAAAGTGATTTTTTTTTTTTTTTTTTTGCTCTTCACTTGAACAGCTGAAGGGGCAGGGCACGTGTTCATGGTACTGGCACAGGGGGCTCGTTGAGCCAGCTATGCTTCTTCATGTTAGAATGGTTGATGAGTAAAGATAAATTAAAATAGCACAGCTAAAGTAAAGGCAGACAAATATTGAGAAAAAGTCATTCAAATTATCATTTGCTAACACCAAGGGAAGCTTTTATGTCATAACAACTACATAACAAACAAGAGAGTGTCCCATTCAGCCATATCACTTCATACCTAGTCCGTAAATTAAGTTCTTTTTCTTTCTAGATTTTGAGGCAAATTAATTCACTGACTAACTACTTGAATGCTATAGAAATTTAAGTTGTGGTTTACTGCAAGACCATATATTTAATCAAGACAAAATTATTCAGGCACTAACAGAACAGATGGGAGAATTGTCAAAATTCTGTACTGCACAGTCATAATCATATCAGTGATGTTTTTAAGAGGCAACATCATACCAGATGTATGCGTTAGCATAGCTCGTAGGCAGGCCAGTGATTGTCATACTAGCATAATCCTTGTCATCTATTTAAAGTAATGGCAGTTGGCACTACTTGACAAATGAACAATGCCTGCCAATTCATGCTGATGGCATTAAATATGTCTTCTCATCTGCATTTATAAAACCCTACCTCACCCCACCACATCTTCAGCACTTGCATAACTGACCAGCTGCCAGTATATTTTGACTTAAATTAATTCATATGTTAATGAATATTTCTGTTATACCCTCTGGCAATATTATACAGCCAAAATCATTTTGCAAAGCTTTGCAAACTAGAAAACATTAGTAGCATAACTTCTTTCGGCAACAGACTATTCTATATTGTCTCCTACAGGATATTTTAAGCATGTCTGTGTTATATTTCTTATTGCTTTAAATACTGTGAGGGCTTCATCTGGATATTTAGTTTTTTGGACATATTTCATGATTTGTGCATAATATATCTGATTATTTAAGAATCATTGTACTGCTCCTGAAACGCATGTTTATGCACCTCTAAGTCTTTAAATGAAACTTGCTAGATGTAACAGAACAAAAGTAGCTTCTTAACAGTAACTAATATTTGATTGCTGTTATTAATCTGTTATTAATCTGCTTTAGGAATACATTCACACTTGCATTTGTAGCTGAAGTCAAAATGTTTTGCACTCTATATGAGAAGTGAATTGCACTTATGATGAATGATACTCAACACGGTCTGAAGCTGATTAATAAACTGACATTTTAGGCAGTTATAACGTAATGGTTCGGGTACATGGCACACCCATGTATATTTCTAGCAACCAAGGTAAAGGTTCAAAATAGTAACTTCATCCCTATAACCACCCCCACCCAGCACAGAATGTATTTGTTCTCTTATAGACATTATGCCTGTTTGCAAATATTTCATATCAATGTGGTCTGGGTCTGCACCAGAACTTTTGCCTTGTGCTGATGGCCTTTCCATGATGAAACATTAGTAACAAGTGGAGCATTTATATCCATGAGGGAGCTACTAAGGTTGTGAATATTTATCCTAAGGGAACTGTGTAGAACTGCGTTGAAAACAATAACCTATAAAAGTTGCTAGAATGCTGGTGATCTTAGTGACATAAATCAGAAGCTCACCAGACTGCTATGATCCTGAAGAACAATATGAAGACATTTGCTGTGATATTTTTATGCGACTGCAATATTAAAACCAGCATAGGGCAAAGATGTGTGATCATAAAACAGTACTTTACATATTTTATGTATCTCCATAACCTAAATACAGATTAGCCTGCTGATAACTGTGTCATGTGTATTTCAATAAAAAGAGACTGGGTCTGTTATGTAGTGGCATTGTGTCTACATGCAAAGCTGCTTCCAAACTGCTGCTGAAATGCAACATAATTTGCCATTACCAGATATGAGGGTGCATATTTACAAGCAACACAATCCGTGTAAATGGTACCCCCCCCACAAAAAAATGAAAAGGTAACGGATAGTTCCAAGTCTAATAAATCATTTGTAAAAACTTAGAGTGTCAGTGTACCGTTTGAAACGACTACAAGGTTAATCACAATTATACTGGACAGCAATTAAACTGCTTTATGTGCTCCAAGAAATGTATCAGCTTTCTTTCATAATACCTCTGTGAAACTGCTCTTGCTAAAGAAAATTCAGCAGGTCTATACTTTCCTCAGGGTTACCATCACATGCTCTATAGTCTTTTGATAATACATGAAGCTAGCATCAAGTACAGCTTCAGAAGAGTAGTTGTTTAAATAAGAAGTTATGTAAACACAACAGTGTTATTAGCAACCTCGGTATGGATTTGTGACTTCTTCACAAACCTACATAACAGTTTATTGCAGCTATAGTCAGTATTATCTCCCACAGAATTACAAACTAAAAACGCAAACTAGCAGCTAGGGGTGAATGAAACAGTATATGTGAAATGCTATTTAAAAGTAAACTACCAGCTAAATAATTAACTGTCTAACCTTAATATATTTACACATTTTAAACACACACACACACACACACACACACACACACATACATTTTATATATATATATATATATATATATATATATATATATATATATATATATATATATATATATATATATATATATATATATATATGGGATCCGGACATATGCTCGACTAGCATATGTCTGAATCGCAAAACATCGAACACACATACACGAAAGCGCTTAACATCGACAAGCACTTCCGTGTATGTGTGCCTGTTTCATAGATCAGACTACAGTGCAGGTAAGGGAAAATTCCCTTTTCCCCACTGTAGTGCAATCTCAGAGTGAGAATAATAAAGTAGGGGGGGGCACAGGGGGGCAAAGCCCCCCTGCAGAAACGTAGATTTTTTTTTTGAACTACACATACACAGAAGCGCTTTTCGAT
This sequence comes from Protopterus annectens, assembly GCF_019279795.1. Lineage (NCBI taxonomy): Eukaryota > Metazoa > Chordata > Ceratodontiformes > Protopteridae > Protopterus > Protopterus annectens. The sequence goes on along the minus strand of NC_056745.1, from coordinate 1,394,699,003 downwards.
GTTAAGCGCTTTCGTGTATGTGTGTTCGATGTTTTGTGATTCGGACATATGCTAGTCAAGCATGTGTCCTAGACCCATAGATATATATATATATATAAAATGTAAATATGCACACACATTTTTTACTCATTTGTAAAAATTAAGTGTAGATCAAAAGATAATTGCTTAGAGTCATATGATTTTCTGTGTTTTGTAAAGCAAGTGTATATATTTAATTTTAGTTCTGATGGAGGCACGTTTGCACTTTTGGGGAAAAAAATCACTCGGCCATCTTGTTATTAAATTTTGGTTGTTTTCTTTTGTTATCATCAGTGGCTAAACCTTATTATCCCACTCCTACATCCTGCATAGTTTTACCAGCGTGTGTGTGTGTGTGTGTGTGTGTGTGTGTGTGTGTGTGTGTGTGTGTGTGTGTGTGTGTAAGAATGCACATATGTGTGGATTTGTTAATTTATTAATTAGGTAAGCAAGCTGGCCTTTGGGAAGAAACCTAAGTACAGAAAAAACATGCTATCTCCTCACAGTCAGTAAATGAAAGTCAGAATTAAACCCCAGACCATGATGTTTGAGCCAGAGATCCTATCACCTAGAGAGTAAGCAGTCCACATATCCTGAATTCAGAAGGTGTTTGTAAAACACAGGAATATTTATACAATTACAGTGCTCTTACTGCTCATTTCTATTAATGAGAGCAATGTTTCTAAACTGCCCACAGGTGTTTATATAATGCTGACACTTTACAGAAGGTCCATCCATCTGATTGAACTACATCAACAAGTCCATTATACAAATGCACTATTAGGAAAAGAGTGAGCCTGAAAATTGACAACACATAAAGATATTAGGAGAATACTTCACAGGCAGAAAACAAAAAAGGGTATGTTGATGCTAGGTGGGTCCCTGAGCATTTCTTGTATAGGGGACAGACTGTATTGGTGCAAACAGAGCAATTCCACAAGCATAGCATTTTATTTAATTCAAAACCCTATAACAAACAAGCCATTATGGGGCCAGTGATCCGTTTGTCTAATGAGAGGCACTCTGTCACCAGACATTGCTCGTTTTTAATACCTTGATCTGAAAACAGTGGCAGAGAAGAAAATAACAGTGACTTTGACTCAGATTTTTGACACTTTGAATGAAAATGATTATTTATTCATTTATTTACATTTGTTGACCAGGAGTGTCCGACTGGACGTAGGTCCATTTTCAGCGGAGGCCCGAGGAGAAAAGCTCCACAGTTAAAATAAAATGGACAGTAGTTACATTGCATTACATAGCGATTAACAATTTAACATAGCAATTACTTACAACATATTTACAGATAAAGAACATAGTACATCAGTAGAAAACTAGAATCTTTATCTGTGAAGTACATAACAGACATTAACAAATGTTACAATAAGAAGTTCCTGCTGTATAATAAGTACTAGGCTTATGAGCATCTGAGTTTGCTATAATCAAGGTAGTTAGCAGAGTGGAAAGAAAAGTAGTGGTTGGATGGGGTGGGTGATATTAGAGTGGGAGTTGCAAGGGCATAGCCAGCATGTTTTTAGTTGCGCTTTTAGTAAAGTTTTGAAGTGGGTGCATGATGGTATGGAGGTAATTGTGGGTGGGAGGGAGTTCCATAATTTGGCTATGGTGCAAGAGAATAGTGCTTCACCAGCAGAGTTATTGGCTTTAGTGATCTGCAAGTGATTTTTGTTGCTGGATCTTAGTGGTCTGGTGGTGCGATAGGGTTGGAGTAGATTCTGGAGGGATGGGACATTTAGTGGATGGTTTACTAGTTTGTGGGCAAGTGAGAGTTGATACCACTGAAGGAGGTGAGGGAGTTCAAGCCAGCCCAGTTCAGCAAGTGAGAGACAGTGGTGACTACGATAGGATGCATCTTGTGCATTATGCCACTGATGGTTTGTTAGACACATGACAGTGTTTAGAAAGAAGTCTCAAAGGGCTACAATTAAACTATAATTCCTGAATGGCTTTGTTTCTGCATTGTGTTACCTCTGCTCATAACCATCTTATATGTTCAAGAAATAGATGTCAAGAAATTAATCTCTGGCACAGAATAAAGTGAAGCTTGACAGATGAATCTTGACATCTGTTTTATCATATTCGGCCATATAAATTATCCAGATTACCTCACTGCCTTCTATTATTGATAATGTAAATACCTCAAAACATAAAAGAAGACACAGAATTATTCAACAACACATTTAGTGAAGTATTCTATTTCATTTATTAATATCTATAACAAAATACATTGACTCATGTTTTTTACATTTTCAGATACTGACACTATAAATAATTGTAGCAAGAAAATTATTTTGATCATTTTCTAGAGTTTAATGAAAGTAAACTGCAAAGTTTTTAATTACCCACAAAAACAGTGCTTGAATGAAGAATGTCCATCAATTAATTGGTGGAAAATGAAGCAGATTCATTTTCCTAATTAGAAGGTGATATGCTGTATTCAGTCGTGTGAATATTTAACTTTGTTACTTAGTGGCAGATGCTTAAATTATTATTATTATTATTTTTTTTTTTTATTCTGAGAACCACTTCAGGATGTAATGTGTGTGATACCTACATTAACTATCCATTTTAAATGTTTTTTTAATTTCACTTTATTTTTCTGTGCTGTTCATCAGTCTGAATTTGGTTATACAGAATTTAATTGAAAAAAGTGAATCTGGGGTTTTGACTGGCTACTAGTTCTCTTAAGCTTTTAGTTCTTTTTCATTTTCATAACGAAACAAAGCCAATGTAATATGTATCCATATATGACTCAATGCAGGGTTGAGTAAAGAAAATGTGAGTTTTTTTCCATCAAAGAATCCTCTTTAGATTGCTAAATATTTTTACTAGCAATGTTGGATAGAAAGTCCTGGAAGAGAACAGTCATGGCTTGGTCGATGGTTATTTTTATTGCTATTTTATTCTATTTTATTTTTATTTGCTGACAAAAGGATAGCATTTTTACCTGAAAGAGAACAAAATGATATTAAATCACTCAGTTACAGCCCTGTTTATATGATATAGGCCAATCTGATAAATAATACCTGCACTGTAGTTTTATTGCATTAGTAATAAATCCAGACTGAGCAATTTAGCTATTATTTTATGAGCACATGCTTTTGGTCTTTCTGTAGAACCTCAGCAGGCAGGTATTCTGAGAAACCATATATTAAATTGCATTCAACATGCCCAAAAGTCAATTGTTGTGAAATGCATTTCTTTAGAGTCATGTTCTAAAGTTTCACGTTTATATTTTAATATGCTGGTATCAAATTAAATAGGTCTAGCATTGCTGCAAATTAAGAAAGCTGATCCGATATTTTTGCTATATTGTCAGCTGATCTTTAATGAAAATATATTTTATTAAATATTATCTAATAACATTTAAAAGTTAACAACATAGACAAAACTCAAATAAACAACATTGATGATAAAAAGTATATGCTGTTCTACACTTGCATATACAGTGGTTGTGTAATATAGTACTGTAATTTTATGGAGTAACGTATTCCATATTGCTTAACATCTGATTTGCCAGTCATTATTAAGTTTGTGATAAGAGATTAAGTTGAAAACAGTCTTTCTGCAGTAATGTCATTTTGTTTGCCATTCAAGTTGTTGTTTTACTTCCAGTGCTGGTATTTTCTGAAATTATTTATAATACCAATTAAGGTGACTGGGTATCATAGGCGCATATAATGACATGGTGTCAAAAGGTTTGTTCTGGAAAAAAACGGCAAAAATACATTTTTTTATTTTTATTTTATTTTACATTTGTTTACCGGGAAAGTCCAACTGGACAGAGGTCCATTTTCAAAGAAGGCCCGGGGAGAAAAATTCCAAAATACAAAGCACAGAAATATAATAATAATATAATATAATATAATACATGAGAGAATAGTGAGCACAGCATACATATCAGATTACAGTGAAGTAGAAATTAACAAACAATAAACGTCGGCAATTCATAAAGTACAGAAATCAAATTAGAAAAACAACTTTTTTTTTTTTTTTGAAACATGAATACAGGTTTAGGGATAGGTGATATGAAGGATAGAATTAGGTAAGAATAAAATTTGTTACTGTAGGATGTTTGGTTGAGGGAAGAGGTGATGTTTACAAGTGTTATAGAAGACAGATATTAGTACTGTAAAGTAAATATCAACAGATTAACAAGCTTTCAAGTGAAAAACTGGTGAACCTTAGCATAATTGTAGACCAAAATATTATACCAACCAGTCAAGTTAAAGTGACTTGAGCTCAGACTAAGCCATTTTTACTGAAAGATACTAATTCTACCATGCAAAGAGGTCATTTTAATAAATATCAACCATTTAACCCTAGCAATAAAAACAAATTCATCAAAAATGTCCAACTGAAACCCATTAAAGCCATTCAGTTTTCCAAAGCCATCATGGAGGCAGAGTTTCACACATTGTTGAACTGGAAACAAACTAGCAAAAGATGGTGAAGCAATCCAGGTGAACACTTTACTGTATAGTATGTGCAATAAAGTGGAAGTAATGTACAGTTCATTTTCATTATTTGCAAGCAAATGTTTACATATGAGTCATAAATAGATAAACTCAATTAATATTTTGTGCCAGAAATAAATATAATGTATAAAAGGGCATAAATTCATAGATGTATTCAAGCTAAAGAAGGGAATGTTGAATCTTTAGCATGCCCTGACTGAGGACTGGGTATTTGACCAAATTAATGAAGGAAATAGATACAGATTTGTGATTCTGATTGATATTAATGTGTTCCTATTGAGGTAAATACATTTACTAGAGAGGCTGAGCTAGTGAAGAGACAACATGGTAGTAGAAATACTGCAAATGATGCCTGGACATTAGGTAAAACTATACCAAAATAAGAAAGGCAGTAAAAAGAATTTTACTGTTCAAAAATGTTAGAGGACACCTTCATTCCATCAAAAGTTGTGTTGGTGAAAGGCCACAGCCTGAAAATTTGAATATCTGCGCTATAACAAAGATAAATAACAGCCCATCTGATCACAGCAATCATAGTTCTACAGAACATTTTGGGCTAAATGTATTGTTTCTTTGGCATGACCATTTGATTAAGGGTACCTGGGACAGGAGGTAATATATTTAAATTCCCATTCCTCTCCAAAAGACTATGTTTCTTGACAAGTAAATTGTAGACATTTGTCAACCACTACCTGTTGTGGTATACCATGTCTAGCAAAGATTGATTTCAGCATATTATTCAGTAAGTCTGATATAATGTCCTCCAACAGAACCATTTCTGGATATTTTGAATATTCATCAACATAAAGCAATGTTGTTGTTGTTGTCTTTCGGCTTTTCCCAGTTAGGGGTCGCCACAGCGGAACTCCAGTCTGCTAATGATTGGCAGTTGATTTTCACGAACGCTGAGGTGCCAGCTCAACGTTCAACCTTCAACGAAGACACGCCCATTTACGCATGTCTTTCGAACGCACATAAAGCAATACCCTGTGGTTATTATATTGCAGGAGATTGTGTAATTTGACATACCTATATTAGATACATGCACTTTCAATTACATCAGATTTTGCAGATGCACTGGTATAATGTTTTTGCTTTTGAACATAAGTCCATAAATACATGACATTTCACTTTTGAATGGAAATTATGGTTAAGCAATGGACATATTCCATTACTATAACTTTTTTACAGCAACGGAGAAACCAAGATTCATTGCTACTGTCTCTTGCTGTTAGTTTAGTTTAACATGGCGAGACAAGCTTTAAAAAGCAACAGAGACTCTCCATTGCTTTTTGTGATGTACTCCGAGGCATACGCATGCAGTACATCAGAACTGCCGCAGAATACCAGACAGCTGTGGAAGGGCAGCAAAGAGGCATTATACAATGCCATTATTTAAGAAAAGTAATTATTTTTTCTTAAATAATGTCATTATATAATAACCACGCCTGGGTGTAGTAATGCTGATTTACCCATGGTTGGCTTTGGTTGGCCACTCGGGCTTTGCCCTTGTGACCAAACCACACCAACCGTGGGTAAATCCAGCATTACCTACACCCAGGCGTGGGTTATTGCTATATTATACCATCCAACCACCCTGTCATGATGACTGTAAAGGTTAAATACAGTGGCAGACAGATGAGGGTTTAAATTGCACCACTGCCATCAAAGTAAATAGGGTTTGTGAAAGGGCTATAGTGCTATGACCCAATCCACTGCACAGCAATAAATTTAATAGTTTAAATCTAAAATTTTTAAAACTTAAATTCTGACAACCAGTAGGGATACAGTCTCTCACATCTCACCACTGGTGCCAATGAGAGTTAAATTATACAAAGAATGCACAAATATGAATGACTAAATAATGTATTAAATTTTGCTTGGCCACAAGGGCTTGCAGGAAATATACAAGTTAAAACAAACAGTCCTCTTTATATCCTTTCTTACCTCAAAGCACAATGTTTAAGTAACAGTGAAGTAAATGCATGTCTGACAGCAAACAGTTTGTATACACTTAGCCACATGCGGCATGAAAAAATGTATGCACCAAACCAGTAGGTAAACCATATATTATTTATTTATTTGTTTATTTATTTATTTCTGTCAGTTTGATAACTAGATAATTGAACTAGTCAACAGATGCTTTTCAGCCTAAACCCAGAAACCATAACAAAGACAAAGCAAGCAGTCTTACAATGACAAGGGTACACAATTATGCAGAATCACAGCATGCTATCAAAAAGCGATGCTACATTTGTACGCTATTTACAGAATGAAAAGTACATACAATATTCATGTTTGCATTTTGCATAGTAAAGACAAGGTCAGGTACTGGTTCTTGATTAATGTTACATCTTTCAAAGGAAAGCTGTGACTACGGTTTGAGGGGCAAAGACTAACCCACATCACAGTAGCAAAAGCATCTGGTGTCCTTATACAGTTGCTGTTTTGGTTGACTTTTCAATAATTGCGGTGTCTGTTGTTTCAATTCTTTTGTTAGCTGATTACAAAGTACAAGGTCTAGCTTAGAGAAAGCTCTTTCTCTTGTGAAGGCTTTAAAGTGAGGACTGATGAGTGTAAGGGTATCATCCTGTTTATCTCTAAATGAACAGTAGCGTGATGTTGGCATAATGGTTAAGGTGTTCATCTTACAGCCACAAGATACAGAGTTTGATTCTTACGTGGGGTAATTGGCAAGGCTTAATGTGGCCCACAAAGGCAGTTAGCCTAGTACTAATCTAAGAGGAGTTGGGGTGTTTATTTTGCATTTTGAAGTGGGGGCAGTGTCCCGTTTTAATAGCGTGTAAATTTTTGAGATGTGGAAATGTGGCTGCTTCCTTAACAAGTAGCCAGTTACAACACTGTAGCGATTTGCAGTGATGAGGGCAGGGTTTATCAAGAAGTTCAAAGCTGCAGATTTTGTTTATAGTAGTTTGAATTTTAGATGAGCTTGAGACTATCTGAAAGGTTATAAGAGGGGAGCTCATATTCAAGTTTTGGGATGAACACATTTTTGTTTATAGGTTCATAGGTTGGTACTGGGCTATCTGCCCGAAGGCATATATTAGCCCAGCCACGTTGTGCGGTATTCACCTCCCCTTTAGTAGTTCCTTATACCCTTGTTTAAAACAGTACAAGCAGAGTGGGGGGTGAGGAACTGTGAAGTTCTGTATCATAGTTTTAAATAGTGTAGAGTCTTGTTAACAATATCTTCAATATGCATAGATATTGAAAGGGTGGGTCCAAAGTAATTCCTAGCTCCTTTTGATGAATTACTATTTGTAATGGTTTCCTGGTGGTATCAGTAATTGCAGTGAGATAAGCTTTTGGGCATTTTTGTTGGGTGCCAAACGTCGCATAATGTTGGATTTCTGAGGCTTGATTAGGAGTACATTTTTGTCAATCCATAATTCTGCAAAACTGGTTTTCGTTTATGTTGAAGAGTCCTGATGCTGTTCAACATAAACTACAAGTAGTAAGATTTCATCAGTGTAAAGGACTAAGTTGAACTGGGAGAGGTTAGAGGATAAATCATTAATAAAGAGGGAGAATAACAGTCGTCCTGGGATGCAGTCTTGCAGGACTCCACTGTTAATAATGCCAAATGAAGAGAGGTAGGTTCCCGATTGGACTTGGAAGCACCTGTTTTGACAATAACTTTCAAACCAATTTATAGTACTGGATCCAAGACTGGTTTACTAAGCTTCTAAAGGAGCAGTTCATAATTAACTGTTTTGAATGTTGTTGTTGTATCTTTCGGCTCTTCCCGGTTAGGGGTCGCCACAGTGGAACTCCGGTCCGCTAATGATTGGCAGTAGATTTTTACGTACCGAGTTGCCAGCCCTGATGCAGAACCTTCAACGAAGGAATGCCCATTCATGCATGTCTCCACACAGAAGATGCTTTAGCTGAGAATCGAACAGGACAACGTCTTACTGTGAGGTGACAATGCTACCGCAGCACCACCCCCGCAGCCTGTTGTCATATCAATTAAAAGACCCCCTATCACCCGGTAGTGATTTATATTGTTATAAATGGTGTATATGCCTGAATATAATGCTGCCATGATTCTAAAAGAATTTTTAAGACCGTATTGCTCATTACAGAAACATCTGTATTTATTTATGTGGCCCCACAGTTGCTTGTATATAAGTTTAGTTTTTTGAAATGTTTTTGTTATAGGACAAAGGTTGTGCTATTGGTCTGCAGTCTGCATTTCTTAGGAACGGATTTTTTGAGGCAGAAGTATGAAATAAACACGCTTTACAAGCTGAAACTGAGACTTTCAAAAAGGATTCTTCATTTTTTTCTGTTTAATTTTATTTTGTTTTTCACTATAAAAATGTTTATACTCTTTTACTTAAAAAATGCAGAGTTTTCAAAAGGTAAATGTCTTTGTGGTGGGAGAGTCAATGCTGGATGTCATTCTCAAACACATGGATCTAGGCTGGCAGTGTGACAGACAACAATGTGAATACTATTTCACATAAAAACAGCAACCAACAACTGCAGATATTTTTTTAAAGCGTTTTCTGAGAAGACCAAATCCCCACTAATGCTTGCCCAACTGGGACCCTGTTATCGTGCTTGATTTTTCTGTGGATGCATTACATACAATGGAATTGTTGTCACTTTTTGTTAAAATCCAGGAATTAGTGAGATGTCTGTTTCTCTGACAAAAAAAAAGTTTATTTACTTACAAAATTACACTCTTTCAACCTTACAAGCGATAGGACTTCATCAGAACTAATAAGCATGATACCACCTCATCATTAAGTATTAAAAACATCCAAGTCATGTGAATACATCATCTAATAAGGTAATAATATTAATAAATAAATTAATTTCCCTGTCTACAAATTGCTTAAAACACCCTAATGCTATGAATAAAGTTGTATCATAATACCCACCAAATAAATCACAAAAATGGTTTATAATAAAAAAGCAATTGAAAACTTTTAGTCAAGAAGCAAAATATAACAAAATTTAAACATTAATATATGTCAAAAATACATATATGAAAATATGTGACATTATTAAATTCAGTCTTTTTACAATATTCAATTTCAGCCTATAGTTAGTTTAAGAACACTAGTTATAGAAGTATTGTCATTTAACCCAGGTGTCACCCCTGCATTTAGATGCCATTGTAGCTCCCTATATTCAATAAGGGTTTCCCAAAGACCACCACATGGGTCTTCAGGGTCCTGTCCCAAAACCGCAAACTGAACATTGATGTGCTCTGGGTTCAACAATGAATGCTTGTACAATGCTCTTTCAGTCTTCGCTATATAAAAAGCATCACAAGCTACACAAACACTAATATAAACCACACTTTTAAACATACAATTACAACCCCTTGCTAAACTGATTACCTCCCTATGAATAGTTACACTATCCTCAAAAATATGGCTACATTGTTTACAGTTCCCACATCTAATAGTTTCTAAAGGCGTACTGGGATCAAAGTCATTCTGTTTTTCTTTGCAGTTTCCATTTCATTTTTAAAATTTCTTCCTCTCTTAAAACAATCTGCAGTTGGTCACCTACCACCTTATTTAAAACATTTCGAAAACAAGCAGAGCTACGCCACCACAGATAAATATTTATTAACTAATAAAACAATAAAATGGCATAAAAATAGCACAGGCATAGAAACAGGGATAAGGGCTTTCAACTCATAGGGCCTTGATCAGATCCTGCATTACTGCCAGTACTCCTCCCCTTTAAAGCAAAGAGCAACCAATCAAAATTCATCTTGGAAGTCTCTGCCCTTTCATCAAATACTGCATTACTGCCAGTGCTCCTCTCCTTTGAAGCAAAAAGCAACTAATTAAAATTCAAATTTTGGCATTAGAATTAGCTCATCAATAATCTTCATGGTGGTGATTTATATAATAAAAAAGAGGTTTTTGAGAGCCAATGGTTTGCTGATTTGCAGGCCGATCAACCACTTGGATTGAATGGAATGATTCCCTTGAAGCCACTGTTGAAAGGGAGGACACTTTCTAGATAAAAATTAAATTTAAAGCTCTGCTTGTTTTCTAAATATTTTTGTTTGGTTGAGCAGCCTTTAACGATCAGGGGTTTATATATTTTTACATTATTTAAAATATGGTCAAATTTAAAAATCAAATAATTCTTTCTAATAATGTTCTTAACATTTGAACAGTTAGGGTAAAATTTCAACACTAACACCAGGTTATGTGGTCTTTTGTCAGTCTTATACTCATGAATGTCAATTAATTCACATTCCTCGACTAATAAGGTCTTATACCTAATATGTCTCCCTATAACTACTTCTATTCTAATATTATGTACCATATCTTCTGGGTATCCTCTGTCTGAAAACATCCTGGTCAATTTGTCACACTCAGCTGCAAATGTAGAGTCTTTTGTTATCAATTTTGTCAGACCAATGAACTGCCTTTTTACTAAACCTTTTTTTTCTGGGCCAAGGGGTAACAACTATTGTAATGTAAATATGAGTTAGAAAATGTGGGTTTACTATAATTATTAGAGGAAAATCTACCACCCATTTTGTTAGTAATATTTATATGCAAAAAGTAAATTTTGTCTATAGAAAATTAGTGGGAGAATCTTAGGAAGCCAGTACTGCCATATATATATATATATATATATATATATATATATATATATATATATATATATATATATATATATATATATATATATATATATATATAAAATTCCAGAGGAATACCTAAAGGCCTCACCCAAAAATATATATGTCATCAAGAAATATAACATATATTCGACTCATTAACATATTTGGAATTAAAAATATACTTAAGCTCCCAGTATAATGTCACCACGTTTGTGTAAACCAAGTACATGTAGCCCCAATAGCTACTCCTTTCTTTTGTTTAAACAGTTCCCCTTCAAAAAATATAGTTATTTTTCAATACGATTTTCATAAGCTCAGTTATTAAGTGCATTTCCTTATTGTTTACAAATTCAAAAGGAGAAATCATATCCAAAAAATATCCCGACCCTTTGTTGTGGGCAATATTACTAAATAAGTATACCACATCTATAGTCACAAAAATCATTTCATCTCATCTCTAGTCACATCTATTTTTACTTTACTCAAAAAAAAAATCTTAGTAATCTTTAATTAAATGGGGATATTTATTCATGTAAGGTTTAAGCTTCCTGTCAATATAAGTAGTTAAGGGTAAGTTTTAGACTCTTGGGCTGCTACAATTGACCTTAGAAGGTGGTCTTTTATATCTTTATGCATTTTGGGTATTCCAAAAATTGTTGGAGTAAAAGATCTATCACACAACAAAAACTGGAATTCAGTTAGTATTGCAAGATTCTGTAATAACAAATCATCAAGATACATATCAATATTTCGATAGGCCAAATCAATCTCATTTTAAGAAACAGAAATATAATTATCAGAATAAAACAATATATTGAACATTCTACTAATATAATCAAATGACTGTTAAAACTATCCCACCACCACTCCCCATCTGGTTTCATAGTATGTACCAGTTTATCTGAAGTGAGATTTAGCCACATCTCTTTCTCCTCCATGGTTAGGTTATAAAAGCCACAACATTTTCTTGTTCTGTTGTAAGAATAAATACTCTTGATACAGTGTTGTTCAAATAACTGTACTAAGGAGTATGGAGGGACATTAGAAACACATTTCTTTTTATTTTAATGAATCCTTTACAATTCCTTTGTTGTCAAAATTAATGACTAAATTTAGCATCCTAGTAAACAGTTTGAGTTCTGTCAAACAAACAACCAAATCAAAATGAATGATGGGTACAAAATTCACACTTCTTTGAAAGAGTTTAAAATGAGTAATGGTGATTTCTAGTCTTCTATAACTGAAGATGTTAAAACCATTATTAGAAAAAAAATATCGCCTTTTAATTCAATATGATCACCATAATCATTTTTCACAAATTTTAATTCCTTCCTTGACCGCTCCTGCATGATTCCCCATTTGTTCCTGTAGAAGTTGTTGTTCCTTCTCTTGCCTTTCATCTGCCATGGGTAAACCAAACTAACTTAGTATCTCAGTTACTGATTGCACTATTTTTGAACACTAGTGTTACAAATTTCTGCTTATTCTTGATCACTGTACTGTTACAGCACTTAAATCCATTACTTTTTAGCCATATAATAGGTAGTACTGGATTACTTATGTAAAATACTTGGATTGCTTGTGCTAACTGCTCTGTAGCTATTGATCTATCTTTACTATACCTGGTTCCATTGGGTTAGACTACCCGCTGCACACTGCTACTTCTAGTTAGGCACATCTCAAATTAGCCTATCATTTCAGGCTTTTGATCATTGCTGTTATTACATTGCTGCTTGTACTGATTGTTCCACTGTTAGATAAAGTGAAACTATCCCTCTGAGTTATTGCAAATGAAACTACTGGGTAAGGTGATGTGATTTAAATTTGCCATTCCCTACCAGTTCCCTTCCTTTTCCTGCATATTGCAGTCACTTTGAACTTTTTATTTTTGCAGGTTTTTTTGTATCGTTTGTTTATATCCTATATTATCACAATTTTTAGCCCAATGCATTATCCTTTTCTGTCTTATACCAAGACCGGGTTACTAAGCTACCCTGTTTTTTAATACCCCTGCAACTTCACAATGAATCAATATGTGACAGATGTAAGTATTTTTTGAAATTAGATACTACCTTCTCACCTCATAACACATTCAGTAAACACAATAGACTCTCTCTCACACACACACATACACACACACACACACACACACACACACACACACACACACACACACACACACACACACACACACACATACATACTCACACATATGCATCCACAAATACACACACACACACACACACACACACACACATATGCATGCACACCACACATATGCATGCACATACACACACCCACACACACACAGACACACACACACACACACACACACACACACACACACACACACACACACACACACACACACAAACACACACACACACACAGATGCACACAAATACACACATTTGCAGTACAGAGCACCACCACTATACCAAACACTGCATAAATCTTCCATTCTATGGCCCAAGAAACCTCAGCCATTAGTTCACACAGCAGCACACTCAGCTTCACCCTGCACAGCAACAACTAGTATACATACGTGTAAGAGTCCCAGAGATGCAGACTCCAAGCCCATAAGGCTCACTGAGATTGCATCCATACACAATAATGTTTTAGTAATTAGTCACTCTTCTGTCAAACACATGGACACCACCCTCACCTAACTGGGTGAGATTAGAGTGACAGTTTGTTGTCTCTTAAATCCCTCTGTCCTGGAAAATACAGTTATGAGCTGGCAATGGTTAATGTGGGGTTGAATTACATTAGTTGCTCTATCCAGATGGACAAGGAAAAGGGCATAACTGAGTTTGATATGCATGTGGAAGAAAAAACACTGGCCTTGGGGTGTATTGTGACAGGACCCAGGACTACAAGCTTAAAGTCCACCTCTTAGAGGAAGAGATTTGAACATTAGGATGAAAACATCAAAAAGAGCACATGTTTTTCTCAGTTTGGTACTATATATCATGGGACTGCAGCTAAAATCAATAGACTTCTGTCTACCATCATTAACAGAAAATGGGAGAAGCCATAGAGACTTGGAGTCTTATGAATCAGGGACAGCTTATTTGATAAAAGAAAATAAATCTGTCCAAAACAAGTTTAATAAAGAGCCAGGTTGATAATGCTATTCTGACTATTGTTACTAACAAGAACAATAATTTCAGTGAAGGAACAGTGGACCAGGCTAAAGCCTCAACAGTTAACCATGTAAATGAACAACACCCAATTTTATCACCAGCTCTTTTATTCTTAACCCTCCGGGCTCTACAAGGACTCCAAGATGGCAAACCAAGGGGAAAGGACATGGCAGGGGGAGAGGAAAGGAAAGAGGAACATTTGAATCAATACATGGAGATTGTGAATTTGAGTGAAATGGTTTTGAATGACCATCATTTATTTGTATTTTCTAAAAGTTTTTCCTTCATCCCTACCCAATCTGCCAACACCACCAAAGCTCTTATTGATTTAAAGTTATATATTTGTAAATTGGGCTTACAATATTTGTTGCATGACATTCTCCAGTTTGACCAGAAAAACAAAAGGTTTACCACCAAAACTACCTTTAACCCCATTCTTCATAGTACTTTACAAGTCTTCCGTTATGTTTGTGTAGAAGACTTATGAAGGAAGCTGGGCAATAAATCTAGATTCTACAACCTAGCACACAATGAATGAATCACTTTAAGAGAATTGTCAAAAAACAAGAACATTCGTATAAAGAAAGCTGACAAGAGGGAGTGGTGATCATTATGAACACTGTTGATTGCATTCTGGCCATCAATAATCGCCTCATTGATCAAGACTGTTATGCGGAGACAACAGAAGAGAAGATTAAAAAGACGTTTTCTAACACCGACACGATTTTATTTGATTTGTTGTGCCAAGGAAGTATTGACCATGAGTTATACATTTTTTTTGAAAGTTGACAAACCAAACATGGCCAGACTATTTGGTATCCTGAAGGTTCACAAGAACAAGGTAAATCCGCCATTCAGACCTGTGGTCGCAGCTGACTTTTACAAGACAGAACCAATATTGATTTATTTAGACCACCTATTAAATCCACTACTACAAAACTCTGAATTTTATTTCAGAGACTCATTGCATCTTTTAGAACTGTTAGTGATGTAAAGGAGAGAGAGGCAAGGGGTGCATTTTTGTCTCTATGGATGTTGCTTCTTTATACACCAGCATCCATCAAGAAACAGAGATAGACTTTGTTAAAAACTACTTAACAAAATTTGTTGAGTTTCACAACAGTCTTACCAGTACTATTTGTGTACTACTTCAGGTTGTATTAGACAATATTTTTTTTTTGTTTTTCAAGGGAAATATTTGAAACAACAAACAGGAGTTGCAATGGGATCAAGAGTGGCTCCTGTGTTCGCAAACTTGATAATGACGTAATTAAAATCAACGTTTGAGCCTCCTTTGTGCTGGCATTTTTAGTAGAACTTTGTCAGCTTTGTTTTGGTTTAACAGTGTCCTGTGTCATGTTTTTGTTTGTTTATTTTTGAGTAACCAGAATGATGCCAAGATTCAAAGACAAGATATCACTTTAGTAATTGGGTATGTAGTTGGTGTCATTCTAGGGGGATTGTGACAGCTTGGAGCAAAATGGCTGACACACCTTCCTGCTTTACCAGAGATGGCATGCACTCTTCTTATATTGGCAATTGCATTCTGGATAAAGCCTTTGTTCCCCCCCCCCCATAGCGTTATTTTTAGGTAGAGTCCATCTGCAGAACATTCCAACCTCGTACATTCTAGTTTGGAACATACTATGTGGCACTAGTCAAGGCCGGGTGCCTTAATACAGAAAGGCATGAAATTAATGGTCTCCTGCAACTTAACACATTTAGATACAAGTAGTTACAGACAGAGCCACAAACAGGGTGGGACATAGGAGTGGTTTCCCTGGACACAGACTGTTAGGGGGCACAATCAGCAGGCACCAAAGGAGTGGAACTGCAGAACTGGCATTCATTTATGAAGATGCAAGGATATTGTGGCTTAATAAATGAATGTTGATACAGTATCTGATTTTGTGATGAGCTCAGTGTGTGCAGATAAATGTAGCAGGGTGCTTCTTCTAGCTGTAGTAAGCAGATTACTACAGTTACTCAAGTACTGTGCTACTAAATGTAACACGGTATTTGTTATAGTTGTAATAAGCAGATTACTGCAGTAACTCAAGTAAAGACTTTTTTGTCTGATTGTTTTTGTTTGTTTGTTTGTTTGTTCCTTGGACTCTCACACTCACTACTCAACTTTGCGTCAAGAGAACTGGGGCGGGTGCCAGATGAGCTAACTACACTACTGCTTACAGATATGTGGTATCAAAATAATAAATGCACTCTTTCTATTACTGTGATCAGATTACTGGCAACTTCCGTGGAGTATCAGTATTTGTCAAGGATATCATCACCTCGTGACCGATTCCTCATAACACCAAATGTGAACACCTGATGTCAAAATCATCCCAAACAAGATTAATTACCACTTCACAGCCAGGTATAGAACACAATGTATGCCCTCTTCTGAGCATGATACCTCTTTTAACACTTTTTTCAAACACCTTTATTGAATTATCACTTGTGACAATGGCAAATTTATATTCATATAAAAGTAATCACACAATAAATAACTTAAGAAACATTATACTTCACATATGTTGTTATATGTCATATAACCTAAGCAATATTACATAAAGTATTCAATTCCTGCCGTTTTTAAACAAGAAACATCTTTATTAAACCATCACTTACTACATAGCCAATCATACATTTAGATAAATTAAATCTTCAACAGCATACTATGAGGACTTCAACTATCCATCAAGTGGCTGACCTGCACTACCGGTGGTCAGCATGCTCAGCACTTCCTTGACATTATAAATGCTGACGTCCTTGTACAAATATTTAACCATCTTACTAGGGAAAAAACAGAAAGATACTGTTGTAGCGGGTAAAATCTGGTTAAACATTAAACATCAACAAGGTAAGAGTAAAATAAAAACACAGCTAACTTAGCTTAAAACCAACTTTTTATTACACAAAATAGTAAGCGCTTTCACCCCTTAAAGGTACTTCTTCAGGCCATCAATAAAAACAAATTCAAAGAACATTATATATAGAAAATACATTCACTAATTACAAATTCAGCAGGCTAATGCACTCAATGAAGCTGTTCTTTTAGAACAAATATTGAAATCATGTGCATTAGCCTGCTGAATTTATAATTAGTGAATGTGTTTTCTATTTATAATGTTCTTTGAATTTTTACTCTCATCTTACTAGGAACCCAACTATCCTTGATCTTGACATCACAAATATGGCCACTTCTTGCATGCCTGTATGACTCTTCCCTCATTAAATCAAACCAGTTCAGTGAAATTCTCCCTTAAAACTGGTGGTACTTCCCTTCCCTTGCAAATGCTTCTGCTTTTAAGGACTTCTTAATTGCAAACTTTCTTTAACTACTTAATGACTAAATAAATTCTGCTGTAATCCTTCTCTGATGGATACCAGATTTAAAGCCATAGTCTATGCCTCTGACTTCTACTCCCACTTAAATAGTTGTATTGATAAGGCCATCCCTAGATCCACACAATATAATGAGAAATTTAAAAACAAACCCTTATAGCAGAATACCTATATAGTTAAATTATATAATAAGAGAAGGAAAAATGTCTGAATGCTAATAAGAGGTCTAATTCTACCCACCTTAAGAGCACATTTAAGCAAATAAAGAGTTTAAGGTAAGCATTAGGAAGTTCTAAGCTAAATATAAACTTAAAATACAAGAATTCCAAGCAGGCAGAGGACACGCATGGCATAAAACTAAACAATTTATTTAGTAAAGACATGTAAGGGCTTTCACGTAGTACTCCTACACTTCATCAGACATAAAATTCTATCACAAGCCAAAACATTTTAAACATTGTTAAACCAATCACTGCTAGCAACCTTTTCCTCTCCAATTAAATAATTAGTGGAAACCAAGTGATTTAAAGTAACATAACACTTTATCAAAATAAATAAATTTTTAGTATGTTCCAACCACAACTTATATAATAGATTTCAGATATAATAAATAAGACATATATTGTAGATATCTAAAAAGCATAATATGCATCATACATAAACCATTTCATCATGCTGTTGCAAATATACTAATGTTTTAGAAAATTTAATACTGAACTGTGTCAACAAAGGCTGAAACAGTCCTGCCATCCACATCGTTAACTAAGTATACACCTTAAGTGAAGTTTACAACAAAAAATTTAAACTGCTACATAAACACTCATTAGTCTACTAAGATGTTCAAAAAACAAATACATAAACAAAAATATATAAAAAATATAAATATAAACAAAACCAAACATCATAGCTAAATACTTTTATGTTTTTATTGTGTTTTCATATACACACATATTGTTTATGTGAGCAGTATTTAGCTATGATGTTTGATTTTGCTTTTCTGTTTTTATTGCATTTTATATACACATTGTTTATTTGAGCAGTATTTAGCTATGATGTTTGGTTTTGTTTATATTTATATTTTTATATATTTTTTGTTTATGTGTTTGTTTTTTTGAACATCTTAGTAGACTGATGAGTGTTTATGTAGCAGTTTAAGTTTTTGAAGCCGCGGTAGTACAGTGGTAGCATTGTTGCCTCACAGCAAGAGGTTCTCCTGTTTGATTCCCGGCTGGAGTGCCTTCTGTGTGGAGTCTGCATGTCCTCCTCGTGGTCGAGTGGCCTCCAAAAGACATGCATGAATGGGTATGCCTTCACTGAAGGTTGGGCATCAGGCTGGCAACTCAGCACCATAAGAAATCTACTGCCAATCATTAGTGGACCAGAGTTCCGCTGTGGCGACCCCTAACCGGGAAAAGCCGAAAAGACCAACAACAACAACATCGTAAACTTCACTTAAGGTGTATACTTAGTTAACTATGTGTTTGGCAGGACTGTTTCAGCCTTTGTTGACACAGTTCAGCATTACATTTTCTAAAACATTAGTATATTTACAACAGCATGATGAATGGTTTATGTATGATGCATATTACACTGTTTAGATATCTGCAATATATGTCTTATTTATTACATCTGAAATCTATTATATAAAGTTGTGCTTGGAACACAATAAAAATGTATTTGTTTTGCTAAAGTATTATGTTACTTTAAATGACTTGGTTTCCACTAATTATTTAATTGAAGAGAAAAAGGATGCTGGCAGTGATTGGTTTAACAGTGTTTAAAATGTTTTGGCTTGTGACAGAATTTTATGTCTGATGAAACATAGGAGTACTACGTGAAAGTGCTTACATGTCTTTTACTAAATACATTTTTGGTTTTATGCTGTGCGTGTCCTTTGCCTACTTGGAATTCTTGCATTATATTTTTGGAGCCTGGTCTGGACTTTATCTGGTGCACTGGTTTTGTTTTTGCCTGTGTATAAACTTAAAATAGTCACTAAAACCAAAAATAACTACAAATCTTTTTGTAATCATATAACACAGTTAACAACTAACAGATAGCAATGTTCACAGCTAGTCCACTATAATATTGCCCACTCTGATGCCAAGCAAATAGTTAATATCCTTGCTGACAAAGTTAGTGCAAAATTTTCTCCACCCACAGTAAAAGCTATTCCACAGAATCCACAGTCCCAGCCTCCACCCCCAATAGCTACGATGGAGCAACTCTTCTCAGTGCTCTCAAAAGCTAAGAACACTTCATCTATGGGCCATGATGGCATATCATGTTGCCTGACTATCAGTGCCAAATATGACTCCTCTGTACCCCTACTTAACCTCTTTAATCTAAGTATGTTACTTTGTTACATTTCTGAAGCCTAGAAGACAGTCACTGTAATTTTGTTACACAAGGGTAGCTCCAACATTACACCCTAATAACTATAGACCAATTAGCATCATGAGCCTCATATGTATAGCAACGGCATGTATTATCTCAGACTTCACTAATCTAGAAATGCAGAATCTCTTATCCTTGGATCCTCATGAATTTAACTTTGTCAAATGTAGGTTTTACTTCTTTAACTTTGTTAATTTCTATGAAGAAAGACATCAAATGGATAATTGTTATGTAGTTCATATAACATACATGGGCCTGGTCAAGGATTTTCTCATTATTTCCAAATCTGAATATAAATTCATATGTTGTACACTGGATAGCTAATTGATAAAACACATTATTAAAGTTATAGGTGCCACTTCTAAAAGCAAAAACATCAGCTTTGGTGTACCTCAAGTCTCAGAGATGGACACTTTTCTGTTTACCAACTATTTCTCAGACTTTAGGCCAACATATCTGGCTTATAGTTATCTAAGTTTGAAGATGACTATGAATTGGATATTGTTATTTAGACTTCTACTATCTCACAATTACTCCACGTGTTAGGTTATATTAGCAATTGGTGCAAGGATAATGGTCTCAAAACATTTCCACATTATACCATATGGGTGACACCCCCATCAGACAATGTCATAAGGCAAATAGGCACTCTTTTGTTGATAATTCCCTTATCTTTTGACCATCATGTCTCCACAGTAGCTTCAAAAGCTTTCTACATGTCCCATCTAATTTCTAAAGGCATCTCCACTAGAAACAAGGAAGTCTTATTCTACTTTATTCATTTCTTATCAGACCTATTGTTAAACATAAAGTTCTTTTTGGTACAAATTTGTCTAAATGTATCTCTTAACATGCAAGACCTCAGTGCCATCAAGACACTCAGTTATTCAAATAGGTCGGTAGTTTGGTCTTTGTACTCAGCCTATTACAGGCTTGTTAGCAGTGATCTATATCTAGCTTTTCATGTGATGAAAAAATCCAGCCCTCCTTGACTTCATATTCCTTTGCAGAGCAAATGGTTATTCAAGTATCCAGCAATTAAACCTTCACCAACAGATATATTAAGTACATTGGCACAACAGGTTTATATCCAAACTGTTCTCCTATTTCTGGAACAAACTTCCAACATGTCAAGTAAAGTGGCACCCTTACTACCTTCAAGGTAAACCTAGATAACAGGACGAAGCCTCAGAACCCCTCCCCTCTCTCCAGGTTTATCTTGTGTTGCCTCCCTTGAGTCTAGAGGGAACTTTTGAATATAGGTTACTGGCTAGGCTTGTAATCATCTGAAGGAGGATTGCCTAGTACTTACTAATTATAGTTTTCCTAAGGCTAGTATATTCTCATAGTTATAATATCATGTTGGGAAACTCTTAGAAAGGTGTGAGGAAGGGTAATGTATCTGCCATACCAACATATAACCAGGGTATTGTGCAAGTTCTGGTTTCGGTCTGCATGGAAGCTGGTACATGCCTTTAAGACAACACTTTTCAAAAAGTAAAACACTTGCAAACCTAAGGCCATCTAATTAAATGGACTAATAATATCATGGTTTGCTAAAACATAACACAACTTCAAATTTCACTGTACTGTGGATTCTTAGCGTAGTAAGAATTTGTCATGTATGTGTTATGATGTAAGTTGCTGTATCTGTGGGTTTAAATATTAGTTGAGAACTGCATTTGTACTTCAAAGTGACTTGAGAACTGCATTCTTTAAAGACAAAAGCAAAATGTGAACTACTCAATAGCTAGCTATGAAGAATATTAAAGTATTATCAATGTTAGGAATCATGATATTTCCCTGTCAATGGAATTAAACTGTGGGACCTTAAGTTGTTAACCAGTTCATTTCAGAATAAAAATGGTATTGTATGTAAACAGATGAAGCTATTTGTTCAGATACTGTACCATCATTATATTTTGAACCACCTCCCTGTTAATATACATGTATTATAAAGGAGTATATGTTGAATTATTGAAATGCAATTGCATCAACAATGAAGTGACCAATGCCAGCATTTCAAAATTCAACACGTCGAAAAACTCAAAACATCTAAACCACAAACATACAATTTCCATTTATGATCAGATCACCAAAACCCCACCACACATTCAGACCAAATTTGTCTGAATATTAGCAATGTTATGGAAAGATAAGATTCAGTGCTAAGGTTAAGGGAAGAGCAGAGTTAACATTTTGGGTTAGCAGGCATTAGTAAGGTTGGCAGGGTGGCTTCACCACTAGCTCTAACCCTGCAACTTACCTATCAAAAAAACATTCCATAATGCTACCACTAATCAAAACAGCTCACACACATACAAACACACAGACATACAGACACACAGACACACACACACACACACACACACACACACACACACACACACACACATACTATGCTACGTGTATGCCCTCACTTCATCCTACTTTAACCTAAACCTGTCTATGCTTGTACAAACACTCTTGACTTGTAATACCAAAATTTTCCAAATATCAGAAGTTTTCGGCATAAGTCTCACACCCACAGTTACCTCACCAGCATGCTTTTGATATCCTGTTCATCTAAAATCTTAAAATTTCAGTGAATGGAACACACTCAGTTACAGTTCAGAGTCATTTACTTCATTGACCAGCAGCCAATTTGAATGAGTGAATGACACCCATAAATATGTGTGTGTGTGTGTGTGTGTGTGTGTGTGTGTGTGTGTGTGTGTGTGTGTGTGTGTGTGTGTGTGTGTGTGTGTGTGTGTGTGTGTGTGTGTGTGTGTGTGTGTGTGTGTGTGTGTGTGTGTGTGTGTGTGTGTGTGTGCAAGTTTATGTATTTATATGGAAATGCTGTTTAACATGCATGTATGTATTTACACTTAAATGTTGTTTAATGTGATTTTTTGATTTGCAGTACGCACATCATAGTGTGGTACATGTTGCAGTATGCACATCATAGTGTGCTACATGTTTAATTTCCAGTACGCACATCATAGAGTGGTACAAGTTTATGTATTTATATGGAAATGCTGTTTAATATGCATGTATGTATTTACACTTAAATGCTGTTTAATGTGATTTTTTGATTTGCAGTACGCACATCATAGTGTGGTACATGTTTAATTTCCAGTACGCACATCATAGAGTGGTACATGTTTAATTTGCAGTACACACATCACAGTGTGGTACATGTTTAATTTGCAGTATGCACATCATAGTGTGGTACATGTTTAATTTGCAGTACACACATCACAGTGTGGTACATGTTTAATTTGCAGTATGCACATCATAGTGTGGTACATGTTTAATTTGCAGTATGCACATCATAGTGTGGTATATGTTTAATTTGCAGTACGCACATCATAGTGTGGTACATGTTTAATTTGCAGTACGCACATCATAATGTGGTACATGTTTAATTTGCAGTACTCACATCATAGTGAGGTACATGTTTAATTTGCAGTATGCACATCATAGTGTGGTACATCTTTAATTTGCAGTACGCACATCATAATGTGGTACATGTTTAATTTGCAGTACTCACATCATAGTGTGGTACATGTTTAATTTGCAGTATACACATCATAGTGTGGTACATGTTTAATTTGCAGTACGCACATCATAGTGTGGTACATGTTTAATTTGCAGTATGCACATCATAGTGTGGTACATGCTTGTAGGAAAATCAAATACAAAGAAGCTTAATGTGAAGCTCTGTAAACTGCTGTTAAAGCAGGATGGGTTTCACAAAATACCTGAAACATTTACCTCTTAAAGAGAGAGAGTTTTAAGAGAAGGAGTAGAAACCCTTCCTGAACCTTGACCACAAACCTTAACCAAATGAAGCCATCAACTATGAGGAATCTTCCTGTGGATGTACTCAAAGGGATGCCAGAAACTTGCTTGTGGAATAACAGAACCCAAATCTCTTGGTTGGCTCTGCTCAGGACACCTGGTGGATGCTGAACCTGACCAGCTGGACTTAAGCTGGAGAACAAAGACTGTGAACTCCACAATGCTATTTTGTTTGAGAATTTGCCTATAAAGCAGAACTATGTTTCCTTTTCATTTTAAATGGTGTTACGTTGGACGTGTCACCTCACTATAAATAAATTGCACCTTATATACTGTCTCCATTCTTTGTTAAATACTAATGTGCATACATAGATACATATATATATATATATATATATATATATATATATATATATATATATATATAAGAGAGAGACAGACAGACAGCGACACCAGGCAGTGTGAACATTAACTCTGACTGAGTTTGTCACTTTTGATGTGACACCCCATCTCCACGTATACAGTGGAAAAAAAGTGGATTGATGCCAACATACATGCACCTGAAACAATCTAAACAACATATGATCCACAGTAAAATGATCAATAGCAAAATATCTAAAAGTGAAAAGATCTAAACTGAAAACCACTGACAAAGCTGGAGTTATACTAAGAAAGTGTATCTATCCTTTCCCCACTCTTGTGTGACCTCAGAGTTGGTATACATATTTAACAGGGGGATGGGATGTGTAGGTGTCTTTCTCTACTCCAAAAACATTGAGAAAATGTGGTTAGACTTTGTCATATTTTTCAATGCTTTTCTATGTGGTTAGATGTTGTCAAACATCTTAATATTTTTGCAGGTGAGCAAGCCCCCATGGAACCCCCCACAACTCCCCTGCTAATTATACATATCAACTCCGAGGTCATGCAATAGTGAGGAAATGGCATAAACTCTTATTTAGTATAACTTCAATTTTGTCAGTCATTTGTGTTTATATATTTGTCAGTTTAGATATTTTTTACTTTTAGATACTTTGCTGTCAATCATTTTACTTTCAATCATATGTTGTTTAGAACATTTCAAGTAAACGCACACACACACACACACACACACACACACACACACACACACACACACACACACACACACACACACACACACACACACACACACACACACACACACACACACACACACAAAAATATATATATATATATATATATATATATATATATATATATATATATATATATATATATATATAAATATAACCACAGTGAAGCAGGAACCAATACTAGAAAGTACCACAGCAAACTTAGCTTTATTTAGCACTTTCGTTGGCTTAAGCCATTGACTTCATCAGAAACAATAAATAAATTGCATACAATGCTTAGTCGCCCCCCCATCACATGATCACATATGCAATTCCCATAGGCTCATATGAAAGTAAAAAACATGAAATCGACTATGCATCTGATGAATGAATAAATATCTTATCTTCTTCTTTTTCTTTCGGTTTTTCCCAGTAAGGGGTCACCACAGTGGAACTCCGGTCCGCTAATGATTGGCAGTAGATTTTTATGTACCAAGTTGCCAGCCCTGACGCACAACCTTCAATGAAGGTATGCCCATTCATGCATGTCTCCACACAGAAGACGCTTTAGCTGAGAATCGAACAGAACAACGTCTTACTGTAAGGTGACAATGCTACCACAGCACCACCACTGCAGTGAATAAATATCTTATCTAACACGATAAAAATCAAACACATTAATTCCCATCATAATGTAAAGATAAAAAATTAATACATGAATAGTATAATGCACGTGTAAGTAGATTAATTACTACTGCATGTATATATGTATGTATATATATATATATATATATATATATATATATATATATGGATAAAAAAACATAACTAAGTAAAAAACATCAATAAATAAGTTAATTAATTATATATTGCACTCTAAATGTGGAATTCAGACCTTAATTTTAATAAACTTGAAATAGACACTGTCTAGTTGAGACCTGGTGCAACTGTAGCATTGCACCTGAGCTGCCATAGTAACTCTCTGTACTCCAAAAACATTTTTTGCCCCCCCCCCACCATCTTTATTAACTATTTGCTCCAGCCCTGCAAATTTAAAGGAATAGGTTCATAGGTTAGTACTAGGCTAACTTCCCTCGTGGGCCGTTTTAAGCCTAGCCAATTACCCCATGTGAGAATCAAACCCTGCAACTTGCATCTGCGAGGTAAACAACTTAACCATTATGCCAGCCTCCCACTCGGAGGCCACTACATTTAAAAATATGTTCAAGTTGCCTCTGCGTATATCATAGACATGCTGATAAATGCGCTTGTTAAGGGCATTCTTGATGTTTCACATATAAAACTGTCTACATTCCTGACAGATTGCTATATACACCAAACATTTACTGAGACAATTTAGTTTAAATCTCAGCTTTACTACTCCATAATCCATAATGTGGATGCTATCAGTTTCCAAAATATAACCTCATTGTGAACATCGCCCACATTTTATCATCCAACCTAAATTCTTAATGGGAGTACTCCTTTCCAATATGTTCTTAATATTGGAGTTCCTTTTACATATTAATAAGGTAATACACCAATTATTATTAACTTCTTTAATATCATAAAATATGGAACTAAAAGTTAATGTCATAGCCCCTGTAAACACATCTCCTTTTGTAATTACAGTATTTCTGTTCATTACTCTCTCAGTGTGCCTATTGGTGTCATTTTCATTTGTCCCTAGCAGTGGAATGAAATAACCTTCCATCATTTTGTTTCACTTCCTGCAATACAGGATCAATGAAATCATAGGGGTACCCTCTTCTTAATAACATTTCCCTAAGTTTCTCTATTTCTTCAATGAAAGTCTCCACTTCACTCACCATACTAGCTAACCTCACTCCCTGCCCCTTCACCAAAGATCTTTTTTGGTGTGAAGGGTGACAACTGTCAAAATGCAGGAGGGTGTTAGAATAAGTGGGTTTTCTATATATTGTCGAACTGAAACACTTATTTATGTCTTTCCTTATCGTTATATCCAAAAAATGGATAGTGTCCATAGCAGTCTCCATAGTAAATAATAGAAAAGTTGTACTAACATTCAAATATTCAAAAAAGCTGTCAAGTAAATCAAGTGTGCCATCCCAAAATATTAAAATGTCATCCAAGAAACGCCCATAGAATTTTCAATACTTAAACAGCTCACTGTTGAAAACATACATTGTTTCCCATTGGGTTAACACAATATTAGCAAACAGAGGGGCACATACCGCCCACATTGCAACTCCAGTTTTTTTGCTAAAAAAATGATTTTCAAACACAATAAAGTTATTTTTTAGAATCAGATCCACCAATGTTCTAAACATTAAAATCCTTGGATAACTAAAAGGTGTATTGGAACATAAGTAATCATAAAACCACATAACCCCTATATCATGGGGAATGACGGTGAAAAGATCTTTGATGTCTATGGTTACAAAAATCAAATTATCACTATATAAATTACTGTTGATTTTACTTAAGCAGTCCCATGAGTCCTTCAGTACATGCTGTTGTTTATCTAAGACATGCTTAAGATGAAAGTCCACAAATTTTGCCAAATTGAAGGTCTTAGATGCCTTTGCATCTACTATGGGTCTCAGGGGGGGGTCCACAATGTTCTTGTAGATTTTGGGGGTTCCGAATATTGTTGGTATCCAAGGTGCACTCTGCTGAAGGAAATTATGTTCACTAATCATAATTTGTCCATCAATTAGTAAGTCATTCAAAGTAATGTCGACACTCCTATAGGCTATGTTTAACTCATTTATAGATGTTTCGTCATAACTGTTGCTGTACAAATGTAACAACATTTTCTCAACATATACATATTGATCCATAATCACAATGCCCCCTCCCTTGTCAGGTTTCATAACCCTAATATTTTTGTTATTAATAATATGCTCAAGTAGTTTGTTTTCTTTGTCAGATAAATTAGGTATATAATCTCTTCTTTTGCATTTCACAATTTTCCTAATTTGACTACTGCACAAATTCTCAAAAACATGTAATACAGGGTGCAAGGGAGGGTTGAATGTGCTTGATTTTTTACATTGTGCTTCAGGTACATTAGTTTGTTTGTTATCAAAAGAAAACTTGAAATTCAACTTCCTGACAAAAGTCTTTAACTCCAATAACATATTCTCTACCAACAGTACTTTAGTTGGAACATAATTCAAGCCTTTTTGAAAAAACTCTGCCCATTTTGTGTCAACATTAACTTCACTAAGATTAAATATCTTGAAATCACCATGTACATTGCTTATAATTTCTGTTGACACGTGTGTATTATTGTCATTTACCATCTGATGAGTGCTCACCTCCCCCATCCCCTGTAAGGACAACCCCTGTTGGGATATGAATTCATGTAGTTCCCATAGTTCTCTGTTTCCCTGTTGTAATTGTTCTGCCTCCTCTGGTTCTGGAGGCGCTCCGACCTCCTCAATGGTGCTTCTAAAAGGACTGCCTGGGTATTTGTAGGATCATCACCTACTACATTTAAACCTTCATTGTTCTCATCAAAAACATTAACCTCTTGCCCCATGTTTTGTACTCTCATATTAATGTTAGGTAGCGAGTATGCCTTGTCAGCTTCATATTCCCTTCTGTCCCTATCAAGCTTTTTTACTTTTTTTATTAATTAGTTCATCCACTGTTTTATCAATATTCACAAAAATAGCCCTATATTTATCAGCTTTCTAAGGGAAACACAAATCACTTTTTAACATTTCATTACATTCATCAACTTTGTTTTTTAAAATGTTAACTTTTTTTTCTCATTGTCCTTCATTAGTAATTCTAGAAATTCACAGCCATGCCTATTGAATGCTACTAATTCCCTATAAAAGTCAAAACCTTGCACAGTACCTGTGGGGAATTTCCAAGTCTGCAGCCCCTTCTGTACATGCTCCCTGTGAAGACATTCTCTGAGGTAGTTGTTTTCGACTTGCAACTTCCTAAATTTAAATAATTCCCTCTCGAAGCTATTAAGTTGTTCATCCACTGTCCCAAAACTGTTGGTGTGAGTAGAACCCATGAATTCACAATGAGCGCCTTCATTTAGCCATTCGGTTAAAGAAAAATATGCCAACTCAGTTCCTGCTTGAGGCGAGCTATCAGCACCACCCCTTGTAGCTTGTCGACCAATCCCAATGCACATGGAATGGGTTGAGGCGGGAATAGGGCTCCCTTGCCTTGGGGGGATCAAAGAATCTTGCGTTTCCATTGCTCTGCTTACATTGACGTTACTGGATCCAAAGGTAGTGGATAAGGAACTAAGATTCCTACCCAAGTCTGTAATTTGTACAGACAACACCTGTATAAGTGCTGCTAGGCTCCCTATAGACATATTGAGCTCAAGTAGGGAACCTGCTGTAGTGTTTTCCATACCGGCGCCTGCCTCCATAACAATACAGACCAAATCAAATAAACAAACTCCAAAACTGATAACCACAGTGAAGCAGGAACCAATACTAGGAAGTACCACAGCAAACTTAGCTTTACTTAGCGCTTTCGTCGGCCTTAAGCCATTGACTTCATCAGAAACAATAAATACATTGCATACAATGCTTAAATAGTTGCCCCCATCACATGATCACATATACAATTTCCATAGGCTCATATGAAAGTAAGAAACATGGAATCGACTATGCATCTGATGAATGAATAAATATCTTATCTAACACCATAAAAATCAAACACATTAATTCCCATCATAATGTAAAGATAAAAAATTAATACATGAATAGTATAATGCACATGTAAGTAGATTAATTACTACTGCATGTGAATATATATATATATATATATATATATATATATATATATATATATATATACATATATATCAACATAACTAAGTAAAAAACATCAATAAGTAAGTTAATTATATTAATTATATTAAATAACTATAATTATATTTTTATATATCTATATATATATATATATATATATATATATATTACTCAACATCTCTTAGTTTTAAACAACGTATTGCTTTGCACATGAGTGACATAAATTGACGACGGAACAGAACTGCATTATATAAACACATATTGGTACACCCTAGAGCACATTTTGTTTTTTTGGGTATAGATAAAGTGGTAGGTGATAACCTATCAATGATGTACAACAAAAAATTCTTTTGAAAAAAGAAAGACAATGGATAGTTAATCTGGGTGCCTTGTTTAAACCTGGACTGAATGATCACTGGTAAATATATGTTATAATTCAAGGCAATAATATTTGGATGTACATAAGGTAATTTGTTTGTTATAACAATAATGATAGAGTATAATTTTTTTACTTGATATGAATCAAATCAATGCAAATAATGTTCTGTTATTTTCTTCCATGTGGTGTTGAAGCATTTAAGACATATAGCTAACTGTTGCTTTAAATGAATATGTATAAAAGGAGGGGGAGGGCATTCCCTAACACATACACTGATGATGCTAAGGCGAAACCTGGTTTGCTGGTGAGGTGACTTGACCTGTTAGCCATTAAAATTGGCTAAGCATCTATTTCCGGACTTCTGTGTTTTTCTTTCAGTTTGACTTTTGATTATTTTGTGCTGTTTTTTTGTGTAGTATATACATATATATATATATATATATATATATATATATATATATATATATATATAATATATACATAAATATATTTTTATGTATATATGTATATGTAATGTGTGTGTGTGTGTGTGTGTGTGTGTGTGTGTGTGTGTGTGTGTGTGTGTGTATGTATGCCTGTATATATATATATATATATATATATATATATATATATATATATGGGTGTCCTTCACAAACTCGAGCATTTACTTACCTGACTGTTAAACTTCTGAGATAAAAAGGCCAATGGCCACACAAAACCAACGTCCTGGAACACTAACTTTCCATTCAGGTAAGTAACTATTTAGCCATCGTGCTGAGCTTTGCCCCTTACTCCCATGCCAGTGCGATCTCGGACTTGCTATATTTAGTTGGGGGGGGCTTGGGGGGCAAAGCCTCCCACATGATTGGGTTTGGCTTTCTTTGGTTTACGTTTTTGCTTAGGATGGCCTGGCCAAGAGTTTACTTACCAGGAGAGGTAAGTTGGTGTTCTGAGACGTCGGTGTGCTGGTGCTGTTAGCCTTTTCATTTTGGTGTTATGAGTTTTAGGTAAGTGAAATTTTGTTCTTGTTAAGTAGACCCATATATATATATATATATATATATATATATATATATATATATATATATATATGTATATATATATATATATATATATATATATACGGAAACATTCCATATAGTCAACATTTTTATTACCAGCAGAAGTGATTGAATAGTTGGATGATCATTTCTGGCTACATTACTTGCAACAGTTGCAGAACAGGGGAGGGAGGGATTTAGCCCTTTTCCTTAAATATATACAGTGTGTTTGTGTGAATGTGTATGCATGCATGAATGTGTGTGTGGGTGTGTGGGAGTGCGTGTGTGTGTGTGTGTGTGTGTGTGTGTGTGTGTGTGTGTGTGTGTGTGTGTGTGTTATGAATAAAAGACACACATATATATTCTTATATGTTAAGTGATTGAGGGAACAATCAGCAAACCCCATTCCATCGATCACCCATCCTTTGAACTCCATTCCATTGATTTTCCTTAAAAATATAGAAATGTGCTATTTTTTCAGGGAACAAAACTCATGCAACTCCACATGGTGAGGGTTGCCCCACCACCCCAACATCTCCATATGTAGTAATTCCAAGATGACATAAATAACGGAGAACTTCGGGGTGTGGCTAGGATGTAGACTGGTTGGCAGCATCTTTTCTCAGCTCTGCACTCAAAAGATATTTCTAACAGGAATTTTTAAAAACTAGATATTGTTGACAAACCTATTTTGTTGAATTACTTCTACTGATATTACTAGAAGTCTACAGTGCAAAAGATTTGGCTTTAAACATTATTTTTCCTGTCAAAAACAAGAAGGAAGGTATCTGAATCTACTGAAAATGAGCTTTTCTAAGCATACCACACAGGACCAGACGATGAAAAAGGAGATACAGTCTTTATTAAATGCTATACAAGACTTGTCAGTGAAATTTGACAAAATGAATACCAAACTGGACACTTTTGAAGAGAGATCTACAAACAAATACAGCAACTACAAGAAATAATGACGCAACAGAAGTCTCAAATAGCTGACATAGAGAGATCCCTAAATGATACTGAGGGCAGACTCTCAGAACAAGATCTTCAGCTACATTTTTTATCACAACAAAATGCTTCATTACAAAATAAAATAGAGGATCTAGAGAACAGGTCCAGACGAAATAACCTTCGCATCTATGGGCTACCAGAGAAAACAGAGGGAGATAACATGGTGACTTTCCTTACTACCTGGTTACCAGAAGTTTTAAAATTGCCTGAAGCTCTTTCTTATGGAATTGAAAGAGCCCACAGATCCTTAAGAGCTGCTTCATCAACCATCAAATAAAAAATCACCCGAGATCAATAATAGTAAAGTTTTTTTCATCACAGGACAAGGAACTTATTTTAAAAACAGCATGGTCAACTTCTCCAGTTAAATACAAAGACAACATAATCAGATTTGATAATGATTATTCTGCTGGAGTTATAACTGCAAGAAAAGAATGTCTCCCTCTGATAAAGGAATTAAAAAAAAGACAACTTAAAGTCCACTTGCTGTTCCCTGCAAGAATAAAAATATTTTTTACTGAAGGTCCTAAAACTTTTGACACTCTGCAAGCAACTTATCTTTCAGCTAATAAAACCTTGGATAATGCGGAAGAAATGGATTTCTCCCAATTTGGGGTTAAGCGTCACTTAGAAAACAATGAATGGAGCACTGCTGACAAGAAGAAGAAGAAACGATAAAAGACATATGAAAAACACAAACATTATTGTCTTCTATTTGCTCTGTAAGGCAAAAATGAAAGCATTCATGCTTTACACGTGTCAGTCTTTGAAACAATATAAATACAAGATAAGCAGGGCATTTTATAACTAAAGGAAGCAACCCTAAAGAAAGCAAGGTAACATATCTTTCTCTATTACAGTGTAAATACTTACAGTCATGATTTTTCTAACTCTAAATGATGTTTAGATAGTTAATTTATAAATTACCTGCCTTTTACTGCTAGTATAGAATATGATGTATTTACACTGACATATTAATGTGGTGTGTTTAAATGAGCATGATTCCTTTTTATATTATTTACACTAAGCTGCATGAAATATCTAAACTGATGTATTTAATACACATAATAATATATAAAAACTGATAGTAATAACTGTCAAAAAGTGCCTTGAAAAGTAATTATCTATTCTTTGATGCTAAAAGTGCCTTTTTGACTAACAAACAACAGTTTGGTTTGTATATCTGCCCTTAATGTTAAGAAAACTAATAGAAGTTTAATGAGCTGGTGTTCAGTTTAAAAAAAGCCCTAAAAACGTCACTTACTTTGTTTTTGTCTTCCCACCATGGTCACTAGCTGGGAACTCTTATTTTACCACCCCTGAATGAAGGTTCTTCAGTTAGAATCCATTACAATGTGTTAAACCTTCTAACAGCACAAAATGAAAGTAAACAGTCATGAGTGATGTCAGCACTAAAACAAGACAGTATGGGTGTGGTATCAGCTCCTAAGCTACTTAAAGTAACCAGCACACTATTTATGAGATGGCAAAGTGCTTTTACAGTTTTAACAAATATTAAAAGTACACTGAAGTACCTAATGAATTTAGAAGGTATCAACACATACATGATGTTTTATTATATTGTAATATTTGTTATTCATTTTGAATTGCACACATAAACAGCACACACAGCTTAAAAAGAAATATATCACTTGGAAGAAACGGTATGAATAGTTAACGCATACAGACTTTACTATAATCTTTTCTGATAAGATCACCCACGTTAATTACTATAATTCAACTTAATTTTATAAAAATTTTATATATTTAAGTCCTTGACTGGAACTATATAGCATATTTGTAAACACACTGCAGCTAGTGTACTCAACCTTAAAGATAGTAAGTCAATTAAGGTTCATGAATGTAGCTATGTGTTATTAGGCATTTTAAGGGTAAAAAGGAGTTGCTGTTTAATTATCAAGATACTCTGTAAATATTAAATTGTTCAAGTAGCACAATCATTAAGCAGTAATGAGCAAGAAAAAATCTCAGACTTGCTTATGATATTGTTATATATATATATAATATATATATATATATATATATATATATATATATATATATATATATATAGGAAAGAACTGCTGAATTATAAGTATGTTTTTATTAAAGGCAAGTTATATTAATATTGAACATCCTCGCTAAAAATGAATGGTTGTGTAGAGACACAGTAACTCCCATTATATAACCAAGGCTAAGGAGATTGTCTTGTATGTCTAAATTGATCAGCCTTGAACCTTAGATTGCAAATAGACATGCAACATACTTTTACTTATAATACTGAATATATACTATATAACATCACAAATGTTAAAGCCATTGTCAGCTACATCTCATATCAATCAGCATTAAAATATGATTTGAATAGCATAGGCATTTACTAACATATTGCTGTTGGTACCTGATATGCATATAAGTAACAGGTCTAATTTCTGTCTATGAAAGTAAATACCAGGCTGTGTGCATTTGTTAATTATGAAACAAGAGCGTGCTATCTATTCTTTTTAATATCCTATAGGTATGTACTTGTTAGAGACACACACATGCTGCAAAGCTGCTAGTTATTGTATATTCATTAGTATATTTCTGACTACAGTGTTATAAATATATGGTGTGGACCACTTGAGTTGAGAATATGTCTCTATATTGGGCATGTTCTCTGTTTGAACTTTGTATATTATCTATAATATGATATGGAGTACCCTCACTAAATTCAAAGAAGCCACAATAGAAACAAATATTTATTAAAAATGGAGAATAGAAGGATGAAGAGAAAATGAAGGAAAATGGTTGATGGTCATATAAGGTTATCTTTTCCTGTGTATGTAGAAGAGTTGACAGTAATAAGTACCAAACAATTGTGTTATAGCATATTTAAAGCCTAATTTGCTTCTCATATTTTCCAACCTTACAGTTATAACGCTGCAGATAAATCCTGTAATATCATAAGGAGTATGAGTTGCTTTTTGACATATGACATATGTGGTACACTAGCAATGAAATATGCCAGTGGCACTAATAAATATATAGGAATTGCTAAGAAATATAGTCTTAAACTATATAATACCAATGCCAAAAACAAATTAGTAGCATTCATACCACTAAAATATGACTTTTTGAATTAAAAGAAAACTATAAGATTACTGATAAATGACAATACAAATGTAACGTTATATTCATTGTTATGGATACTTTCTGATTTAATCAACTTGTGGCATGGTTAATTGATGCATATAATGCTTAAAATTTTTTTTTATGTATGTATGCATATATGTGTGTATGTGTGTATGTGTGTATATATATATATATATATATATATATATATGTGTGTGTGTATGTGTATGCATGTATATATATATATATATATATATATATATATATATATATATATATATATATATATATATATATAGGTAGACCATTACAATAAATTTGATACCTATGAATGCCACTCACACTATAAGGGAGATAGACAGCAAGCATATTATTTTTAAGATGCATAACCGTTATTGCTACACAAAAGATATATTAAAATAAAAGATTTTCCTTTACAATTTAAACAAAACCAAATAGTTAAGTATTAAATCTATGTATAGTTGTGTTGCCTTAGTGTTTTATAAAATATTAAAAATAGATAAAGACTGTATTTAAATAAAAGAAACGCACCACCAAACGGTAAAAACTTTTGCGGTAAGAAAGCAATAAGTCACAAACACTACGAGTAAACCACAAAAGTTAGCCACGGCACAGTAAATCCAAAAGGCATCTAGATAACAGCACAGTCAGCATGGAACAAATAACTCCAAAACAGACGAAATAATTCCAAAACAGACGAAATAATTCACAAATGCTAGTTCGAGCGACAATCCAATTTATTAAAAGTTAGCGCTTTCACCTCTCAGGCTTCATCAGACTTCAAAACTGTTAAAACAATCCCATTTAAATAACAAATAAACTAAATCTATTGGTTCACATAGTAGCGCATCATCATAACAACTAATTTAAACCATCAGTGCTCTAAAAGCTCTACGTTCAATTAATAAAAATGATACAAAACACATAAATAAGATCAAAGTTAATCTAAACATAAGAACATACCCAGAATTACAACATTCATTGAAGCATAATAGCAGTCCTTCATTTATTAACAAACAGCTTCCTGCCTTTAAGAATAGGCTTAAGGGGAACCTTGTCATTCAGCCCAGGAAGGACATCTGCCCTAAGCCGAACGATCCACCTTACTTCACATTCTTCAGTGAAGTTACTTATATCACCTCCATGAGGATTGGAAGTGATACTTTGTAAAACAATAAAAACAAATGAATGTGCAGGACCATTAATAAGGCAATGCTTTGCTAGGGCATTCGACTCATAACCAATCCGTATTGAATAAATATGTTCTCTTATGCGTTCACGTAATTTACGATTAGTCTTGCCAACATAGAACGCCTCACAAGTTACACACCTAGCTAGATAAACTAAATTTTCACTTAAACAATTCATGTTGGTATAAAAGGTATATAACAATCCTGTGACAGGGTGTACAAACTCAGTGCTAGTATCAATAAAAGCACATTGTTTGCACTGATGACAAGGTATAGTGTTAACTTGATCTTTCATCTGATTAATAGCCATCCTTTTGAGTGGACGATGGCATAAAAGCCGTTTCAAATTCTTCTTATTCTTAAAAGAAAAATTTGGTTTAGGACCTACTACCCCTGCTAACCGTTCATCTAGTAATAAAGTATTCCAATGCTTCTCTATAATTTGTTTAATCTCAGTCGTATCAGAGGTGTAAAACATAGACATCCTCACAAACAGGTCCTGTCCAGTATGGGGAGGCAATGCAACATTCAAAGCCCTATCCGAAAAATACGGACTCGCTCTGGTCACTCTCAGTGAATCTGTCTGGATAATGGCTTGATCTATCTCTCTCTTACTATACTGACATTGTATAAACATGTCCCTAAGGTTACCCATCTCCCGTTGATAACCTTCATCACTCAGGTTCAGCCTCGAAGCTCTCATACACTGTCCCTTAACTACATTGTTAAAGACAAAATGAGGATGCATACTTTTTTGGTGCAGCAAGGTGTTCTTATAACAAGTTTTCCTATGTACAGCTGTATTAAGTAAACCACTGTCAAACCTTTCAATCTGCACATCTAAAAAAGAAATATTGCTTCTAGAAAAATTAACAGTAAATTCCAGGAAAGTAGTTAGGGTATTCACCGATGACACAAACTCCAACAAACTATACTTATCACCTCTCCAAATAAGGAAGAGGTCGTCTACAAAACGCCTATAGAAACCAACTGATAATCTAAATGATTCCAGGGTAAATAACTTCTCCTCCTCCCAATGGGCCATAACTATGTTGGCGTAGCTATTGGCACAAGAGGTGCCCATAGCTATGCCATCATTCTGTATATACATGTCTCCATAAAACATGAAAACATTGTTGCACAGTAACTTCACTGAAGAATGTGAAGTAAGGTGGATCATTCGGCTTAGGGCAGATGTCCTTCCTGGGCTGAATGACAAGGTTCCCCTTAAGCCTATTCTTAAAGGCAGGAAGCTGTTTGTTAATAAATGAAGGACTGCTATTATGCTTCAATGAATGTTGTAATTCTGGGTATGTTCTTATGTTTAGATTAACTTTGATCTTATTTATGTGTTTTGTATCATTTTTATTAATTGAACATAGAGCTTTTAGAGCACTGATGGTTTTACTTAGTTGTTATGATGATGCGCTACTATGTGAACCAATAGATTTAGTTTATTTGTTATTTAAATGGGATTGTTTTAACAGTTTTGAAGTCTGATGAAGCATGAGAGGTGAAAGCGCTAACTTTTAATAAATTGGATTGTCGCTCGAACTAGCATTTGTGAATTATTTCGTCTGTTTTGGAATTATTTCATCTGTTTTGGAGTTATTTGTTCCACGCTGACTGTGCTGTTATCTGGATGCCTTTTGGATTTACTGTGCCATGGCTAACTTTTGTGGTTTACTCATAGTGTTTGTGACTTAAAGAATGTATTTAAGTAATCTGTAAAGACAGATACATGTATACTTAAAAGATATATAAGATACTTTTCATTATAAAACTACCATATGACGGGGCCAGGGGAAGATGCTGAAATGCAGACTTAGAGAGATCGCTTGAATAATTAGATCATTCAAGGATGAGATGTTTTTTCTCATGGAGGGGTTTGGTGGTTGTTTATCTTATATTGTTCTCAGTTATGATCTTGTAATTTACTTTTATTGGGTGTCTATAATCTATTGTAATACTGTTGGAAGAAGAAAGAACAAGTCATTCTCTTCATGTACACACATCTACACATTGTTACGAGTATATGAATATGGATAAAAGCAAAGCTAATATAAATCCAATTGCAAAATGTATATCTCTTAATGTAAATGGTTTAAATAATAGCTGCAGAAGGGGAAGTCTTTATAGATATTTAAAGCTATGTGAAGCGCAACTAGTATTTTTACAGGAAACACACCTTACACAGAAAGACATAAATAAAATAAACAATAAAAATTATACAATACTAGTAAGTTCCACCTATAATCAGAAGTGAAGGGGAGTAGCAATTTTGTGGAAAAACACTACTTTAATGCCTAAAATCATAAACACATTCCATGACAACTCAGGAATGTTTTGTCTAGTGACAATATCTATCAATGAAATGATATATACATTAGTGAATATTTATTGGATACCAGGACTAGTGGCCAAACAACACTTAGAAGACATTGTACAATATACCAAAGGCAGTTTAATCATAGCTGGAGATTTCAATTGCATTATTAAAGAAACTGACACAAATACTAAAACTACACGTAAGAGATCACCTTTAACAAAGTTGTTATCTGAGTTTGTTGAAACTTTTAATATAGTTGACATAAATGAGTATGCTATCCCAGATTCACTATTCTTTACACATTTTTCCCATAGACATAATACATACTCTAGAATAGATAGAGTGTACATAACAAAGGATTTAACCTCTAAATTAAATAAAGTCAAGACAATTTCATGTCCATTTTCGGACCATAACACCATAACATTTGAGATAGACTTATGTTTCAAGAGAAGGATATCAGTAACAAGAATACCATCTTACATAACAAATCTCAAAGATTTTAAGGAATTTTATATTAGAGAGACACAAACATTCCTAGATATCAATCTTACAAAAGATGTATCTGAAATATATATATGGGATGCATTGAAAGCATACCTATATGGAAGAGCGGTGGGATGGTATAAAAATAAACAAAAACAGTGGAATAAGGAATTAATGGAATTACAGTCAAAAGTAGATAATTTAAAGCTTGATTTTCAAAATAGAAACACCAACTTAAAAGAACTAGAAGATACTAATAAAAAATACTCAGAGACGCTACACCACAAAACAATGATCAACTTAGAAAAAATTAAACAAGTATTAAATAAATAAAAAATAAATAAATAAATAAAAATAAACTATGTTACTATTCAATGAACCCTAAAAACCAACGAAGAATAGCAAATAGGACTAAAAAGATTATTAAAACAAATCAAATCAAGGAAATACATAACATAGAAACCAAAAAGAAAGTATCTGATTTAGAAGGAATACTAGAAGCTTTTAAGCTATTTTTTCATAAACTTAATAATCAAAATGAGAAAACAGAAACACATTCAGTGTTGAAAGCTTTTCTCAAAAACAATGTTAAAGTTAGGTTATTAGAGGAGCAGGTACAACTAATAGATAAACAAATAACAATGACAGAACTTAAAGCTGAAGTAAATAAGCTAAAATTAAACAAAGCTCCACGTATAGATAATATCACCCCAGAAATGTTTAAATTACTATCAAATGAGGCTTTGCTGTTGTTATTGAATGTCTTTACATCAGTTAAAAATGGTAAAGACATTCCTTCTTCTAGGAAGTACACATTGATATCACCAATTCTGAAACAAAATAAAGATCCCAGTTAATGTTCATCATACAGACCCATTTCACTTCTTAATATAGATTATAAAATTTTTATGGCAATACATGCTGCTCGAATAAAACAATTACTACCACTTTTGATAGAGGAGGATCAAACAGGTTTTATAAAAGATAGGAACACTTATGACAACATTAAAAGAATTCTTTCCTTAATTGATTATATAAATGTCACAAAAAACAAAATGAATGTTATTAGCTTAGACATAAATAGCGCATTTGATTCAGTGAACTGGGATTATCTGTGGTTAGTTTTAGAAGAATATGGCTTCTCAAACAACTTCACTTTGTTAATAAAATCATTATATGAAAAATCATTGGCTTATATAAAACTGGGATCTTGTCTGTCTAAATCTATTAAAATAACTAAGGGCACAAAACAAGGCTGCCCTCTTTCTCCGTTATTGTTTGCTAGTCGTTGAACCCTTAGCAAATAATATACGTATGGATAAAAATATTGAAGGAATACAACTAGACAACAGCCTAGAGCTTAAAATTCAACTTTTTGCTGATGATATTTTAATTACCTTAAAAATAATAATAGCAGTTTAAAAGCATTATGGGACTCAATTCAAAACTTTCAAAACTTTTCAAGTCTTAAATTTAATGAGAACAAAACAAATGTATTGCTTATAAATACTAATAAAAAAGATCTAAATAAAAAAATACCATAAATATATCTCTACCGATAATATAATGAAATACTTGGGAATTATAATAACTAACAACCTAGATACTACAATTGAAACAAATTAGAAAGAGACCTTAAATAATATTAAAAATCTAATACAAAGATGGAATAAATTATTCTTTTCAATGGAAGAAAGGCTTTATATAATTAAAATGATCATATTTCCAAAAATTCTTTATGTCATACAAGCTTGTTCTTTGCCACCAGCTAAATCGCACCTAAAACAATTAAATGATTTAATGGTAAGATTCCTATGGTATCCAAAAAAAACAAGGATAGCTATGAAGTATCATCTAGATGATTGGGATATAGGTGGCATAGGTTTACCAGACATAGAAATATATTTGCATTCATCCATTATTAAAACAATATCATTATGGCTAAATACAAAATATACATCAAAATGGAAGCTAGTTCATGAGAGAATCTGGTTAAAGTCAGGATTTGTAGTAGCAAATAAGTATACAGATTTCATACCAAACACTTTTCTATGGCTGATGAAGGAATATATGATGATACATAAGAATAAAAATATAAGTTCCAAATACATTGCTTATACATTAAAAAATTTCCAAAATCTTATTAATAGCAATCCTGATATCAAAGCATGGTCATTTCTTTTATATCCAGTAGCGTACACACAAGGTAATATAATAACATTTAATATGGAAGTAGTCAACATGCTTAAAGAAAGGGGATTAATATATTGGCATCAATTGCTAAACTCTGGAAAACCTCTGACAATAGACCAGATTAAACAGAAATTAAATATGGAAGATAGTTTGTGGTTACATGTACAAGAATTAAGACAGTATATATTAAGCAAACAAGAAACAATGCAATCATCAATAAGACAAATTGTTCCTAACCTTATAGAACATATAATATTACTAACAAATCAACCCATTACTTGGAAAGGGATACTTATCATCTATTTATAAAACAAACAAAAAAATAAAAATGCATAATAATGACAAAATATGGAATTATTATAGATCAGTTAATGGACATGTGCCAAATGACAGAGATAAAAAACTAATTCTTCTCTCTCCAAAGCAGACATCACTTTCATTACATTGGAGACTTTTTACATGGCAATTCATACACAGATCTTACGTAACCCCTCATAAAATGGAACTTATGTTTAAGAAAAATATTGGCTGCTGGAGATGTGTTTATCAATAAAAGTAGACTGGCAACATATGTTCTACGAATGCCATTTGATTAAACCATATTGGGATAAAATAAATTATTTTCTGCAAATGGTATTCAATGATAAATTCCAGATTTCCAAATCTATTATTTTGTTTAATGCACCTGTACCCGACTGTGTGCCAAGAACAAAATATGTAATCTTATGGACTCTCCTAGCTATTGCAAGGAAGAACATTACATCAAACTGGAAATCCAAAGCTTCTCCAACTTTTAAGCAATTCATGAATATGGTGTCAGCAGTATCGCAATTGGAAATGAACACTATTAAAGGAAGAACTGAAAGAACTACATCATTATACGTAGCATGGCAAAAAGTAACTAAAATACTGG
Organism: Protopterus annectens; assembly: GCF_019279795.1. Taxonomy (NCBI): domain Eukaryota; kingdom Metazoa; phylum Chordata; order Ceratodontiformes; family Protopteridae; genus Protopterus; species Protopterus annectens. The sequence goes on along the minus strand of NC_056745.1, from coordinate 1,394,656,657 downwards.
AGAATAATGACTGCAGCAGATTATAATCAGGAAACAATTGTATAGAAAGTCAATTATATGTCAACAATAGACACCCTTGTAAATACTTTATTTTGGTTTTAATGTTTGATATCTGTTTAGAGGTTTTAGCCTACCTTTTTAAATAATTTGTAAATACTTCATTGTCATAAATAACCTGCATTCATGTTTTCTTGTTTTTGGAAATGAATAAAAATATTTAAAAAAAATAAATAAAATAACGGAGAACTTCCATATCCCTCATTCAGTCAGTCAGTCAGTCAGTCAAATATATACCATTCACTGTCAGTGAACCTGTAGGTCAACTAATTACATCAATGCAGTCGCTGTCTATCAACGGGTAAATCCATGAAAGTGAGTGAGTGAATGTGTGTTTGTGTGTGTGTGTGTGTGTGTGTGTGTGTGTGTGTGTGTGTGTGTGTGTGTGTGTGTGTGTGTGTGGGTGTGTGGGTGTGTGTGCATGTGTGTCTGTATTGTATATAAATATATATATATATATATATATATATATATATATATATATATATATATATATATATATATATATATGCTATACATTCAAATGTTTGAAAATAACATGTACGAATGTGCATTTAACCGACTTTAAATACATAAACTGGTCACATCGCAAGTCCCTAAATGTCGAAAACGAGTAGTGGAATGTGAAATTCCCTTTTTTTCAAACATCACCTTTAATACATGTTTTCAGTGCATCTTCAGCATATAGCAACCCAAATATGCACCCATATGTAGTCTGTACCTTCCGTGACTTGTTTCCCGCGTGAACACAATTCAAAATAGTGATGTCACCTGCTTGTCCGCTCTCAGCATGTACACATACTAGGAACCGCAAGCAAACACCATAGCACACCAAACACATTAAAATGAAGAATGCTGTGCAACTAATTTCACAAATCCCCTGGGTGAAAGCTCATTCTTTTTTTACAAAAGTTGCTCAAATGGAGCTTCCTTATCCATCAAGTGCTTCCATTTAGGGGAGGAAGGTAGACATAGGAGATGTCTACTTCTGAGGTCCTCAACATGGTTTTATTCCAACTGTATTGCATAGTGGACATCCAGAAAATACAAAGTTTTCTTGCCCATTAAGCTCCATAGTCTCCTATGCCACCCCTCAACAGCATTTTGACTGCGAGGGTACCCCATCCCACAGGTATCATGCTGGTTCTAAAATGTACTATCAAAGACAGGTGGCAATCTCTCTGATGTGGTACCACGCATGCCATACCTCTGTGGCCTTCCATAAATGTATGTCTCTTTGAAAAATGTGCAAAGTGCTTTAGTAATTTGAGGCATGTCATTCTCAATGTCTGCAAATGTGTCTGCAATATCTGTGGGTGCAACAAATGCTAAGGCAGGCATTTCCTTACATAATAAGGAGAACTCTATGTTACTGCCAAAGTCAGCAGCTAAGTGTAACCTCTGTATGTTATGCCAGATAATCTGGAAAAAATTGAACCAACACCCCATAGCAGCTGTAGTAGGCAGATGTTTTTTAATGGAATTTACAGCAGCACATTCAAAGTCAGTTAGTCCCATGTTAGGTAAGATTCGTACATCATACAATGCGCACAATTCCAGTATTAGATTCCAGAACATGTCGTAACATTCCTCACTCTTACTCGGTAATATCCCATAAACTACCAGCACAACCTTCCTACTATTAGTACAGTCCAACGCACAACGAATGCTATATACCTGCTTGCATTCTGTGGTACTTATTGGGAATGTGCCATCAGCGAGTACATACTCGGAATTACACAACATCCTTAAGTTATCAACGGTGGTAATGACAACTAGAGACTTGTTCTGCACCAACTCAGCACTATGTTTTATTATGAAGGCACCGCTTTTAATTGGCAACATGTCTAGTGTTAACTTTGATAGTGAATGTAAATCTTTAAATTTCTAAACTTTCTGCTTGTATCTGAACCTACTTACAAGTTGCATAAGTGCTGCTGTATTGGGTAAACCATTAATGACAGCAGTGGAGGTAGTGGCTAGTACTTCAGAGACTATTTTGCAAGGGTCCTCAATAGAGTGTTCTGCACGCCATTTCAAATGATCCCTAACTTTAAATACTTTGCATTTCAATATATTTGGGGCATGATAGTGTGCATTGCTTTTTAATAACCTATATCCATCAGCATGACATTTTGTAATACTACGACCTTTACATCTACTCTTATTCATCCGTATACAACACCAATACTGCTTCAGCTGTATGGACTTCTCCAAGTAATACTGGTAACCATCTACCACTAGTAATTCCCATCCTTTTTGAGTTTTTAGGGTAGTATACACACTGCGTATTGTGCCAGGAGCGAAGTCCTGACCACCAGCTTCATCTGCCTGTGAATAATACATTGGTAAGTAACACTAATCTGCATTGCACATTTTGCAAAACATTTAACAACATCAACATGGATATGCCAGCTATATTTACCTACATGTTTTTCAATTATGTCCAAGAACGCTAATAATACACAATAGGTTTATGTCCTATTGGTATATATTCCCCTTACACAGCAATATAACCATAACAGGTCCAGGGCACTTAGGTAAACTTGTTTTAGTGTGAGAATCACACCTTACAGTGTGATTATGCTTATTTCTTTGTGTGACTTCTGACAATGACACAACAGTTACAGCGGTCTGTACTTTCCTCGACGTGAAGTGTGTGAAACACGCATGCGCATATTGCTGGTGTTATTCACTATTGTGCACATTCGGACAATATGTTTTCGCTTATTTTAAAACTTGAAAACATACTTTTGACCATGTTATGCTCGCACAAACCTGTTACGACCTAATGAATGTATACCATATATATATATCTATCTATATATATCTATATATATATATATATATATATATATATATATATATATATATACTTCTACTTGCCAAAATCTCACTTCATTGAACTCCATAACGATCAGATGAAGTTGCTAAAGATGTAGTTTCACAAACAGCCGGATCATAGTAAAATAACTCCAGGAAATGAACCACTTGTCCAGAAACACTTCAACAACAAACCAAAGCAAACCAAATCTACCCCACATCCCCGAACTAAATATGTCAACTCCAAGATCGCACTATAGTGGAGAAAAGGACAATGTTCATCATGGTGGCCCAGTGGTTCATTTCTCAGTGTTACTTAATGGTGAGCCAGGTGTTCTCAGCAACTTGGTCTCATTGTTAGGAAGTTCAACGAAATAGAATTTCGGTAAGTAGAAGTAGATCTATATATATATATATATATATATATATATATATATATATATATATATATATATAAACACACACACATGCACACACACACACACACATGCACACACACGCACACACACAGACACACATGTGAAGATGTGGAAAATAAAAAGGGATGTTGAACAGCCTTATGACAGAGTACATCATATCATAGCTATTCTGTAAGGCTTGTTAGTATAGAAAGAATGGTTTACTATCATTTAGCCGGATTCCACAACAGCGAATCGTGGTTATGTCAAGGCAAAACATCGAAACTAAAAGCAACAAACAACAATAAAATCGAAGTGTGGTGACTGTAAATGTTGACTTTGACATTTTCGAACAGTCACCACACTTCCGGGGACACCATTACTGTGCGTGGCACAGTAAATAACATGTTTTCAGGAGGGCAAGCCCCCTGCACACCCTACACCCCCTGCTACTTAAATATACTAACTCCAGGATCGCACTATAGTGAGGGAAAGGGTACATTTCTCGATCCCCACTATAGTGCACGCTGCATTGAAATGTCAAAACTGACAACAGTGAATGCTGTATTGCATTCGCTGTTGTCAGTTCCGACATTTTCTTTTTCCAGTCAATGAGTCAGCGACAGCCAGATTCGAGATTTTGTCAATCGCATGAACTGCAATCGACAAAATGATAGTAAACCAGAAAGAATTCCTTATTTTGCAGTAATAATTTCTGAATTACACAATCATAATCTCCAAGGCACAATGAGCATATTTTAGAAAATAAAAATACAAGCAAAACTAGTTTACTCACTATACTCATCCTATGTCAGCAGACAGTGGAACTGCCTGCCCATCCCACTAAAAGGGACAGCTGTGCATCTATCTTTAAGCACAACCTAAAACAGCATCTAGACTCTTCCCGTCCCTCTTGCTGTTCGCACCCTGACTGCATCACTCTCTTTTTCTCAGATCCCTAGGCTATCACCATCCCTTAACTTTCCAGCTCTCCTACCTCATCCTATAAATGTAAATACATCATATATTTATAACTGTATACTGCTTTTCATTGCTCCTTTATAAATTAAATTTGTATATCGCTGTGTTGTTGTGTCTTTCGGCTTTTCCCGGTTAGGGGTCGCCACAGCGGAACTCCGGTCTGCTAATGATTGGCTGTAGATTTTTACGTGCCGAGTTGCCGGCCCTGACGCACAACCTTCAACGAAGGTACGCCCATTCACGCATATCTCCACACAGAAGACGCTCTAGCTGAGAATCGAACAGGACAACGTCTTACTGTGAGGTGACAACACTACCGCAGCACCAATTTGTACATTGCTGTGTATGTAAATGCAACTTGTTTATCACTGTATAACACTCCTGCAGAAATCAAATTGTATTAACCTCTGTCATGATTGTGTTCCTCATTGGATAATTCTAAAACTTAATTTCTATTCGTCTCTCAGAATAGAATAAATTAGAAACATGCATCTAAGCCACAGAAAAAATAAATATATGCTCAGCTTTCAAGAACAATTTTCATTCATTTCTGTTTAACTCCTGTACAGCACTCACTTCTGTTTGAACATAAAATAATGCAGTTTCTAAGTACTTGGAATATTGTTGTCTAAAAAAACAGTTATGAACAAGGAACTGCATAATTTTTTTTTTCTGAAAGAAACCTGAGTCACACTCAAGATGCTGTTCTATAAGTTGTTCTCTGAAAAATGTACAACAGAAGGTCACCATTTGGTGTGATTTATTTCAATATCCTCTGCTAGTCAATATTTCAGTACCTTTATGGACATTTGAGTTATTAATTAATTGTCTTTTCTTCAGTGGACTTCATATAAAGTAATGTTTGTCATTAAAATACCAAAAATACTTACCGAACAGTAAGTCTTGAGAGTCGCCTGTGAAAGCGTTCAGTTTGCTTAAGTTATTTAAGGAATCTGCTGCATACAGCTTTCCTTCTCCATTCATGTATGGAATGTCGGTGTCCTCGGAAAGGTTATCCATTCTGTCTGTAAGAAAGCAGACCAAATATGAAAAAAAAATAATTACTGACCACAGCATTGCTTTTCATCATCGTTTTGGGGACAGATTAGGAATGTCATTATGTGGGAGACTCACTGAGAAGTCCCAGAAATATAGTTTAATAAGTAGGGAAGGTGATTTATGCTTAATAAGTAGAAATACTTATGCTATGCTATACGGTCACTTAGTGCAACAGTACTGTTTGAGATGCTGTCATCATTTCTATGGCAGCCTTTGCCTAACCTTGTCACACATAATCACGCTGCAGGATTGATTTATCATATGCTGTGTAACTGCTATATACTACATAAGGCAGAAAATAAAGTGCTGATCTAAATGCATTGCTCTGATTGTATATATAGATTGTTCAGTATAAACCTGCAAGACAGCAGGACAGGTATTATATAAACTACATGTAAAATATGAATGTCACTGAGTACTGACATGTTATGATTAAACACTAACTCATCTCTAGTGGATTTGGACAATACTGTATGGTGGCAAAGGTGTTGATCTGTAAATCTGTTGATTAGGGTTTGAATTTCATCAGTTCCTTCTCGCTTTCACTTTGTCCTTGAAGAAGTCATTAACTTTTAATGTTGTTGTATCCTTGTTAAAACGTATCTTAGGTCCCACTAAGCTTTCATAGCTGACAATACTAAAAAATAAAAATAAAAAAAATAATTTCCTGAATGCAGCAAAGAGAACTGTAGTGTGTTTCAGTTATAAACATCTGGTTCTTTGCTCTTGCAGACATAATAGAGTTAATACAGATGATATATCCACAGATTATATAAGCAAATGTAACCAGGATTCTGGAAAATAATTTTCTTATTTACCAGGTTACAGGTCCTAAGGCCCTAAAAGCTTGTATTACCTGTTGGAATTTACAGCTTTTACGTCTGAAAATGAAGAACACATCTGAAGTGTAATTTTATATCTGTAGCATCCGAAACCATGAATAGTGATATGCTTGGAGCTGTCTAAAGTTCTGAAGATGTTCGTTTTGCTTTGTCAAAAAGCTGTTTTATGTCCATTTTAAAAAGCACAAAGTCTTTCATACAATGTATCAAACAGCAAATCACTGAGAGATATCAAATAAAAAAATGCTGGCGGCATTAACATTATCACATCACTCATTTCCAAACTCCATCGCAGGAAGAAAGGCCTAACCTTTTAGATGGGAGCCAAGCTGCATTCTACAACAGGCATAGGCAGATTCACTTATATTTAAATCCGGATAAAAATAGAAAGGCACAGTCTAGACAATTATTATGCATGTGGCATGCATATTAAATGAAAAAAAAATACAAAATGAAAGATGGAGGCAGCTTTATCTTCTGCAGGTTCTGAAATATGCCCCTAAGTAATGCAAACTATTCTGTTAGAAAAAAAAACATAGGTCATGAAGTATCAGTGTCACAGGCAAATTCTTTTATCAGTAATTGTCATGAGCACTGTAGTGTACTATAGCACAACATAGTAAAGTATAGTATAGTATAGTATAGTATAGTATAGTATAGTATAGTAGGCAGTTTAACAGTGATTTCTAAGCAGCAATTACGACATCTCACTACTGAGTAATTGCAGCTTCTTTATTAGCATTGGAAACAAGACCACTTCAGTACCCAAAATGAAAATGTAAATACTGTAAAAGAATGTTATTGTCTTAGAGAATCACTAAACCCTATATTATATCAGTGACACTGACAATAATACTCTCAGTGGCTCAATAGGTTGCCTACTTGAATTTGGTGCTAGATGATCAGAAAGCTCAGGGTTCTATTTCTTTGCCAGGTGAGTGTATTAACTTTCAATTACTCACGTTACATGTAGCATTAGGGATACTGCATTCCTGAGTGTGCCATCTTTCAGATGAGACATTAAACCAAGAACCCACCTGCTTGAGTTGTTGGTAGCTCAGGTAGATGTAAAAGATCCCATTGAACTTATCAAAAATGAGTAGAAGAAGTTTCCCAGACCCCTGGCCAAATTTCCCGTAATCAGTATAAATACCATCTTGGGTGTCCCCTGAGAAAAGGCCACTAGACTAGTGAGACTAATCTGGTCAACAAAGGGTAAAATACATAAATAATGATATTGATATTTATGCAACACATCGGTAGTTTACCCTGCATGAGTCTTAGCCTTATCGCATATCTTCACCACATCCCTTTTTGTTGTGATAAGAATAAGTTGGACCTCACATAGACTGCAAGGTGAAGGTTCATCTGAGCTATGAGTACCAAAAATAATTAAACAAAAACAAAGTTTCTTAGAATTTTTTTATCATTGAGGTATTATTTCAAAATTCAGAGATTACAGATATTCAGCATATCAGACAAAACACAACACAGTTTGTCTGCCCAATTAACAGCCTGCAAATAAATCTCAGTTGTTGACCTAAACATATAATGGTCAGTGTATGCAAATATTGTAATGACTGTGAGGGGGTGGAATGCATGCACATATCATAAGTCAAAGAGTCCTAAGAAAGTGTACTTCTGAATGTGGCATCATACATGGATAGCTGATAGGACCATTAAACATCATTTCCTGTTTTAACTCATTACAGTTGGGTGACACATCCAGGTGTTTAATTACTGTGTTTACCGTGACTTATAAAATCCAGTTTAAGACCTAGAACTTAAAGAAAACTACCGCTATAAAAGCAGTTGGTGCAGAAGAGTTTGCCATTTATACTTCTTTAGTAGCCCCTATGGTTCCAGAAATATGAACATTTGCTTGAAATGTGAGAACATAATTTAGTTCTATCAAAAAGCTTAAGCTGTACCCATTGGAAGTTAAAGTGCAAACTTCCAGAGCTCACTGCAGGGAATGAGTTAAAATAACACCAACCAGCACTCACCCCTTCTTACTTCCTCCTCTTAATATCTTCACTTACTAGTTAGTTTGTCCCCATGACTCTTCCAACAAGTATAACCCTTTCTACACATTCTGTTAACGTGTATAACAAGTTTCCTCAGACATGTACTAACCAGTGTACCATCTTCTACTGTCAGTATACTTTTCTCACCCACTGCCCCTACTGTGAAATTTGCCCAACCTCACTTCACTGTACCTGTTTGGTTGTACTCTCTAACCTGTAAATCTCACAGTCTTAAATTTCCCCTTCCATCCAATTCCACTTCATTCTTTTGAATTGCAAACACATTCTCCCATAGTTTTCTGTCTGCCTCTCTCTCACTCTCTCCTTACTTAGTTATAGATACTCCTTTATTTTAGTTCACTTCTGACAGTATAATTGCCTTCTGCTCTGTCTTACCTTATTGTACACCCTTGAGCTTCCCCTCAAGAATTCCTACATATTACCTGCCTACTTTACCTTGCTTTTTTTCTTTGCTTGGTTCACCTTCTCAGCTCCTATGCACTACCTACCATTTCTGTACTTATCCCACATTCAGTGTATTTCCATGATATAAAACAATTCCTAGCAGATGCAACCTATAATGTAGAATACGGTCCTCTGCTATGTGGCTTTTGGTGTCCACTAATACCTCTTACATTTATACCATCCAACCTCGTTCACATGTTCATCATGTTTGCAGCTTTTAGGGCAGCTGTCAAAATCATTTTCAACTGTGCAACTGGAGAACTTCTGTGGGCTTATCATTTGTATTTTACTTAATTCTTCTAAGACTTTGGTGGGCATTTGTATGCAAAATAACATTAATGTTAGCTCAAGTACATTAATTAATTTTTTGTGTTTAAGTTTGTAACTAGCCTAGACTGCCTCACTGTTTACATTGCAATCTACCTGTTGATAGAAATGCAGTTAAAGGTTATTACCTCAAGGTTATTGCATATAATTGTATTGCTCATATGGCTGATGTTTTTTTTTGAGATTTGGATTTCATAGCAAATGGAATGTATCTGTTTTGATCAGATTGGATCAACAATCACTAATGAATTATAGGTTCATAAGTTCATAGGTAGGTACTAGGCTATCATCCCGAGGGCCTACGTAAGCCTAGCCAACAAGGTTCCCTGGCTTACGCACCCAAGAAAGTTATCTTCCTGTGCCACTGTCGAGTAGACACAGAAGTGATCCCCGGGGTGTATTTCCTATTTCCCATCCACTCATGAAGATTTTTATTGAAGAGTGTTAATGAAGAACTTTGCTTGACATAGATGGGTAGCCTGTTCCAAAGTATGGGAAGTCTCTGGGACAGGAATCTATCCCTCCAGCATGACCTGTTTATTGTGGTGACAAGGTTTGGGCCCCTAGAGTGTGTAGCTTGGAGGGATTGGGTTTTCTTTAGGTGTAGCATGTCCAACAGCTCTGGGTGTGACATAGCTTTATATGTTAGGCAGAGATCACCTTGAAGTAGGCGATATGCTACAGAGTAAAGCTGGAGTTTTTTGAGACGGTCAGTGTAGGGCATCTGTTTGAGGCCAGTAATCCTCTTTGTGAGGTACTTCTGTGGCCTTTCCAGCTGCTACAGATGTCTTGTGAGGTACATTCCAAAAGGAGTGTTGTACTCTATAATCGGTCTAATGAGTGTCGAGTAGATAGGAACAATGACCTCTTTTTTCCTGGATGAGAACCCTTTTATGATGAAGTGTGCCATGTAGAAGGACATCCTGACTACTGTGGTGATGTGACTATCACAGGACAGACTACTATCCACCTGGGTCCCAGGGTCTCTTATCACACATTCGGTGTTAAGTAGACTGCTGTCTATGTAGTAGTTCATGGGTACACAGAGTTTTTACCAAAGGGGATGACAATGCACTGTTCGGCATTGAGCTAGAGGCCATGGCTCTGACACCAGGCATCTGTCTCAGCGAGGCCCTTCTGTAGGATTTCCACATCATTTGGGGACTCAACTATGGTTCCTAGTTTGCAGTCATCTGCAAACTTCATTAGCCAGAGGCCTTCTGTGTTAGCCTGTACTTCAGAGAAGTAGATACCAAACAGGAGAGGTCCCAGGACTGAACCCTGTGGTACTCCGCTTGTCTCTGGTTTGAGGTCAGATTTGGAGTGTGCAACTTTTTACAGTGTGAGTTCTGTCAGTGAGCCAGTTGGCAACCCATCTTGTGATGTAGGGATTTATACCTAATTTAGTGAGTTTAGCTATAATTCCAGAATGGGGGATGGTGTTGAAAGCCTTGGCAAGGTCAAGATAGGCTGTGTGAACCACCTTGCCCTCATCTACGGCTTTGGTGATTGCCTCAAAGAAGTCGATCAGGTTCAGGAGGCATGATCTACCTTTCACAAACCCAAACTGGGTGGGATCCAGAGTTTGGAGGTTACCAGTGTCTTTGTTTATGAGTTCCATGATGATACATTCCATGGCCTTGCAGACCAGGCTCATCAGGCTAATAGGGTGATAGTTCCCGGGATCAGTGGCGACTCCCCCTTTGTGGAGTGGGCTAACTGTTGCTGTATGCCATTCAGTGGGCACAAAGTCTGATGTGAGGCTATGATTGAACATGGTGCTTAGGTGGGGAGCCAGTTCGTTCTGAAGTTCATGTAAAATGCAGCCTGGGATGTTGTCCGGTCTCATGGATACTGTGTTTTTGGCTATAGAGAGTGCAGCTTTTACCTGCGTAGTTGTGATTACAGGGACTCTGCATTCTTCCTGTATAGATATGGGCCCTTTAGGGGGTGAGGGGGGATAAAGTTAGCACTGAACCTATCTACCAGGATGTTGGCAATATCAGTTGGTTCTGTAATTTTTGTGCCGTTGTGCTGTAACTCAGAGCAGATCTGGGTGTTTCCATTGAGAGTCTTGACATAGATATAGAATGCTTTGTGGTTGTCCTTAGAATCAGTGGCAATTTTGTTTTCGTAGGTAGCTTTGGAGGATCTTATAAGAGATCTCAGCTTCTTACTGAGGCTGGCCAGGGAGCTCCTCCACTCATGGGATTTTACTCTCTTTTGCAACAATTTCATCCTTCTGTTGTACAGCTTGTTTATGGCAGGGGACCACCAGATTGGCTTCCTTTTTTTTGGTGGATAGCATCTTGGTTCTGTTTGGGATAGCACGATCCATGCACTCATGTAAGTGCTTATAGAGTGCATTTGTGTAGGATTCAGCAGTTGTAACTGTATTGTCCATCTGCATGGGTGTCATGAAGTTCACTACTTCTGTCTTAAGAAGCATGAAGTTGGCTTTGGAGAAATTTTTTACCATGGTTTCCTTAATGGGGGGTGGGGGCGGGATGTGGATATCAAGGGTGATTAGCTTATGGTCGGATCGGACTAACGAGGAGTTGATTTCAGGTGTGGAATACCAGTCACTCATGTTGGTGATGACTAGGTCTAGGATATTGTTGCCCCTGGTGGGGGTGTGGATAGGTTGATCCAGGGCATTGGAGTTTATGAATTCAAGAAAGCATTGTGTGAAAGAGTTGGTACACGAGTAGTTTTCCTAGTTAATGGTGTGGTAGCTGAAATTGCCCATTATTAGGGTATTTGGTTGAACCCTAATATTTTCCAGTACATCAAGAAAAGAGGAGTGGGAATCCTGGGTCATGGTGGGGGATCTGTAGCAAGCTACAATTTGGATTGCAGTTTTGCCCAGAGTTAGTTGCACTTGGATAACCTCGGATGCATTATGCTGAGCAACTATCCTGGAGGTGTGGATATCCTTAATGAATATGGACACTATGTTATTGTAATGTCTTTTGCTGATTCTGTTATTAGTATTTGAGGCTTTCCTCGTCAGGTCTCTCTTGCAAACAGGATTTGGCTCAGTAGGAGTAATGCTATAAGCAAACAAAAAGCAACTATTCGAATAAACTAACAAACAAATAATAAATACAGTATCTATGGAGCAATACTGTTCAGTTCAAATATTTAAAAGCTTATTGAACTCAGCTTTCATTGTAGTGCTTTATCGCAAAGCACTTCACAACATAGATTAAATTAAAAACAGGCAAATATTTAAAGTTAGGAAAACACCAATATTATATAAACTAAATAAAATAAAAGTCAATGTACATATGAAACAAAGGCTATTAAATGCTATGTAACTACATGATATGAGATAGCATTCTCTATAAAAGCAGGGTCTAAAGTCACTGGTAATATAGATTCCATTGTCAAGTATAGAGAAATCACTTTGCTGTGCAACTGTACAGATTTTCGCAGACTGCCCAGATTTTTGCCTCATAATTTTGGTCTCTTTCTCATAAAATTGTGTTTTTTTGGTAAACCATAGACAAATCATTTAGGGTTGAAGTCAGGAAATAATGACAGACAATTGAGTTTCAGACTTCATGCCCTTCAGAAAATTCATGCTAATGCAAAATCTGTTATTCTGTCAATTTTCTAAGTTTGAAAGAGGAATATTTAAAAAATGTCCCTAATTTTTGGGTCTTTGTGTGCCCCCCCCCCCCCATTATTTGTGGCTTTGATCTTGCTCTAACAGGTTGAGAAGTATGTTGCTACGTAGTTTCCCTTGATTCCCCAGATGGAGTCACACTAGTGCCACCTGTAAGAATAGCACTGGTAGCATGTATATTAATGTTTATTTATTGATTTTTTTTATTTGCTGGGTGCAGAAACTGAATAAGCCCAGCATGTTGTCTCTCATTTCTAGGTTGCTGCATGTGATAATTAAGATATAAGTTAATGTACAATACAAAAGTATGTTAGTATATGCTGATGAATTAAGGCAATGAGTTGGAAACACAAGCTAAATATCAGATCATCAGACAATATCACTGAAAAAAGTCATCAAGTACACATAGTTAAAAAGCATTAAAACTGAAAACTAACTATCCATAAATTTTCTACACATCTTGTCTTGGTGAAGGTTGTGGTGATTGCAAGCTGAACAGAATACTCCAGATTTCTTTATCTCAAGTAAGTCTCCAAGTCATCCAGTTGGATCTCGAGGTATTCGCAAGAAAACTATGATATATAAATACTTCCTGCATGTTCCGGGTCTGCACCCGGACCTCCATCCCGTGGGCTTTGCCTGCTATACCTTCCATGGGAAGCAAACAGGGGATATTCTCACTTGGTGGCCAAATCAACCGACTAATCTTCAGCCTCGCAGTGGATTAAGGCTAATGGTTGTTTCTTATAGTCTAGGGTTTGATTCTTTCAGTCTCCATTTGTCAGTTGTGTGACTCTGATTCAGGTCAACTAACAAGACACTGCTCTAATGCAGTTGGGAAATTGGTCTAGGATCTTCAATAGTCTCTTGGTATATCTACTAACTACTAATTAGTGAGCCAAGCTGCACTGTGAACTAAAATCTTGTATTTGCAGTCTCATCCTTTTAGTAATTGCCCAAAGCTCATGTCAGAAGATGAGAATAATTTTATTCATCACAGACTGCTACAACACCTGCAGTATTCTCATCGCTGCACTTATCTGATGGTCATTCTACTGATCCCCTCTACCTTCCCTCATGATCTACAGTTCTAAAATACTTAATCTCAGAACTAATATCTACCCAAAATACACACACACATAAACACACACACACACACACACACACACACACGCACACACGCACACACGCACACACATACATACACACACACACACACACACACACACACCCATGCACACACACACACACACGCATGCGCGCACATGCCCACACACGTACACACACACATACACACACACACGCACGCACACATGCACACACACACACACACGCATGCAGACACACACACACACGCACGCACACATGCATGCACGCACGTACTCATGCATGCACACACACACACACACACACACACACACACACACACACAGACATGCAGACACATACACATACACATTCTCACAATTACAAATGGAATCCCTATTGAAGCAAACAACCTCCCAATACCCCTAACCTTAATCCTAAAATGTATCCCTAACACTAAACCTAAAGCTGAAACTAATTTCGATCTTCATATCATCCTTAATCTAACCACCTAACAATAATTCTAATAGGCCAGTTATTTTACATTAAGAAGGTTTATGGTCTACACTCTTGTCTGCGGTGGTCGTGCTGCGGTAGCATTGTCGCCTCACAGTAAGATGTTGCCCTGTTCGATTCTCATTTAGAGCGTCTTCTGTGTGGAGACATGCATGAATGGGCGTACCTTCATTGAAGGTTGTGCATCAGAGCTGGCAACTCGGCACGTAAAAATCTGCTGCCAATCATTAGCAGACCGGAGTTCCACTGTGGCGACTCCTAACTGGGAAAAAGCCAAAAGACGCAACATGGTCTACACTCTTGTGGGAAGAGAGGGCAGATTCTGCCCTTCTAAGCTGGGAATTGCTGGTTGAAGGCTTATTGCGGCTACTTATTTGAACTGTTTCTTTCTAAAATTAGCGCACCTTGTTTGCTGTAGTATAGACTAGATTCAGACCTGCTGCATCTAGCTTTGTTTGTATAACTTGAGCACTAATTCAGGCCATCTTTTTTGGAGCGGGTTCCCCTGCTTCCTAGTGGCAGGAGTGTGCAGTTACAACTTGTCTGATTGAAGACTGCTAGAACAGGGCTCAGTTTTGAGCTTTTTTATTTGTTGATTGGTTAATTTGTTTAAATCAGTTTGCTCTTGTTTGCTACCATTATATTTGTGTGTATCTGTTCTCCTGTGTTAAGTCAACCTAAACAGAGTTTAAATATCTTTAGCATAGTCTGGTTACAGGTTTTTCTGTATCCAGATCTGTTTGTGTGATTCCTGTGTTTCCTGCTATGCCATCTTGTGTTGGCCAGGGCCTGCCTGTACTTAGTAGGAGTAAGTGAACTGATTGGAACTGATCTGGCATAGGGTGTTGATCTAAGAGCTCAGGGACAAGGGTTGATTGGTCAATTCCAGTGTTTCTAGATTACTTTCGTTTTTGTGGTATTTAAACCCAGCATTTGTATAGGTTTGTGATTGTTTGTCTATTGTGCACCACTGTTGTGCTCTTTTAACCCTTTGTTAGGTATCTCAGTTGCATTTTTCCCTTACCAGCACTCCTGTGTAAGTGAGGCTCTCACCTTCAGCTACTGTATTGATTTTATCCAGCCCTACTCACACCTATAGTACTCTCCTCAGACAGTACCCTCTCTACTATCCCTGACCTCTTTTCCACAGATTCTGAAAACCATGGAAGGACAATTTCCTATGGTTTCTCCTGCTAGTCTCATTGATATGGGCATCCTGAGACAGTGTAGCAACTGCCTTATGTACACTGACAACCGTCTACTACTACCACCTAGGAACACAATATATGAGGGATGCAATTACATTAAGAACCTAGAATCCTAGCTGTGTCAGTCACAAGCCAGTACATCTGGCACTGAGAAGGTTTTCTGCACCAACACTATGAACACTACACCTCTAACACCACCCACATCTGTACAACATACTCCTATATATGTAGGGGTTCTCAACAAAAACATACCTAAACAAAAGAGACCTCCAAAGCAAAAACACACACACACATCACAACCCAAAGCCCCAAGCATCACACATAGTACACACATCTATGTCTCACAGACCTCTAAGGCCCAGCCACAAACCCAGCATACTAATCATAGGAGACTTTATCATGAAACACACAGATGTGCCCCTCACCAGGCTAGACACGGAGAATGTCTCAGTAAATTGCTTGTCACGTGCTAGAATCCACCATATCACACACGCACTCAAATCTCTTAACAGCAGGTACTGTTATGATTCTGTCATAGTCATGTTGGTATGAATGACTTGAGATGTACCTCTCTGGACTATATGAAGAAAGACATGGTTGAGCTTGCTGAATATGTGTCCCAGGCAGGTATGACCATAGCCTTAAGCAGCATCCTACCATCACCCAGAATGATGCCTCAATATAATCAGAAAATGACTGACTTTAACAATTGACTTAGTTGCTGGTGTCATTCCAAGGGGATCCAGTACCTGACAGCCTGGGAGGACATGATTGACAGACCACAATGCTTTGCCAGAGATGGCCTTCATCTGTCTTCGCTGGGCTTTAGGCTTTTGTCAAAGGCCCTTGCCTCCCCCATAGTACCTTTTTTAGGCAAAGTCATAAACACAAAATTGCCAACATGAAAAATTCTTCTAAACGAAATGTAAAGGTCATGCTGCTAAACGCTAGGAGTCTTAGCATGAAACTGCACATATTGCAAACATTCCTTGCCCTGGAGGATGCTGACATTTGTGAAGTCACTGAAACCTGGTTCAAAGCTGTGAAGAGCACACCAGCCTTACCAGGTTACTCATCCAACCATACTTTCAGACCCCAAATGGAGGGTTACAAAGCCAAAGGAGGTGGAGTTTCAATACTTATCAAAGAGATACACACCTCTAGGCTGGTCAAATGGTATTACGCACAGGAGACACTCCAAGTTTAGTTAACTGTTGACAAAACATCTATTCAAATCATAGCTAGCTACACACCCTCAACCATGACTCAGGATGCCCACTCCACCTATCTGGACTTACTTGAATCCATCAAGATTCAACCCTCTACCCTGATCCTGGGTGACTTTAACTACCCAACCACAGAGTGGAAGACCTGTTCTAGCCCAAACATGAATGCCCAGAGATTCCTCGACTTCTTCAATGTCAATGCATTGGATCAGCTGGTCAATACCCCCACCAGAGGTGAAATATCCTGGACCTGGTCCTAACCAACATGAGTAGCCAATGTAGCACTCCTACAGTGTCATCCTCCTTGGTAAGATCCAACCATAAAGCAATCACTTTTGAAGTCACCATCTCCTCTGACTGCCCCCTTGTCAGGGTCAAACAAAAAACTTTTCCAAAGCTGACTACAATCTCCTCAGAGCAGGTATAAGCAGCTTCACAACCACCATCCCTTCAGTTGGAACTAGCACTAATGTCCAAGCCTACACCAAAAAACTATATGAGCACCTACATAGCTGTATGGACACAGCAATACCCAACAGGACCAAATCATCTTCCTCAAGGAAGAGCAGACCTGTCTGCTGGACAGCATCAATAAACAAACTCTATAATAAAAGGAAACAAATTGCTGTCCAGGACCAAGAAGGAGCAGGTGCCAAGTTGGAAGTAATCTTTCCTTTGTCTGAACAAGCAAATAAGGTCACTGGTAAACTCTTCTAAGGCTAAATTCAAGTCAAAATTGGTCATATCTACAAAGGAAAATCACAAGGCCTTCTTCACATATGTCCGCAATCTCAAAGGTAACACCCAAATCTTCTCTGAACTGGTAGTCAATAACAAGAAATACACAAACTCCATAGATATAGCCAACCTCTGGCTGACAGGTTCAGTGAAAACTTCATCCCCCTGTCCTCCCCATCAGAAAACCAAGATATCCCCAGTACCTGGCCCCTTCTCCTCCTCACCAGGGAGCAGGTCTTTAATGCCCTCTCAAAGGCAAAACATACAGTCTCCATGGGACCCGATAACATCCTTGACTGTATCCTACATGAACTCAGGCATGAGCTCTCAGCTCCATTAGTCACCCTATTCATCCAAAGCTTGAGCACTGGCTTCATCCCAGCTAAACTGGAGAACAGCCACTGTCATTCCTCTACCCCAAGGTGGAGTGTCCACTGACCTAGGCAATTATAGGGCCATCAGCCTAACTAGCCTGATCTGCAAGGCCATGGAATGCATTATCATGGACCTTATAAGCAAGAACATTGGCAACCTCAAAACACTTGACCCCACACAGTTTGGTTTTGTTAAAGGGAGATCATGCCTGTTAAACTTGGTCCACTTCTTCAAAACAGTCACCAAAGCCATGGATGAGGGGAAGACGGTGCACACTGCCTACCTTGACTTAGCCAAAGCCTTCAACACCATTCCCCACTCGGCCATAATAGATAAATTCTTCCAGCTAGGTATCAACCTGATTGTCACCAGATGGATAGCTAACTGGCACACTGATAGAAACTACTCAGTCAAAGTAGGGAAAGCCACCTCTAGTAGTAGACCCATAACATGCAGTGTACCCCAAGGATTGGTCTTGGGGCCTCTATTGTTTGGGATATACTTTTCTGAGATGCAAGCCAAAACCAGTGGTCTGTGGCTGACCAAGTTTGCAGATCACTATAAGCTAGGCATTGTCTTAAATTCCCCTAGTGATGTGAAAATCCTCAAAGAGAGCCTTACCCAAACTAATGACTGGTGCCAGAAGCATGGCCTCAAACTGAATGCCAAGAAATGCATCATTATCCCCTTTGGGGAAAATGGAATCCCCACTAATTATCAGATTAATAACAACATGCTAAGCACACAATCAGTCATGAGGGACTTGGGTACCCAGGTTGATAGCAACCTGACTTTTGACCACCATATTGACTCTGTTGTATGGAAGGCTTTCTACATGGCCCACCTCATAAATAAGGATATTTCATCCGGGAACAAGGAGGTCATAACATCCCTGTACTCCTCCCTTTTCAGACCCATTATCAAGTACGATGCTCCTTTCAGCATGTACCTTGCCAAGCACATGCAGCAGCTGGAGAAACCACAGAGGTTCCTGACCAGGAAAATCCAGGTTCTCAAACACCTGTCCTACACAGATAGGCTAAAAGCCCTGTCCTTCTGCTCAGTCTCATACAGACTGCTCAGAGGTGACCTGTCTGGCATACAAGGCTATCTCAGACCCAGCCTTGATGGAGTTGCTGCATCTCCGTAAGTCAAACTCCACTCACGCAACCCACATGCAAGGCCTTAACCTGGTCTGTGACATTAATAGAACTTGTTGGTGGGATAAATATGCGTACCAAAGACTCCCCCATTTGTGGAATAGACTCCCTCTCCATGTCAAGCAGAGTACCTCTCTAGTCCTCTTTAAGAGGAACCTGGATGACTGGATGGGAAACAGAAAATATACCCCTGGGATCCCACCTGTGTCCCTGCTGGACAGGGGAAACAGGCGCTGACTTTGAAGGAACATGCATATTAATGATGGTGTGCTGCTTAGGGGGAGCTGAGAAACATGGAAATTGAATCAGTGTAGGGAGAGGTGTAGCAGCTACCCGTGGTTGCAGATGAGTGTGAGGTTCCCTGTAATGCTCCCCACCACTGTTGTAATGTTGTGAAGTGTGCCAACTGTATAATAAGTCTTTTGTATGATTTTTATTTTTACTGCATGTTTGCGTGGCAAAAAGTGCAGCAATGTCAAGCTGTGCTCAGATACAGACATCTAAAAATAGAAAACAAATGTAATTAATTATAATAATTAAATATGTAATTTTTTTGTTTGTTTTTTTATTGACGTTTGCGAGGTAGAGCTGCACAGAACTCATACATACATGGCAGACATCTGTCAGACATCTAAAAATAGAAAATAGATGTAATTAATTATTTATTTATAGGTGCGTTTAAGCGTGTTTGCGCAGTGCAGTGTGGTGCTCAGCAGTGCTAACAGGTAGACTAATAGTATATGTGAAGGTATACTAGCTTTTATAACATCCAATTAGCTATGGGGTAGAGTTACAGTCTTATGTCTAGTAGGTCCTGCGTTCGAGTCCATAACAGGCAGAATATATCTGTAAATGAACACACTATTTTTTCATTAATTTTATTACAGTATTGTGAATTTTGACACTGCAAGCAGTGCATAAACATGCTAACGGCTACCAATGTCTGCTTGGTGTGAAGGCTCACTAAAATCACAGTTCTGCGATGTTTCGTGCTGCTTGGCTTCACTTAGCTGGTTTGTACGCTGTTAAGTGATGCTGCACTTTTTCTAATGTTGCTGAATGATGTGTAAAGCCAGGAAAAAACAGCCTATATTAAGCCCAGTAGGTGAGAATTCTGCAGCAGTCATTGGAGTTCATTCAACTGTTGGTATGGCTGGCGGTGCTGGTGAAGATGTGCTGCATGTGCTTTCAGGTACAGAGGTGGGGCATTCAGGAGTTCAGGGTCATGGACAGGCTCCTTATTAAAAGCCATGAGCCCCAGCTGATGCAGGGTGGATTCCAGGACTCAGAGAGCAAGGCAGAGGCCTGGGTCTATTTGGCCAGGGAACTCAACAGTGTAACTGGTATCCCCCGCACAAGTGAGCAGTGTTGTCAGCATTTTGATGACCTAAAAAGGAGGAAGAGGGGAACCCTGGACACCTGGGTCCAGGAAGCTCGAGCTGGGAATGCTCCACAAGTATGTAAGTATGTCTTCCTCTGTCTAACCAATATGCAAACTGAAGGTCTGCAGAACAGATATGCATAATGGTGTGCTTCTCTTCCAGCAGCTGCAGCTGAAAGGGCTTGCAATGTCAAGTTCCATGCCAGGAGCCTGGTCAGATTGCACAGTGAGTGTGGTAAGTACGGATTTAGTATGCCAACTGTAGTGAAATAAGCAAGAAAAGGTAAAGCATTTACTGCAATAAAGTATACACAAGAAAACCTGTACTGCAATAAATGGGCATGTAGAACTGTAGTGCAATAAATTGGCAATTAGAACTGTACAGCTGTAGTGCAATAAATGAACAATAAGAACTGTATATCAATAAAGCATTAGCAATACCAATAAAAGTAAGCAAAATGTTGCTCAGCAGGATTGTGTTTTGTCAAAACTATTGCAGTAGAGCTGTATGCATTGATTGTCTATGGTAAGGTTGCTGCAGTGAAGTAAACACAGTAATAGCCATAGCCAGCAAATCTAATGGTCTGCAAACTGTAATGCTCAACCCATAGTAGTGTCCAAGGCTGTCTCCAGGCCAATATCGGTCACATAATGCTCTCTCTCTTCCTCAGACAGCAGGTATAAGGTATATGGGTGAGGTAGCCCAGTCCACGTGTGTGGATTTCATAGATATCACAAACCAATAACAAGAAAATGTGTTCACTAACATTGTTGATTTTAAATACAGCTTTTTTTCATATATGCAGGGTCTATATCAGTTCACGAAATGACTAAAGTTCGAAAACCATATGTTCGAACTTCTAACCAAGAAGTACAAAAACATCGAAGTCTTAGAACAGTGATTTTTTTTACCAGTGGAAAAAATCTCTGTTCCAAGAAACACACACACAACATAAGCACACCAAAAAAACACCAATCCACACACAAACACTTAAAATCCTACATCTAACCCTACACTAAACTGTACATACACTACTATCTATCCACTTACCTTAACCCAAACCCTAACCCTAAGGTCCGTCACTATCGCACATTCACCTGACCCATGCCCTAACCCTAACTCACCTATCCCACCCTAACCCTAAAGTCTGTCACTATTGCACACCCACCTCACCCGCGCCCTAAACCTAACTCAACTAACCCGCACCCTAACCCTAACATCCACACGATTGCATACTTACCTGAACCCGACCCGTAACTTCCCACCACAGTCCTGATAATCATAAAGCCACAGAAATGGCACACCCCACTGAATTCTTTCCCTGGGAAAGAATTTGGTGTTCTGTGGCTTCGCGATAATCAGTGCTTGAACTTCACAGTTCGAACATCTGGTGTTCGATCGTCAGCCATTTTGACGGACTGATATAGAGCCTAAATGCAGTATGGTTGTATTCCATGCATGTGTGTTCTACTGTCACTGCAGTCTACTGCAATACTGTAATAGTATTAGAATGCCAGAGGAATGTCCTGTAACTTGTATTGCTCAATTCATAGTGTAGTTCCAAGTGATCTCCAGGTAAGTATCACTCACTCAACAGTCAGCAGTGACTTAGTAGCTCAGTCTGTTAAATGCTTTGTATGCAGTACATTTTGCCACCCACACTCCTGGGTTCGAATCCAGTGCTGTATAGCAATACCTTTGCAGTATCAGTCACATAATGCTCACATTTTCTCTCTCACACCAGGAACAGAACAAATATATGGGTGAGGTGACCCATATTATGAGCAGATAGTGTGTTTAGATTTCACAGAATGTCAACATCAATACCAACAATGTGTTCATCAGCATTGTTGAGTAATAAATAAAGCTGTCTACTTCCAGTATGGGTGTATCCCTTGCATTTCTGTACTAAGTGTCTGCAGTCAATTATTACATTATTTGCAGATGTCCCCTGCAGTCACAGCTATTGGATTCTACTCCATATGCCTGCAAACTAAGGCATGACAGCTGTCTAGTTTACTTACTGTACACAAACATGCCTCTCAAGTGTCATGATTTCTCTTAATGTAATTAAATCTGCCTAATCCGTCTGTCACATAATTAGCAGATAAATTAATACCTGTAATACAATGTATTACCAAATCCATTTACAGAACACCTGGGTAGTTATGTAAGTTCACATTATGTGAAACTGTTCTGTGTAATGGTGTACCTGCATTTGTTACTGATTTGCCCATACTGACCCATGCTAACAGCTTGTGTGGTATGTACATGCTACATCAGCTAATGGAGAATTGTAGTCACTGTACTCAAACCTGACATTACACACCTATAGAGTATATATTTCAGAGTATTGAGAGATATAGGCTGCAATGTCAGTAATTTTTCTCTCTACCCACACCTTATCTTCATTTATTTATTACTATTATTCATTATTATGATTTAATATTGGCATAATTTGTTACACTAACTATATTTTGAAAAAATGTGCTTCATTATTGATGTTTTATTATTTTTATTTATTTATTTATTTTATTTTACATTTGTTGACTGGGATAGTCCGACTGGATGCATGTCCACTTTCAGCGGAGGCCCAAGGAGAAAAGCTCCAAGGGTAAGCAGATACAGCATTACATAATACCAGCATTACACATTACAAACAGACTATTTACAGTGATTACATAAGTAAGCAAGTTAAACAAGTTCCACAGGTTAGAGTTAATCCCGAGCATAAATCAGGATTAAATTAAATTACACAGTAAACTGGTTAACAGATTTTTACAATAATAATGAATAACAGACAATCCAGGCGAGTAGCACATTGAGCAATGTTAAAGCAATAAAAGAAATAAAAAGAATCAAAAATCCAAATTTTATTAGCGCTTTTGGTGGGGTCAGTGCCTCACCTTCTTCAGACAACAGCTAAATCAATTAAAACTTTTTTATACTCTATTAAAATCAATTATTCAATTATTAAAACAAAGTATCTCATAAACTTGTCATTAAAGAGATATACATTGTAGACCAGTTCGTACCCCATAGAGCAATATAAAAACAGAACAATTCTGTACTTAACAAACTAATAAGTTATCCTATCAAATGTAAAACTCCAAACCCAATGGATACATATTATAACTTAACAGATATATATATATATATATATATATATATATATATATATATATATATATATATATATTAAAAAATATAACTAAACTCCTATAGTCATTTATAACATTTAGAGATGTTTTTGTTATTAATTTTATTTTTTAATAGATTACGGATGGTAGCTCTAGACTGTTTGTGGTATTTATGATATTATAATTAATACGAACATAAGCTTTTATTTGAACTAATAAACTTGTAAGTATTTAGAAATTATTAACAATATGATAGGCTGTTATGTGTATATATTTATATATATATTTTACACTAGTAAGTGGCTTTTTACAGTTGGTATACGAGTTTATTAATTTATTAATTTTTAATAACGAATAGTGAAACCTAAAGTATCATAATAACTTTATATATTAAATATTTACTTTTTTATAATTAGTGGTTTATATATTTTTTAATATATATATATATATATATATATATATATATATATATATATATATATATATATATATATCTGTTAAGTTATAATATGTATCCATTGGGTCTGGAGTTTTACATTTGATAGGATAACTTATTAGTTTGTTAAGTACAGAATTGTTCTGTTTTTATATTGCTCTATGGGGTACGAACTGGTCTACAATGTATATCTCTTTAATGACAAGTTTATGAGATACTTTGTTTTAAAAATTGAATAACTGATTTTAATAGAGTATAAAAAAGTTTTAATTGATTTAGCTGTTGTCTGAAGAAGGTGAGGCACTGACCCCACCGAAAGCGCTAATAAAATTTGGATTTTTAATTTCTTTTATTGCTTTTATTGCTTTGACATTGCTCATTGTGCTACTTGCCTGGATTGTCTGTTATTCATTCATTTGGTTTGTTCAGGCTTGATACATTGACATAGCCAGTTAAGTGCCAATTGTTGTTTGAGTCTAGTTTTAAATTGACCTAAGGTAGAAAGTAAGGTAATATCAGCTGGAAGAGAGTTCCAGGGTCTACTTAACAGAGTTTGCAAAGAGAGAGTCACCGGCTGTGTTATTAATTTTGCTAGTCTGAATTAGTAGTTTGTTAGAAGATCGAAGCGGTCTAGGATTGTTATAGGGGGTGATAATATTTTTAAGTGCAGGAGTATTGTCTGGATTATAGAGGATTTTATAGGCCATAATCAGTTGGTTATACTGAATTAGGCTGGGTAGTTCAAGCCACCCAAGCTGATTTAGATTGATGCAATGATGTGTCCTAAAAGGCAGCCCAGTGGCAAACCTGGCAATGTGGTTGCAGCAAATTGAGAGTTTGTAAAGGACAGTCTTGTTTAAATTCAAGAGTAGAGGGGATGCATACAGAAGGGTTGAAAGAAGGTGAGAGCGAGCTATGGCAATTTTAGCTGGAGAGGTTAGGAAGGCTTTTATTCTGTAAAGTGACCCTAGTTTTTTATTGATGGTTTTGATAGTTTAGTTAACATGTAGGTCAAATTTCAAAGTATTATTTATGATGACACCTAATAGTTTTGTAAAGGGATCAGGGGAGATTATTGTGCCATCATTTGAATTTATGGTAAAGGTGAAAGCGGTAGACCTACGTGTTGGTGAAAATAACAGCATTTTAGTTTTTTGGGGATTTAGGATCAGACAACATTCAGAAAGCCAGTTTTCTATTGTATTAAAGGTGGTCTGGGTAGCTGACCATAACTCTATTGGAGATGTGGCCGAGCAAATCAGAGTAGAGTCATCAACATATTGGATACAGCTGACTTTTGGGATGACAGTATAAAGGTCGTTAATGAAGATGGAGAACAGCAAGGGCCCTAGTATAGAGCCTTGTTGTACTCCAAGGGTGTTAGGTAGAAGATTAGAGTGTTTGTTCTGCCAGAGGACAGCCTGCTGTCGACCATTCAGGTAGGATTGAAACCAGTGAAGGGCTCTAGTATCTAGACAGAATGTTTGCAGGGTGTGGATTAAAAGTTGGTGATCAACCATATCGAATGCCTTGGAAAGATCCAAGAATAGGGCTGAGGATATATAATTATTGTTGCGATTATGGTTTATGGTGTTGGTAAAGGCTAGGAGGGCTGAAGTAGTGCTGTGATGAGGACGGAAGCCATGCTGAGTGTTTGCCATAAAGTGATTCTGGATTAGGTGGTGCATGAGTTGTCTGTGAATACATTTTTCCATAATTTTTGCAAGTGGAGAGAGTATAGCTATTGGCCTATAACTGGAGAATTCAGTAGAGCTGCCTCCTTTGTGAAGTGGGATTACATAGGATATTTTCCAGATGGTGGGAATTTTAGCTTCTACTATAGTTCGATTGAATAGTATTGAAATGGGGTAAGCAATAGCATCAGCTGATTTTTGTAGGTACTCGGCAGGGAGTTGATCAGCAGAATGTGTAGTGGGTTTTAATTTTTTGATCAAGGTATGGATAAGTGAAGTGGTGACTGGTTAGAAGCTGAATGTGAGTATGTTTCTAGGGGTGGTACTTTCAGGACCAGGGGAGCTAGGAGGTATTTGGCTAGCTAGGGCTTGAATTGCCTCAGTAAAGAATCAGTTAAAACTGTCAGAAACATCTTCAGCGGTTTTATCAATAGTAGCAGCAGGGATTGGGGTTGAAGTTTGTCCAGGATGTAGTAGATTATTTAAACCTGCCCAAAACTTCTGAGGGTTATTTTGATTTACTGTCTGTAAATTACAGTAGTATTGTTTTTTGTCTTGTAAAATGGATTTTTTAGTTTCATTCCTGGATTGCCTGTATTTAATGTGATCTTGGGGGTCTTTAGAAGAATGCCATAAAGCCCATGCTTTGTTTCTAAGGGTAATTTTGAGTTTAGACTCTTTAGAAAGCCATAGCACAGTTTTTGCCTTTGTTCTCTTTGAACGAACAGGTGCATGCAAATCAATGATCTCAAGGAATTTGTTGTTAAATTATGCTACTGCTTCCTCTAAGGGGAGGTGTTTTAGAATAGACCAATTACATGAGTTTATTTCTTGTTGGAATTTGGCAGGGTCAAAGTTTTTATTGTTTCTAACCTTTCTGAGTAAGGGTTGTTGGGAATTAATGGATTTGTGCTTAATTACATATGTGAGAAGGTGATCTCTTAGACCACCAGGGAGGGTACCAGAGGTGTACAGTTGGGAGTGACTATTTATGAGTACCCAGTCAAGTATGCTTTCTTTTTGGTTGGGTTTACCTATCCTGGTAGGGATGGATATGATCTGTGTAAATGCATGCAGGTTAATATGGGTGGTTGGGGATTCTGAGGAACAGGTGCCCCAGTCTATGTTAAAGTCTTCAAGTAGTAGGGTTTCTTGGGGGTAGTGACATGACAGCCAGTGCAGGATATCTTCAAGTCTAGATATATTGTTACCTGGGGGAATGTACATACAGATGATATTAATGCATTTATTTTTATTAAGTTGCAATTTGGTGGCAACAATCTCTGAGTTATTAATCTGAGGTGGTTGTATTACATCTGTGGTGACATTCAACTCAGATTTATAGAGTACAGCTACCCCACCCCCCTTCCTGGAAGCATGATCCAGCCTGTGTATGTTGTACCCAGGTGGTAACACTTCATTGTCTGTAGTGTTAGGTTTTAACCAGGTTTCAGATAAACAGAGAATCTCAGGGGAGTGGACATCCAGAAGTGCATGCAATTCATGTACCTTGTTATTAATGCTTCTAATATTGAGATGACAGGCTAGGAGAGAGTTAGTTGGCCTATTAATTGTAGGTTTGTAGCTTAGATTGCAAGTAGAGGGGGTATGTGTATCTGAAGTGGGTGGGCCAGGGTTGGGGTGACTGTCACCACCAAGTATTAGGTTAAGTCTATACTTGGTGATGAACTTCAGGAATTTGTTTATTAGTTTGTGGTAGTGTTTAGATCTAGAGATAATATGCCTGGGGTTGAGATGTTGATAGACTGAACAAGATGTTGGATAGGATCTGGTACTGTAAGTATGGTTGAAGGTGGAATGATTTATAGCTGGGGTGATAGTATGGCCTTTTGGGACCTGAAATCCCGTGAGAAACTGGTTTTCATACAAGGTAAGGAGGTATGGTGCGAACAAGAGGGGTAGTAAAGAGGAGTATATCATTATTTGTGATTCAGCTAGTGAGTTAAGGAACTGTTTTACGTGGTGATGTAACACCAGAAGATAGAGTGGTGAGGTAAAGGTACTGGAAGGGGGATGGGGGAATGCCAGATGAAAGCTAATAGGTGCTATTAAAATGTAGGTAGATGAATGGGGGTGGGAGAAATTATCCCAGATGAAAGCAGATAGGATCTAGAAAGTGGGAGAGTGGCTATAGTACTTTAAATTTAGAGGTACTGAGGGCGGGAAGAAATTGGGGGCAGGGAGGGGAATGAAAAGAGCCCGAGCATAGCGAGGTCGAACATAGCGGGGTATTGCAGTTTTCAAGGTTTCCTAAGGTGTCCTAAAGTTATAAGGTAAGCATTATAGCTCTTAATGTAAGAGTCAGTTTACTTAAGTTACAGGGGAAGGCGGCCAACACTCAAGTAGAAAAAAGAGCCCTATGGCTGACCAAAATGGTGACCTGCTTAATTACACAGCACTGTAAGTAAAAGCTTAACAAATGCTTTTTTGTGCAACTTACTCTGCTTAAATGCTGAGAGCAACTAATTTTGTTATGGTGACCAATTGCAGTCCTGTAGACTCTGTTTTGTAGGTAAATGTAGAGTTCAACTAGGAAAAGAGAAAAGCAGAGATTCTAGGGTAAGCATGAAGGCAACAACAGGCAGTTATTTTATAATAATATGTACCTTCGTTGAAGGTTGTGCATCAGGGCTGGTAACTCGGCACATAAAAATCAACTACCAATCATTAGCGGACCGGAGTTCCACTGTGGCGACCCCTAACCGGGAAAAGCCGAAAGACACAACAACAACAACAACATTCAGAAAGGTTTGAGTGTGGGGGGGGGTAAAGTAGCACACTTCAGCATAAACTAAGATTTATAGCTAAGAAACCTAAGCAAGAGAGCAATGCAGTGCATAAACACTTGCCAGATTCTAAATATATACCAGAAAAACTAAATCAGTTGTTCACAATTGTACAACTGGAAAATTGCCAGTAAAAAGCACTACAGGTATAGCTAGCCCAAGTTATTCAAGTCATAAAACCAATGTGAGTGTGCAATTTGAACATTAAAAACGCATGCAGCAAGTAGGAGCTCTGATTATACACTTTCTCTAGGTACAGGTTCAGTTTAAACACAAATATTACCACAGAAATTCAGTAAAGTCACTAGCTACTTATAGAGCCTCTGCAATAAAACAGAGCAGTCTGCGCAGAATCAGAACTTAGCAGCAGGTCATTCAGTTACACAAAAAACAGTAAAAGATCCATACAATGAAGAAACTTACACTAAGTCACAACAGGTCAGCCAAGGGGGGAAGAGAGAGGGAAATCCTAAGCACCTAGATTTGAAAATGATGCCTGTACTGAATTGTAGCAGTTTAACCTGTTTGAGGAAAGAGGGGGGTGGGGGAAAAGAGAAGGCAGTAGGAGTGGTTACAGGGAATACCCTGATTGACTCAAGGCGCCACACCAGAGGTAAGTTGAATGTAAGGGCATAAAATCTGCACTCAGCACTTTAATTTTAATGTTACTTGCACTCAGCACTGTAATTTCACTTATGTTTAGTAGGAAAGACAGACCAACAGTATACAATTCTGGGAATTTGTACAAGGGTTACTTGTTCAAATGTTAGGCTATTGCAGTTTACAAGGTTTCCTAAGGTGTCCTAAAGCTATAAATTAAGCATTATAGCTCTTAATGTAAGAGTCAGTTTACTTAAGTTACAGGGGAAGGAGGCAAACACTCAAGTAGAAAAAAGAGCCCTATGGCTGACCAAAATGGTGACCTGTTTAATTACACAGCAATGTAAGTGAAAGCTTAACAAATGCTTTTTGTGTGCAGCTTACTCTGCTTAAATGCTGAGAGAAACTGATTTTGTTATGGTGACCAATTGCAGTCCTCTAGACTCCATTTTGTAGGTAAATGTAGAGTTCAAACTAAGTCACACCAGGTCAGCCAAGGGGGAAGAGAGAGGGAAATCCTAAGCACCTAGATTTGAATAATAATAACATATTTTGTTTAACTAAATTTTGGAAAATGTGGTTGATTATTGTTGTTTTATTATTATACAATATTAACATATCCATTAAAGCAACTGTTTTGTTGGCCCTATGGTTTACATTTTACTGGCATGCTGTTACCATACTAACTGTTATGGTACTTAATGTTATGTTGCACATGTTATACATTAATATGTATTTGGATGAATATATATGATGTTCCATTCTGTTCATACTAACATTGGTTTGGTTATTACTAACCATAATGTATTGCTATACCTCATATCCTTATAACATATCAAGGTACACCAGTTCTGGCTGATCCCCTTACCTTGCCTCAACCAGCCATGGTACCGGGTCCCAGCACGTTTGGGACCCAAACAGGTGGTGCTCCCTCTGCTGTCCCTACACTACATGTGGCATCAGGTAGTACCACCCCAGGGGATGGGGCACAGCCCCCTTTCGAAGTGGTGGCAGAGGGAGTGTTGTCACCCATGCAGAGCTGCCAGTCCAGGTATTCTGGACAGTCCACTGTGGCTATGACCACCACCTGCATCAGATTCAGGGCTTGCTGGCCACCCTAGTGGGGCAGCATCATCCTGCTGCCCAGCCTCCAGCACAGCCACCCTCAGGGCAGTGATGGGGCAGTATCAACAGTCCCATGGGTGGGGATGTGAGTCACACTGTTGCTGTCTGGAGGCACGTGGGACTCAGATTCCCCAACACCCTCCCTACCCAAAGTGTTCACCCCTTCATGTATCACACACTGCCCCTGTCTGCTGTCTTGGGTGTCTTGTCTGTTTGCAAATACATCCACACCTACCCAACTTACCTCCTCACATATACCTATGTCCCTTCCCCAACATTCAACTCTCACCTTAAAAAAATGGGTACCTGTCCCAAAAACATATCATCCAAAAAACAAGTAATCTCCGTGGTTTCCCCGAAGTCTCAAAACAACCCACTAAAGTGTAGTGGGTCTAAAAACAAAACAGTGTAAGAAACTTCTCTGTGTGGAAGATTTTCAGTCCATATATTTCTAGTTAATCACTGTATATTAATCAGATCAGACAATAGTAGTAGAAGTAGCGAACGTAAACTCGTCAAGTCAAAAAGTAATAATAGAAAATATATAATTCTACAGCATTACTAAGTATTTGAAAGTATTCCAAACAAGGCAGGCAGTCTGTTTCCAGTCGAACATCCTTTATTAAGTACACAGACAAGCGATCCAAGTAAAACAAAAATAGAGTAATAATTTCCTCACAAGCTTTCTAAATATATATATACTTTTTATCAGGCATGGGAGTGGTTTATTGTGCTGTAAAACAAAGTGTTATTGGTACACATGTTAAATTCACATCCCTTCCCCCATCAGTGTGACATTCGAGCTGGTCCTGCCCTACCTAGTAGCTGTCATAATAATATATAGATCTAATGTACTTTAATGGTACTACCTGTGATAGATAAATGTGGTCTTTTATCAGCAACATGTAGAAAGTCACCTGCGAAGGCATTCATGGCAAAATACATATCCAACTGGGACTCTGGTGCAGAAATACATCCATATAAAGCCATGCACATACTGATGGATGTAGAAAATATTTGTCACAGCCTGTATGTGTACACATATATCTTGCAAATATACCTGCTATAGCAGTGACTCAGTAGCTTAGTCTGTTAGATGCTTTGCATACAGTACATTTTGCCACACACAGTCCTGGGTTCAAATCCAGGGTTGTTTTGCATTTCATTTACGTTATTGTGAAGACAGCAATTAATGAATGACTCATGCACGCATTATCCACACAAAGCATTGCAAATTAAATAACTGCTTTTCAGTGCTGGAAGTCACAGACCTGCAGGTAGGGACACACTTCACAAATCCATATAGCATTATTATATGTCGCCTAGTTCTCCATTATTGACACAGAATGTGCATTAAACACATGCTGTAATTGGAGTCTAAAGTGTACCCTCACTCTGGCTCTGCTTCTACAACAAGGCTGACACACCTGACATAGATACACCTACAGCTTGCTTTCCTCAAAAGTGTTCACACTCTCTGCCTATGTCTATTACCTGCAGCAGCAGCTGCAACCTGTGGTACACACAGCTCTTTGTAAAGGTTTCTACTACAGACCTACCCTCTGCAATGATGTAGTCTACTCAGCCCAGTAATGCCCATCTCAACAGCTAAGAAAGGGGCCCTGTTCTACAGTAAGGCCTTATATATTGCACAGTGGTTGCATGTCATTGGCTAATGATAGTGCAACTCAGCTGTTTTGTCTACAATTAGCATATCAGAGTCACAGAATGGTTTAGAAGCAATTACCTGCTAATGAGAAGCATGTTAAAATTCAAGCAACTGGCTATGGGCAAACATTCTATATGAGACTTTCCTCATACAGAGCACACCTTCGCAAAACAATTACAAGTAGCACATTTTAACAGAGGAGTACTACACTCCACCAGGTATGTAACTGTTTTTTGTATATAACAGGATGAAGGTGGGAGGATAGAGGCATGGGGAATAGGGAGCACAGCAGTAAGCCTGACTTAGACCTGTGTTAATGACATATCATTGATACCCCGCTGTCTTACACATATAGGGGATGGACAATATATCAGGGTTGCATTGTTTTTGTCATTGTGGCACACTAGTGTTGTTGGACTTCCCAATATAGTGGTTGCAATAGCACACAGCTATTTGTCTGGCATTGATCTTATGACATATTAGTGAGTGACTGGCCTTAGGGGACACACCAGAGTGGACCAGAGTGTTGTGTGCATGATCACACAGCAGAATCTCTCATGGCATACAGGGAACTGCCTCAATAATGCTACTACCACGGTTCTATCCACACATGTAGTATGTTGTCACATTGTGGGTTATGACATGTGTCAGCAAGCAGTGGATAGTGCCAGCCATTTTGTTCTTGCTGTATCTGTACAAAGTGGACATCTATGTATTTGATCCTGTAATGTGTTTCTCTTGTGGTATGTTTCAAGACTAATATATTGCAGAAGGAATGCCCCCTTCTCAGATGAAGAGAATGAACTTATACTGTAAGGACTATGGCAGCATTATCACATTCTCCTATCCAGGAGGAGGCATAACAGGGAACAGCGTGCTGCATTGTGGGCAGACCTTGTCCGGGATGTGAATGAGACTGGCCACCAGAACAAGACATGTGAGCAGGTCCAAGACCGTACTATGGACATGGTGAATGCTGCACAGCAAAGGGCAGCTGATGTAGCCAGGGATCATGCCATCACTGGTGGAGGACTTGCAACAATACAACCGCTCACAACCACTGAGGACTTCCTGGCAAACCTAGGGATACACGGCAGCTCCCAGGCATCCATCACACCATACATCATAGAGGTGGGTGCCATAGTGTCCACAGCAGAGGAGCTTTTAGGTAAACATACTGTGATTACCATTGTAACACTGTAGCAGTCATTCTGTCAGGCTGTACATACCTTTACATGGATGTCAGGTCTATGTGATGTGGCGAGGGACTCAGAATGTCAGCAATACATCATGTAACACAGTAGTTACTGTACATGTGAGATATACGCAGGTATTACTTGTTGTGCTGCAGCACTTGGTGGTACTGAAATTACTTAACTCTCACCTTTTTACAGGTCCATGAGGAGTTGTCCAAGGCCATGGTCCTGCTTCTGGTAAGCTTGATAATGTTTTGTTATGGAACATACATATGCTGTTAAGGGTGAGGGCCAGGATAATACCCTGTGTACAGGTAATGTTGTGTATAACCAGAGTAGATTGTTTGTATGTTCCAGGCTGGAACAGTTACCTAAGTTTTCTAGTGTGGGTAATCACAGGAGTGTAGTTTAACAAGCAAAAACACTTTTGCAGATATAGTTCAGAGTGAATAGGGCTTCTGGTGTGCATGAGGCAATTAATCCGACATGTCTTGTAAATACCAAAAGGTCAATGGTACATACCTTAGGCAGTATTTGTATATATTTGTTAAGATAGGTGTACTGGGTTTTATGTGCTGCTTTATCAGGTATAGTGTCATATTGCATACCTAAAAGGTACATTGTACTGCCCAAGTGTCATGTGATTTACCTGACATGCTTGTTATAAATGCCTTGAGTCGAATGTGTATGTTGTTGTGAGGAAGTCTGTTATGCAATAAAGTTGAGATGAGAGGATGTGAGACTGGTAATGCAGTTGTGGATCCTCATTATTATGACTCTTTGTGGATTTTCCATACATAATAGTGCAGTAGTAATGTACTGATTTTGTCTTGATTTCCACAAGTGACTGGGGGGTTGGGGTCTCTCCCCCACACCACTTAATGTCAGTATCTCTTTGGACTCTGATGATGATGGTGGCCACAGTGAGGCACAGGTGGGGTTGTTGGTGGCTAAATCTGTCCCAGAGGTTGCCATCCCTATTCTGCCCCCATTTTCACCTCAAACAGTCATTATGCCCACACATACC
Organism: Protopterus annectens; assembly: GCF_019279795.1. Classification (NCBI taxonomy): domain Eukaryota; kingdom Metazoa; phylum Chordata; order Ceratodontiformes; family Protopteridae; genus Protopterus; species Protopterus annectens. The sequence continues at coordinate 1,394,622,662 of NC_056745.1, read as the reverse complement.
CAGTCCCCACAGGCAGATACTGGCAAACAACATCATTGTCTGGTATGGAAATTGCTCTCAAGCTGATTGGAAGGCACTGGATAATATCGTTAAATAGGCCACAAAAATCATTGTCTCCAACCTTCAATTCCTACAGGACATATATTCAAACCAATGCTATGGAAGAGTCCGAAAACTATTGAGGGATATACACCATCCAGCTTACGGAATGCTCAAATGCCTGCCAACAAGGAAGTGCTACGGAAGCATTAGATGCAGCACATCAATATTCCATAACAGCTTCTTCCCACATGCTGTCAGACTGCTGAACAACAAACCCATAGCCTAACCCACTAAATGGGTAAAACATTATTTATGTGAAATATGTCATTGTTATTTATATAATTCTCTGCATAGCTCACTTTATACTTCTCTATCTGCACTATGAAAACTACAAATTGTAAGTTTATGGCATATATTGGTGGTGGGTAAGTTTTCATATGTGCCTCTTTTATTTATTTATAATACTGTTTTATATATACTTGTATTTCTGCTGAGTCTGTTCCTGTTGTAGTATTTCTGCTGTAAAAAAAAGCTTTACATTTTTTACTTTATTTATTTTAGAATCCTATTTTGATTTTTGTTTTTACTATTTAAATTTTTATTAATTTAATCTATCTTCCTTCTGTAATTTGTCATTCTTATGGTACGAGCCTGAGTAACAAAATTTCGTGCAGTGATGTGTACTTTTTTCTCTGTGTTGATCTGTATGTCAATAACGTTTACTTTGACTTTGACTGTTCATAGTTAGCAAATGTGATAGATAAAGGTGGTGGTGTAGATGGAAAATACACAAATTTAATAGGGATTTAGCTGATTATGACAAAGGTAAACCTTTTGTTACATCCAAGAATGTTAGGTTCACTGATAGAACTAACAAAAATAATAAGGGCAGGAAAAGGCCAAGATCTATATTGAGAAGGACAGAATCTACATTTAGTGGCACATCAGAGGATGATACCTCATCTGTTACAGATTATGATGTCCCCTCACACCAGGCGTCCCTAGCTGCTAAGAGAAAGCAGCCAGTCCCTTTAGACACAAGACACGCAGGGGAGGCAGGAAGCACAGAAATAGATATAGGAACATGCACTCTGCATGCTTTACTACAACAAATTGTGAAACAGTGAATAATGTTCACAACATTTCATAATTTGAATTATTATCTGTACACTACCAAGTATTGAATAAAGGCCTCAATTTTGTCCCCACTGCACCTGTTTCTGAATATAATTTGTTACAAGATGTCAATGGCTTTTGTAGATTGTTAAATCTTAAGCTATTTTTTTCAGGTCATGACAATACTCAAAGATCCACTGGTTTCAAATTTGGGAAATCAACTTTTACACCACTTATGGACAAACATGTTTCTATCTTCAAAGAATGTGTCATGAAAGATCTACATTTTTCAACAGTATATCAACCCAATAGAAATAATTTTACTCAAGCCGAGAGATCTGCTTTTTCCGAGCATCAACATAATCATGACATTGTCATCACTCCAGCTGATAAGGGGGGAGGAATTGTGGTTATGGATCATTCTAAGTACAAGGCTGAGGCTCTAAGACAACTGTCTGATGCTCACTATTACATACAGATGGTTGTAGATCCCACACCCAACTTTAAGGCACAAATTGATTCCTTTTTGGATCTGGCAATTGAGGAGGGCATTATTACTAAACAGATTGGTAAACAACTTAAAGTGGATGAACCTATGCCACAATACCTATACCTTCTTCCAAAAATACACAAAGATTCCAATAATCCCCCAGGTAGACCTATCGTCTCTGGTAGAGGATCTTTAACTGAACCACTATCCACTTTTCTAACTTATTATCTGAAGCCATTACTACCCATGGTCAGATCAAGGATTCAAGACACTACAGAATTTCTGAATATCATCCAGGATTCTCAGTTAGAAGCGCACTGGTGGCTATGCACATTAGATGTTTCATCCTTATATACAAGTATCCCCCATGATGCTGGTGTTTTGGCCATTTCATATTGGTTGGAGAAATCGGAATTATATTCCACTGGCTTTAACAATTTTCTGGTGAAACTTACTGAATATGTGCTGCGCAAAAACATTTTGACTGTTCATAGTTAGCAAATGTGATAGATAAAGGTGGTGGTGTAGATGGGACAGGATTCTATTACCCAGGCCTGCTAAACCAACTCAAAAACACTAATCAAAAAGGTAGTGGAAATCTATAGAAATAGCATGTGTTGCTACTGGAGACATAGCAATGATGCAGAAGCCTGTATCTTTTTTTACTATCAATATTACCAGTGAAACAGTTAACAGTTACAAATGGAAAGAATTAGGGCTAAGAGATGTTGACAAGGTGCTTTCTTCATTTCATGGTTTGAGTCCATCAGCCACCATTTGCCTGCTGTGTGACTCTGACCAAATTAATTAATCACACAGTATTCCTGAGTTGTCTCTGAAAAGGGACATATGTCCAGTAGGTTTACCCAATTAACAAATAAATAAATACATCTCCATCAGAATATGGCAACCACTCTGGGATTGCAGAAGATATCCTTTGATAAGGAAGAGCCTTTGGACTTGAGACGTCATTGTTTAAGATTATCCTAGGTAGTACTGATGGTCAACTTTGCATTAGTAACCATGACTTTGATGTTGTTTTTATACAAGCTTTGATCTAGAAGAAACTTTCAGTTTCCATTGATTAGCAGGACTTGTAGTCCCTATTATGGGAATCTTTGAAGATGTCACTATATTAAAGATGCCAGAAGGTATGTGTTTATATTAGTTTTTAAGACATAGCATGTCTGGCAGGTTAGCACAGATAGTATCTGCTTGTTCATTTACATTATATATGATTCAGAGCAGGTCAGTTAAGCAAACAGCTCTCATGTGTCTCCTCTAAAAGATAAGTATATCCTCTCTATAACTACACTGAAGTGAGTTTTACTTAAGGTGCAAGACCCTTGGGCACCATTTTTAAATTTTCCCTTTTAGATGCTAGGCTCTGTCAGTGTCCCTGGGTGTATGTGCTCACCACGAGTTCAGCTGTGCTTTTTATATATTAATACAGTATTTAAATGTCATTACTGTTGTAATCTACAATTTATGCTGCTAATCTAATATGCTACTGGGGTTGCACCTCTAACTGGTAAATGTAATACTGACTGTGCTTTACAGAGCCTGTTATTTTTTTCCTTGTCCATGCAGGTAATGGGTTCTGACACTGCGTAATCATTGTTATACTGGACGCAATTGCCTCTACCATGTATACCTTAAGTTTATCTTTATTTGAGGCATGTTAGGTTCTGTTCTGGCATATTTTGCTTAATAGAAAGTCTAGTTAAAGTGAGTACTGCATAATTGTATCATATGCTACATATGCAACAGTTTACTTGATTCACCAACTGTTGGTTCAGAGAATGTAATACATGTTAGTCTAGCTTTTTCTAATCTGTTGATAATACACTTCTTAACTGGACAAGATAAGATTTTATGGTTTTAGCAGTACCAATCCCTTTAATGGAATGTTTTCTAAGTATTGTTGTTACTGGTGTTTTTATCTATACATTGCAGTAGCAAGTTTCCTAAATTGGCGCTACTTATTGCGCTAGTGTTATTAGCTCATTCTCCCTTGTATTGTATTGTATTCATTTTAACTTGATCCTTGTTCTATTCATTGTCTTACCTTATTACATCTTTCTCCCACTCTCTTTAATTCCAATTTTACCAGCCTCTCACAACAGTTTCCCTTCATACCACTGTGCCTGTGGAAACCTCCCAGTTATTTTCTGCTAACCAGTAATTAACACTATAATGGGGCCTGTAATCTCAAATATCTACCACTTGAATGTAGGTTTTAATTTTTTTACAGAAATCCTGTGTGCTGCTTTAATTATACTGCTGTATGTCTAGCTATGCTAACCAGATAGTGGCATGCACATTCCCATGGACAATAATTGCCCAACTCTCCTTGCTTTAAACTCCTTCCCCTACTTTTAATAACTCATTTTAATTAACAGATTATTTTCAAAATAACTCAAGCTTAGGTACATTAGGCAGCTTGGACATAGTGTTCCTTGCAACTGCTTGGAAACATTACGAATTTGATAGTGGCTAATATCTAGCTGTTACTGTTTATATGGTGCTATCTGCACCAGGTTTAATCACAAGAGCAAGGGACCAATTTTGTAGCTATTTAAACCCAGAACCACTGTGCTCCAAAACATTTAGCCACTTACCTGCTACTCCATTCCTCATAGATTGTTTATTGAAATTGCTCTTTGTAACCCAGTTCTATCCACTCCATTCACCTTTGCTACACTCAGGCTTCACTCTGCTCCTCTACCCTACCCCCATTCCCACCCACCCCTGTTTCAATTACCTTTATAGCTGACTGCCCTTTCCCCACCCCTTCTGGTACCTCCCCTTCCTCTCAGTACCCACCAATCACTGCATCCTCTATCCCTTCAACACATCCCCTCCCCTTTTTCCTACACTCCTACACTACACTTATAACACCCACTAATCCATTTGTTACCTCTCTATACATTTACATAGTACACTTACTTTTATTAATCTCTCTGCCCTCATAATAGTGTCACCTTTCCTGATCACCCTCACTCTTCTGCTTCTCTCTTACCTGTCTTCATATCATACCCAAATTAATCCACTTCATCCCCCACCATCTACTCACTATAGCCTACACGAGGGAACACAATACTATTCTCAAATCCCCCACACTTTTCCTTAAAACTAACCTTACCCTTCCCAAGATCAAACTCCCTCCACTCAACTCATTATATCCAAAAATTGAATTTAAACAACACATATTATACCTATTCAAGACTTTTTTTCTATACTTGCAATACCTTACATCTGTCTGGTTATATTCATCCAAATCCTGGACCTCACTACAGTTCCCATTTATCTTTACCTTTCCAATCAATATCTCAGCACTCTGACTGTACCAGAAAGTATTTTTTTATATTCCATTAATCTTTGTAGTATTGTCAATAAAGCAGGTGAATTTCATTACTGGGTAGCTCAACTTCCCCAATATAATAACTATCTCCAAAACTTGGCTTAAACCACACATGTCAGATAAGGAATTCCTCCCCTCAGGCTAGAACAACCAAAAAAGAGAAGGTGTTGCAATTGTTTACTCTAACAATCTCACTCGTCTTCCCTACCTATTTTCCTCCTTCATTTCACCTTGCTGAACTTTTAACTGCTAACTGTAAACTCAATGACCATAAAACATTAACTATTGCTGCTATATACATACCACCTACAGATAATATACCTATACTAGAACAAATCCTCTCCTAGTTTTCTAACAACATACAAAATGAGAGCACTCTACTAGGTGATGTAAATATCAATTGCCTATCACTAAATTCCTCCTGTCCTAGCTCCAGCATTAACATTTATGGTTTCACCCAGTTTGTCTCAACTCCAATCCAAACTCTGCATCGATAATTGACTGGATTCTAGTCTCCAACCCTAACCACTATCACAGCCCTCAATCCCTACCAGATGCCATTAGTGATCACTCTCCCATCTGTTTTCAAAGATTCACTCTTCATCTTCCCAGACCACATAAACTTATTGAATGCTGAAAATTATCCAGCTTTCATCCTGACTCCTTTAACAATGTTCTTTCATCTTTTAACTGGTCATTCCTCTTTACCCTCTTTCTCTAGATGAAGCTGTCCTACAATTTAACACCATATTTCCTAACAATCACATTTCTCTTGCCCCCCCTTAGAACTAAAAGGGTCAAATCTAGATGCTCTCTTTGGCTCACCCAGGCTACACACACCCTAATAAAAAAAGAGACAATGACTAAATTGCCCACTGACTACCAAATATACAAGGATCTATGTAACCTCACTAAAAACAACTTAACATAGATAAGAATTTTTTTTTTTATCAGAACCCCCAAATGAAACAAAATAAGAATCTCAAATACTTTTGGAATACTTTCAACTAAATCCTGCACCTTGGACACCCCACTATTCCTAACCCCTGCCCCAATAATTCCCCACAACAGACTGCATCCATCTTTAACTCTCCCTTGCCAGAGACAATAACAAGCTGGTCTCTTGTCTCCTTCTTGATCTCTAAAAGATTTTGATACTCTCACTCTATTCTCCTTTCTAAACTCTCTCAACTCAGTCTTTCTACTCCTACTATTTCTTGGTTTCAAAGCTATCTTTCCAACAGACTACAAGCTGTTAAATAGCTCTCCTCCCTCTCCCTCTTCCTCCCCATTAGGATGAGAGTCCCTCAAGGATCAATACTTGGTCCCTTAGTTTTCAGTATTTTCATAAACCACCTCTACACTTCCTGTCCACAATCATCCCTAATACAGTACGCTAATGACTCCACAGTCATCACCACCACCGATACTCTTTTTGACCTATAAACCCTTACACAAAAGTCATTCAACCTTATTGAAATATGGCTGTTAAATAACCAACTCTTTCTTAACCCCAAAAAGACTAAACTTCTACTTTTCCTCCCTAAATCACCGTCTCAACACAAATCCACATTTGCCATTGCATCCCTTAACAACACAATCATTAAAGCTGAAATCCATATTAAGGTTCTCGGTGCCATTACAGATGACCAACTAAAGTTTGACTTTCATGTATTCCACTGTATTAAGAAAACCCATCAAAAATTAGGTCTATTGTACAGAAGTAAAAAGTTCCTAACTATTGAGTCATGACAGGCACTTACATATGCTTACCTCCTTCCTAATCTTTTCTATAGTTCTCAAATTCGAACTAACCTACAATCCAATCTCCTCACAAAAATTTAAACCACCTACAATCAAGTAACGAGATTCATATCCAATAACCCAACAAGGTCACATCACTGTCTTGCTCTTAAGTCTTTAAACTGGTTAGAATTCTCTCACCATCTTCAACTTTCACGACTTACCTTCATTCATTCCATCATGCACAAACCCTCCTCCTGCCCCAACATCTCTTCTTCAGTCACCCTCTACACTCCTCCTCGAACTCTAATGAGCTCTGATCAATATCACCTAGAAATCTACAAACTCAAGAGATCTTTTGGGCAAAAATTGTATAGGCCATTTACTATTGGTCTCATGGAACAAACTTCCCATGTCTCTACGAAAAATAAACCAGACGCATGACTTCAAGAAAGCTCTAAAAGATTATCTAAATACTACCTGGACATGTCATTGTAAATATCCTACCTGAACTCTCTACCTTCTTCTGTAATTCTAGTCTCACTCTCTTCTCACTATGATATTTTATATTATCTTACGTATCATCTTATCTCCATCCTCTTAGCCCAGCTCATTCCTTACTCTTTTCCATTAATCTCTTCACCTAACCTCCTCACTAAATTTACTTTCTCTTCCACTTATTATCTACCTAACTCTCCTCTATTCCTATTTCCCCTGTCTTACCTCCTATCAAAACTTATATACATGCTCAATCTCCAATTCTATAAGCTGTTTCCTTTAATAATTAACTTTTTTACTAACAGGATATCTTTCTTGCACACTATTTAACCATGCTGCTTTATTCTACTCTTTGAACTTCTGGTTATACTAAAAAGCACTGTAAAATAAATGTATGTAATAATGTCTTATATCTGCAATGTCTGCATATAGTATCAATATATTCTTTTATTGCATCTTACTAGTCATTATAATGTTTGTAATAATGTGTTATATCAGTATTGTCTGCATACAGTAGTAATGTATTTTACTATTGCATCCAGCTAGACATTGTGATGTAACAACTTGTTTTACTGTGCAACTTTTCTCCCAGGGCCTCCACTGAAAAAGGGCTTTTGCTCAGTCGGACTATCCCGGTTAACAAATGTCAAATAAATAAATAAAATAAATAAATAAGTGGGTTTACCTAGTTAACAATAAACAAAAAGTTTTCTAATTTTGGATCCTTAAGTATCTCAGACATAAATATGAATTTAAAATAAATGAAGAAATACCAAACCAACAGGCTAAAATCCAGGAACTTTAATAGATGTATCTGGTCTGATGAAGTGGTGTGGTCACCGTGAAAGCGCTTACCACTCTTTTGGATACATTTATTAAAGTTCCTGTATTTTAGCCTGTTGGTTTGGTATTTCTTCATTTATATTATTCTTATTTTTGTCTTACTAACCTTTATCCTGCTACCATATATATTTTTTGCTCTGATAAATATGAATTTAGCTGCCTCTTATTTTTATGCTTTGGTTTTCTGGAGGAGTTTTCTAGTTACATTTTTTTCTGTAATATAAAAGTTAAAGTGCTCCCTGTGTGCATTATTGGTCACCCTCACCGTATTAAAATGCCTATAATTCTCATACTTCCGCATATTATGTGATCATCTTAAACTGAACATTTACAGCCATTGATTTTATTTGAGTACTACAAGGGCACTTTTGGATTTAAGCAGGAAAATCATCACATATTCTGCCAAACATGAAAGAAAGTGAAGTATATTGTTAAGAAATATATAATGCAGTATATTTAAGCTGGTGATCAGCCTAAACATAAAATAACACACCTGTTGGTGTTATTTGCCTACCAAAAGGGCAGGTATTAATGGATTTAAGAAGGAAAATCACCATATGTTATGCTAAAGATAAAATAAGGTAATAATATAAAAATATAACAATACAATGCATTAAATATCAGGTGCTGAAGCAAGAACAAAGTAGACCAAAAAGACTGAAAAAACTAATCACAAATTAGAGCATTATACAAATAACTAAAATAGTTTTGAAATGACAACAAGAAATCAGGAAGATGTGCCAATTTTCTTTATACACTAAGTCAGTGCAGATATAAATTAGAGACCATAACATTTCTAATGAAAAAAAATCAGTTATGGAGTCTGAAGTATCATTTAAATGCTTAGTTTTAAATCAAGTTACAGACACAAAACAATACCTTAAAATGAAAAGCACTTCTGTCTTCAAATTTAATTATTTTATTAATATGACTTGCTAGTAAATATAACTTTTACTAAACCAGAGGTCTTTCCTTAGTAATGTGGAAGGGGTGGGGTATATTGGTGGTTGTGTAGGGTGGGTAATAGTCAAATAATGAGATAATGATTAGTTTAACTGTATTGGTGTGGTACATTGGCTGTACCTCATAATAAATGGAGGGGGAATATAATATGTTTTTCTATGGAGGTTGATAACCGATGGGGACACAAGAGGTGTGGATTGTCCTACCAGCCAGGAGAAGGATAGATTAACCAATCACAGTTGTCCATATCATACATATGCCAGCCAAGGGTATAAACTAAAAACCCTCCAGTCATAGACATCCCAGTATAATTGAAGGCTAAAAGGTTATATCCTACTGGTAACCTATCCCATGTGAGGTGTGTATTATGTCCAGCTAATGGTAGTAAAGCATGGCCCAGCCAATTGGTGATGTCCAGGCCATAGCTTAGCTACCCAATAGAAAGAAGCTTTGTTTATTGTGGTATTCTCCCCATTGACTGTACTAATGCAAGCCAACCACATATTGCTTGTTAAAGAGTGTTCACAGGCACATGCCTATATGCAGTTGATATAGATGTTGGCTCATGCAGTGGGACAAATTGCTTTGTTATAACTGGTCTGAAACACAACTACACTACTCAGCAGACAGCCATAGGTAATGAATTGTTGCTGGTGCTTACTGAAATCATCTTATTTGTACTGTAACCAAGTTCTGTTCTAAGACAGAACATGTCTTTCCCTTGCATCTTTTCTCATTTGCAAGTTGACCTGTCTTCCCATTCTGTCATTACACAAATATTTTTTTAATTAAAATGAAATGAAAACAAAGAAACTAGAAAAGTGCTGTGGTAGTCCAAGTTTAGTGACAACAGGGATTAGTTAAAAAAATAGGAAACTATAGACTAGTTGATTTTACTTTATCCCACAGGAAACTAGTGAAATGGTTGATAAAGAACAGATCAACGCATTTTTTAAGATTTCAGGTGTGCAGAAATTTAGTACATCTTCAAAAAAAAAATATAGGAGGTAAGCTATTCTAATGGGGGAAAATTCTATGGCTGAGTAGAGAGATGGACAAAAGTGACTGTGTGACTATGTATTACTTGAACATTAATAAGGCATTTAATACTGCCTTACAAAAGGCTGAAAAGGTAGGTTTGTGAGCTGAGCTCAGTAAGGGGATGAGGTTTGAGTAAACCCTGGTCTGAACAAATGAAAAAGAAGATAAAGGTAATATATAAAATATTTAAAGGGTAAGAAGGTGAAGCTTCTGTTTAGCAGTTTGGCACAGGATTAAGGATATGAGCTATTACTTATCTGTATCCTGTAGTCCAAGGTATGATTCCCTAAACCTTCATATGCCTACTCCATGATTCTGAGCAAGTGACCTAACCAGACAGTGTTCCTGTATTTTACCTGAAAATAGGCTTATGCCAAGTGGGGGTTACCTAGATAAGAAATGAAACAGAACAGAAAAGATGTGACAAGTGGCATCCATTAAGTACTATTTTTATAATTCTTGAAAAAGAGTCCATAAAGAGGAGAAATGACAATGCACGTGTTTTAATTGGTTTTAAAATCAGTGTTAAAAAGCAATCAGGGTCATAATGTAATCTGGGTTGATTACATAAGGTGCACATTCTCCAAGGGCAAGGAAATTGGATTCAGTGCCATTTCAGTGCTGATTTTGATTTTCTGAGTCAGACTCTCAAAAGTGGAAAAATAGATAATAAATCTGCTGATAACTGTTTTTAAAGACAGTTTTAAAATCAATGTTTTAAAATCATGTAAAGAATCACAATGTAATCTGGGTAGGTTGTGGAACTGGACAAAGGTGACATCTGAACTTTAGCAGGAAGAATGTAAAAAGCTATGTATTAGTGCTTAGGGAAAAAGAAGGAGTCAATCAGAATAAAAGAGAAAACAGATTTTGTAAAATGATGGAGTAGACCTCAAACTGAATATTATGTTGTACTGCTAGAATATAATAGGTTCCTGGGAATTCTTAAGGGATTGCGTCTCAGTATAAGATTCGTGAGGATACTAATAGATACATTGTACATTTCTGGACACAAAAACATCCCAAAGGTATAACATTAAAGAATGGGAACAATGTAAGTTTATAAACAGAAAGGAGCATTCGACAGCCGTTTCCACAGTATAAAAAATTTAAATTAACAATCAAAAGGGCAGATAGAAAATACTTTGGAAGGTTTGACTATTGTGAAGAAAGGATCGCAATTAACTTACAATGGTCACACCATTTTTAACTATAGTAGTTTAGATATTACAACAGTGTATTTTGACCTTTTTTCAAAAGGTTTTAAGTTTGTTCCGAATAGGAAATGTGAGATTAGCAAAGTTTTAATTGATGTAAGGATGTTTATTCGCAAAAAGAATTTGGAGCTTTTATTAGATGGGCAGAACACGATAAGTGATACATTGAAAAAGAAAAGTGTATGGGACCCCCCACTGCACCCACAGTTAAAAAACTTTGAACATGTTTTGGACAAAGAATTAAGGGAAAGAACAAGCACCAATAAGGTTAGACCCAACCTGAATGGTGATGATAAAGTACTTTTGGAGTCTCTTAGAATGAATAAATACATCAGGGTGATGAAACCGGATAAAGGGGGTGGTATGGTCCTTATGGATACTGTTACGTATGAGGGGAAGATGATGGATTTATTGTTAGATGACAATAAATATACCAAGATATCTGTTAATAAAGTGCACATAGCATATAAAAGAAATGTTGTTATGTTGAATGATTTGGTACTCGAGGGTTGTTTGGACCTCAAGACCTTTAAATTTTTGTTTAACAAAGAGCCTAGGGTACCGTCCATTTTCAGGATCCCAAAGGTCCATAAAGACATTGAGAACCCCTCTTTAAGGCCAATCGTTGCTGCTGGCCAATTGGTCACTGCACCTATAGCAAAATACTTAGATTTTAAATTAAAAGCATTATCCATGAGTGCTAGTAATGTTTTAAAGGACTCGTGGGACTTTTTGAGCAGTGTAAGGGACACCCAAGTAATAGACAATAACAACATTATTTTTATCACCATTGATGTAGTTGACCTTTTTACTTCAATCCCACACACGGCTGGCTTGGAATTTTTTGAAGAAAAGATAAGGAAAGAAAGTAAATTCACTGACAAAGAAATATATGTTATGATGATTTTAATGGAGATGGTATTGAATAATAATTATCTTTATTTCGAAGGTGGATTTTTTAAACAAATAAAAGGTGCGGCTATGTGTGCCCCTACATATGCTAATTTAGTCATGGCCTGGTGGGAAGAAAAAATTATTTTTGGATCAAAATTTAAAAATAGTTGGGTCCTCTACAGGCAGTTTTTGGATAATATTTGTATATTCTGGACTGATGGTGAGGAGAAATATTATGAGTTTTTTGATTATATTTCCAAAAGTACAGAATTTCTGAGGTTTACTTTTAAGATGGGGTATCAAAGTATTGATTACCTTGACGTTAACATCCGGAAAGGACAAGAAGGATTTGATTCTAAAGTGCATAGGAAAGGAACGTATTGTAATTCCTTTCTTCATTTTAATAGTGCCCATCCATTCCATCAGAAGAGAGGAATATTAAAGGGGCAGTATGTCAGGGGTAGTAAAATGACCTCATTAGATAGTGACTTCATAGATGAATACAATTTGTTGAAGCAAATGTTTTTAGCTAGAGGTTACCCAGGGCTATTGATTAGTGATATTCAGAATGAGGTAATCATACATAGAACTGATAGGTTTTTACCCATTTTAAAATCCATGGATTCTGGCATGTTGGAAAAGGGGCAAGTTCCTAACACAAATATGACTGGTGTTTATGAGAATATTTTTGTCTTAGATTATAATGGTGACTCTAGTACTATTAGGAATGTGGTTCAGAGTGAGTGGAATAACTTTGTTAAATTATTAGATTTGAATTTAAGGTTTGATATACCTCTGAAATTTGTTTACAGGAAGGGTAGAAGTGTTACGGACCTGTTGGAGAACAAACACAGGGAAGCTGTTTCTAAAAAAACTGGGACCTATAAGTGTGGAGCATGTCAGCAGTGTCCTTAGATTTCTAACACTTCGGAAATTTTTATAAACTGTAGGGGTAGAACTATTAAGTCTAAATCCTATAACAATTGTAATAGTAAGGGGCTTGTGTATATTGTTTTGTGTAAAACATGTGATGCATTTTATGTGGGTAAAACAGAGAGGTGCTTATAGAGAAGGATATACAAGCACCTCATTGATGTTAAGAAAGGCAATAATAAGAATGCATTATATAAACATGTTCAGGTTTGTGTATCTGCATCTTTTACATTTTTTGTGATTGATGAGGTTTCTATTGATAAAAAGGGTGGACCATAGCAGACCATGTTAGAATATCGTGAATTATACTGGCAGCTGGTTTTAGAAGCCAGTAGATGGCCAGGTTTAAATGAGACTGTCTCCATCACCCCAGTTTTAAAAATGAGAGCTGCTAAGTTATAGTACTCACATTTCACACATATTTTATTGCATTTTTTTATTTTTAATTATTTAAGTATTTATTGTGATGATTTATACTTGGATAGGTTTTATTACATGAATTTTATTTAGAATATATATTTATGGTGACACCTACAAAAGTTTCATTGTGCATTTTAAGCATAATTTATGGTATTTACTTATTCATTTATGTAATGTACTTTTAAATTCTCAACCTCAAACTTTTACTTTCATCACAATGAACAAAACATTGTACTCAATTGTTTTTAGCATTTTATTGGTCCAGCTAGTTTGAACTGAGTATTTATTTAACTAATTTAACAAAATGGCTGTATCTGATGAAGGGTGTAAACGAAAACGTACTGGTTGTGTGTCAGCGTTAATATATTATCATGACCTAATACTCAGCTGGATTTTATTGTGGTTTTGGATTAAATTTTGTATATTGTAGAAATGGCTGTCGAGTGCTCCTTTCTATTTATTGGTTTACTTTAGCACTTTCCTCCTGAACTTGGTTTTAACAATGTAAGTTTGCCACCCAACAACAGCCCCTAAGGCAAGACAATGTATCCAACACTTTAGTCATAGGTGACTCTATAGTCAGGCACACTGATGTCCCACTCACCAGGCTGAACAAGGAGAAAATTATAGTCAGCTGCCTGTCGGGTGCCAGGATCCACCACATAATGCATGCACTCAAGTCACTCCACAACAAGTACAAATACAACTCTGTCATTGTCCATGTTGGAGTGAATGACTTGAGACATACCTCCCTGGACTACATGAAAACAGGCATGGAAGAGCTCTCGGATCATGTGGCTCAGCCAGGTTTGACCCTAGCCCTGAGTAGCATCCTGCCTTTGCCCAGAATGATACCACAGTATAAGGACAAAATGATTGACTTCAACAATTAGCTAAGCTTCTGGTGTCATTCAAAGGGGATCCAGTATCTGTTGGCCTGGGACGACATGATCGACAAACCACGATGCTTTGCCAGAGATGGTCTGCACCTGTCACCCCTGGGATTCAGGTTACTGGCTAAAGCTCTTGCCAACCCTATAGTGCCTTTTCTAGGCAAGGTTCAAAGGACAAAACCACCACTGTAACAGATACAAGCATGCAAAATCTGAAGGATAATGCTACTCAATGCTAGAAGTCTAAACCTCAAAATGCACTCTCTCGAGGCACTCCTAAAAATGGAGAACATTGATATCTGTGCAGTAAATGAGATCTGGTTCAAGGCTCCAGAGAGCACCCCTGCAGTACAAGGCTACAACTCTTATCACACTTTTCAGCCACCAAACCAAGACCAAAACACTAAAGGTGGAGGAGTGTTCATATTCACCAAGGATATTCAGACCTCCAGACTAGTTGCCCAACACAATGCATCTGAAATTCTCCAGGTGCAACTAACACTAGGTAAGACTGCAATCCAAACTGTAGCTTGCTACAGATCCCCCACCATGCCCCAATATTCTCACTACACCTTTCTAAACATACTAGAAAATATTAAGATACAACCAAACACCCTAATACTGGGTGATTTCAACTACCCTGCCATTAACTGGGAAAACTACTCGGGTACCAACGCCTTTTCCCAACGGTTCTTGGAATTCATAAATTCCAATGCCCTGGATCATCTAATCCATTTTCCCAACAGGGGCTCCAATATCCTAGACCTGATCATTACCAACATGGGAGATAGATGCTCCACACCAGTGGTCACCCCCTCTTTGGTCAGGTCTGACCATAAGCTAATCACCCTTGACATCCACTTCCCACCCCCCCACTCCCCAGTAAGGAAACCTCCGTAAAAAACTTCTCCAAATCCAACTTCATGCTACTCAAGTCAGAAGTGACAAACATCATGACACCCATGCAAATGGGAGCTGAAAGTTCGACTGCTGAATCCTGCACTAAGGCACTGTATAAGCACATCCACTTGTGCATGAATCGTGCCACCCTAAATAGAACCAAGATGCTCTCCTCCAAAAAAAGGAAGCCAATCTGGTGGTCCACTGCCATAAACAAACTATACAACAGAAGGAAGAAACTGTTGCAGAACAGAGGAAAATCCCAGGATTCAAAAAACTCCATTACCAGCCTCAATAAGAAGCTGAGATCCCTCATAAAATCGTCCAAAGATAGTTATGAAAATAAAATTGCCAAAGATTCCAAAGACAACCACAAGGTGTTCTATAGTTATATCAAGAATCTAAATGGTAATGCTCAGATCTGCTCCTAAATGGCAATGCTCAGATCTGCTCTGAGCTACAACAGAATGGCATTAAATATACTGATCCCAAAGATATTGCCAATATCCTGGCAGATCGATTTAGTGCCAACTTCACCCCTAAAGGGCCCATCTCAATACCAAAAGATTGCCAAATTCTGGTATTCATGGCCACACAAGTAGAAACCGCACTATCCAAAGCTAAGACTACAGCATCCATGGGACAAGATGACATCCCGGGCTGTGTACTACATGAACTACAAAATGAACTGGCACCTCACCTAATTGTCATGTTTAATCATAGCCTCACCTCAGGCTTCATGCCCACTGAGTGGTGCACAGCTACAGTTATCCCACTCCAGAAGGGGATCTTGGATCCCGGGAACTACCATCCCATCAGTCTGATGAGCCTGATGTACAAGGGCATGGAATGCATTATCATGAAACTTATAAACAAAGACATTGGCAACCTTCAGACACTGGACCCCACCCAGTTTGGGTTCGTGAAGGGCCGATCTTGTCTCCTGAACCTGATTGACTTTTTCAAATCAGTCTCCAGAGCTGTGGATGAGGGTAAGGTGGTCCACACAGCCTATCTGGACCTTGCCAAGGCCTTTGACACCATCCCCCACTCTGGAATCATACATAAACTTACTAAGCTGGGAAAAAATCCCTATGTCACTCAATGGGTTGCCAACTGGCTTACTGACATAACCCAAACTGTAAAAGCAGCCGACTCCAAATTCATCTCCAGACAAGTGACAAGTGGAGTACCTCAGGGTTCAGTCCTGGGACCACTCTTGTTTGGCATCTACTTCTCTGAAGTACAGGCCAACACTAAGGGACTCTGGCTAACAAAGTTCACAGATGACTGCAAACTGGGAGCCATTACTGAATCCCCAGATTATGTGGATATTCTACAAAAGGGCCTTACAGAAACAGATGCTTGGTGCCAGAGCCATGGGCTCAAGCTTAATGCCAAGAAATGTATAGTTATCATTTTTGAGAAAAACCATGTACCCATGAATTACCATATAGGTGGCAGTACACTAAACACCGAAAGTGTGATGAGAGAATTAGGGACACAGGTGGACAGTGGTCTCACCTTCGGTAAGCACATCGCCACAACAGTCAGGAAATCCTTCTATGTGGCACACCTCATCACTAAGGCTTTTCATCCAGAAAAAAGGAGGTCATTGCCCCACTGTACTCATCCCTCATTAGACCCATTATAGAGTACAACGCCCCATTTGGTATGTACCTCACAAGACATCTGCAACAGCTGGAAAGGCTGCAGAAATACCTCACTAAAAGAATCACAGGCCTAAAGCAGATGTCCTATGCTGACCATCTAAAAAGACTCCAGCTATACTCTGTGGCAGATCGTCTACTCAGAAGCAATCTCTGCTTAACATACAAGGCCATGTCAAACCCTGAGCTGCTGGACATGCTCCACTAAAAGAAATCCCAGTCCCTCAGAACCACACACTCCAGGGACCTAAACCTTGTCATCACAATGAACAAAACATGCTGGAGGGATAGGTTCCTGACCCAGAGACTCCCATACTCTGGAATAGACTGTCCATACATGTCAAGCAGAGCGCCTCCTTGGCCCTCTACAAAAGGAACCTTGACGATTGGATGGGAGATAGGAAATTCACCCCGAGAATCACATCAGTCACCCTGCTAGACAGGAGTCCAGGGAAGTAAATATTGTGGGAAGAAATATCCAGGGAATTGTTATGGCTAGGCTTGTATAGGCCCTAGGGCCAATAGCCTAGTAACAACCTATGAACCTATGAACAAAGCTATAAACATAAATAAAGGCAGCAGAGATTGAGGATGTTTACTACGATACAAACAGACAAAACCAGAAGTAGCAGAACTGAAGGACCAAATTGGTAAACAACAAATACAGCAGCAATGAAACCCAAAGGATCCACCACAGCAGAGTATGAATAAAATCTTTAATAACAAGGATAAGCGCTTTTGAGTAATCCAACTCTTTTTCAAATCCAAGTACAAAACATAATGAAACACAAACCTATTTAAAACACATTCAACCAGTAAAAATGCAATACAGCACACACCAAAACACTATTAAGCACTGGCTCTCTATCTGCCTGCAGATCTGCAATCCAGTTTACTTCAACCTGTTCTGTTTTGAGGGAAATATCGCCCCCTCTTCTGGTTAAAGTACATAACTGCAGGAAAGGTTTGAGGGGGGAGGAAGAACAACTAGTGGATTTTGGGCTTACATGCAACACACAGAGCACTGGTTATTTGA
Organism: Protopterus annectens; assembly: GCF_019279795.1. Lineage (NCBI taxonomy): Eukaryota > Metazoa > Chordata > Ceratodontiformes > Protopteridae > Protopterus > Protopterus annectens. The sequence continues at coordinate 1,394,604,599 of NC_056745.1, read as the reverse complement.
CCTTTTCACCTTTCTACTCCTCCCTTATTAGCCTTCCTTGATGTGGGAGTTATTTATATGCATCTGCGGGTTCTGAGACCCCAGAACCTAAAAGATTTCCCTGAAACACCACTATTTGGGGAAAGCATGCAGCACATTATTGTTTTTCTTTATAATGTTATGAAAGGACCAAGTATCCTGCCTCATGCCACTCACTCAACTAATGTGTATGATACTCTCTTGCTTTGCTTTTGAGAGAGGAGAGAGAGGGTTACTCCACTGAGAGCCCACAGGACATCGTGACATTGAGTGAGGCAGACCTCTGCAAGACCTTGGTTTGGTGGTGGTGGAGCTGGAAATCCTACTTCTGAGTTAGCCTCTCAAACTAGAGAGCGTTTTTGATGTTGTGAACAATAGAGGGCACCTGAGGTTGACTATTGGTTATAATAGTGATGTGAACAAAATTAAGAGGACTATACATGAGAACTGGAAGATTCTACAGTCAGATGACAGTATTAAGGAGGTGGTAGGTTCGGCTCCTGTTTTTGGGTTCAGAAATGCACCTAATCTAAAGAGACTGCTCTGTAAAGACTCTTTGGGATATACTTCTGGGCAGCATGGTTTGGGAATGCAATGGTTAGAAACATTTCCATGTGGACACTGTTAAGGCTGCGTCTTTATAGAAAGGTCTAATAAATTTCAACATCCTGTCACTGGACATGTGTATTGTTTGAAAGGTTTTGCCAACTGTGCTACCAGGAACCTGGTCTATTTAGTGAAGTGCCAGGATTGTGACTCATTTTATGTTGGCAAAACCAACAGAATGTTGAAGGAGAGGGTCTTACAACATTGCAGAGATATAAGGACTGGTGGGGAGCATAATGCACTGGCACAGCATGTTAAGAAAAATTTGAGACATACTTTTAAATTTATGGTCCTGCAGTTATGTGCTTTAACCAGAAGAGGGGGAGATATTTCCCTCAGAACAGAACAGGTTGAAGTAAACTGGATTGCAGATCTGCAGGCAGATAGAGAGCCAGGGCTTAATAGTGTTTTACCACTAAAGCCTGTTCTTAGAGGGCGTAGACCCTGAAACTGAATTGATTTGGTCCCTCTAGAGGGTGTGTGCTGTATTGCATTTTTATTGGTTGAATGTGGTTTTAAATAGGTTTGTGTTTCATTATGTTTTATACTTGGATTTGAAAAAGAGTTGGATTATTCAAAAGTGATTATCCTGGTTATTAAAGATTTTATTCATACTCTGCCGTGGTGGATCCTTTGGGTTTCGTTGCTGATGTTTACTATGATGAAGGGACTTGCAGAGCAATATTGTATAATATGGACATAAATAGTTCTAATAGAGATGAAATGAGTTACAACAGAAAGAAAGAGAAAGAAAACAGAAGAGAACTGATAAATATAATAAGGCATTTCTTTACAAAAGATGGCTGTATTAAAATTTAATACTATAACAATGACACTGAGAAACTATATTTAACCTCATATTGCATCAAAAGTACACTTGTTTGTAACTGTAACCTGGTCTGGTGCCATGGACTTCTAGTTAGACTCACAGTTGTGGGAGTATTGTGATTTACTACATGATTGGTGTTCCAGAGTATTTTTTTTTACGAAAAGTGAAGTTAAAAGCATACATTTTCTGGCTTATATTGCATATTTAAGCTACAGTTATAGACACTTTCACTTTGACACATTTGTTTCTGCATTTTCTGCCTTTGTCACATTTTTACATAAAAAGTTACAATTGCTTAAAGTCTAGCCTGGACTGGTATCATAGACTTGTAGTTTAGTTTCAGAGTAGTGACAGTATTGTGATTTGTTGCAGAATCTGTGTTCCTGAGCTCCACTGGCTTGAGTAGTTGCCTTTTAGATTGGTTTACTGAAGTAGCTTGTCTCCTATAACCTGCAATAAGCTTCATGCAGTGCATTACATTGGCACCACAGGACTCACTTGACAGTGGGTAGTGTGTGTAAAAGCTTTTTTCAATAAGAAGTCTGTCTAACTCTAACCTGTATATGGGGATGGGGCATTTGGGGAAGGGGAGAAAAAGGGAAAAAAATAATCTTTCCTATTTAAAATTGACTTCAGTACTCTAAACTGGTGTCCCTTGTAAACTGTGCTGAGTGTAAATAAGGTACTCTAAGTTGCAATAAGGCACTCCGGGTATTGTAGTTCTTCAAGGCGAAAGATAAGTAAGGTTTCTCCCTAGTAAATAGTCACCCCCAAACTACCTACTCTAGCAGATACCATCACTCCTGCACCACAGAATCAAATCCAAGTACTTACCCCAGAAGGTATTCCCTCCCACCACCAAAATCAGGCCTGTTGAAATTATAAATCAGCATTTTCCCCACTATTAATGTAGCCAGCCTGATTGAGACAGATATCTTTTTTTTTAAACAAAAAGAAATCATTATTAAATTATTACTTATGACATAGGCAATCATGCATTTATATAAATGAAAACAAACCACATTGACATATTTTCAGTTGCAAACATTATGCATCACATGTAATCTTCTCTACAGTCATTACTGATCAAACTTTACATAGCTCATTCAATTCTTACCTTAACATAAATCTCATTCCTCCTCCAAAACATTATTCTGCATGTATTGTTGTAATAATTCCCATTTTCCTATGTAATTTGCTTGCACCCTTTTCTAAAGACCTTACTTCCAGCTCTTTTATCTCTGTTACTATATTCACTACTTTTAATACAATTGGTTTAGACTTTGACTTCCATTTTCTAGTAATTGCTTGTTTGGTAGCTAGCAGAATTAAACTCAGCAAGGTCTTAATATGTCTAGGCAATTTAGATTCTGTATCACAGCCCAAAAAAATAATTTCCTTAGTTGCACCAATTTGCTCACCCAGCATTTCTGACAGACTAGACTGCAGGGAATTTTAAAGTCTGCCAACTCATCACACTCCCAAAAATATGTCCCCAGTTACCTCTTTCTTCCCCATCACACCTCCCACATTTGCAATCTACCTGAAGAAAAATTCTTTGGAGTCAGTTTGCGGTATAAAAATTCCTATGGGAACACTTTCAAGCAAAAATCCTAAATCATCTAGATTTTGTTGCATATTTGGGAGCCATGCGGTAGCGTTGTCGCCTCACAGTAAGACGATGTCCGGTTCGATTCTCAGCTAGAGCGGTAACTTGGCACGTAAAAATCAACTACCAATCATTAGCGGACTAGAGTTCCACTGTGGCGACCCCTAACTGGGAAAAGCTGAAAAACACAAACAAACATATGTCCTTCCATTGTTTCTTTGTGAAATGCTTATCCAGTCTCTCTTCCCAATCCTTTCTAACCTCCCTCTGATTGATTATTATAGTTATCGTGCAATATTTTATATGCCTAATTATCGCTTTTTTAACAGCAACTTCTATTCTAGGGTCAACTAAAAACTCTACCAGTCCTTGATAAGGAAGGCAACCTCTAGCCTGCAGTCCAAATGTATCCTTGGCCTCTTCCCATTCTATAACAACCGTTCCATCTCTAATTATTTGTTTCCACTTGGTTCCTTTGTCATTTTTCCTCCAGTAAACTCTAGCCCTTCTTTCCTATTCTCTGTACCCCTAATTGCAGTCATCCTTATTGTCAGAATCTCCTTTGTCTATTCCTGTATTGGCTTAGTACTTAAAATACTTTCTACGACCAGATGAGACAGATATCATGAGACAATGCAGGAAATTGTCTCATGCTGTCTCATGACCACCTTTTACTTAAGCAGCATAACACAGTGAGTGAGTAATGTAGATATATAATATTACTGGGGACCAAATTCTCACATACAGACAACACTTATACCAGGATCATCATCAATTCCCCCCAAAACACACTTTTTCACAAATCCACATAAAACACATAATCTACTATATGTTGAGGTTCTAAAACTTAACTTGCCAAACCAGAAAGACCTCTGAAAGATATCAAAGACATTAAGTATCCTCAGAAACACTCCAAGTCTGCAAAGCTTACCACTACATATAGTAATGATGGTCCCAGTGTCCTAGATGTTGAGCCCATAAGGCAAGCATCTACCCAACCAAATATTTTAGTCATGAGTGACCCCCCCTCCCTTGTAAGACATACTGATGTACCACTCACTTGAGACTTACCTCCATGAACTATATAAAGAGAGACATGATGGAGCTCCTGGGCTATGTGTCCCAGGCAGATATGAGCCTAGCACTGAGCAGCATCTTACCTTCCCCAAGGATGATACTTCAATACAATCAAAAAATAATTGACTTCAATAATTGGCTAAGCCTTTGGTGCACAATATCTGTCATCCTGGGAGGATATGACAGACAGGCCATGCTACTTAGCCAGGGATTGTCTGCATGTCTTTTGTAATCTTTTGAATATTGGCTAAAACATAGTCCATCCCATAGTGCCTTCTTTACGCAATGCTATCTAGATAAACCTGCCAACATAATGAAACAAACAAAGGAAAATATAAAGATGCTACCGATCACTGCCTGGGAGCCGAAACAAGAAACTTCACTCCCTGCAAGTCCTCCTCACCTTGGAGGATGTAGATATCTGTGTAGTGACCACCTTGGAGGATGTAGATATTTGTGTAGTGACCAGGACATGATTCAAATCAGTGGGCTGTGCCCTGGCTGAGCAGGACTATAATGCATTTCACACATTTAAGCCAGCTATTAGTCACAGTCAGAAGAAAAGGTGGAAGTGTCTCAGCCTTCATCCAGAAGAGGCTTACATCAAAGCTGGTAAAGCATCATGGTGCCTTACAGTTTCTTCCTGTTCAACTCACCATCAGCAAAGTCCCTTACTATATTCTAGCTAGCTACAGCATGCCCTCTATGATTCACAAATACCATAGAACATACTTATATGAACTGGAGTCTCTCAGCATTAAAGCCAAAATTATATTCCTGGATGACTTCAACTACCCAGCTAAAGCGTGGGAAACATATGCCACCACTAGCATGCAAGCCCAGAGATTCCTGGACTTTGTTAACACAAACACTTTGAACCAACTAGTCAGAAAACCCATTGGTGAAAACAACGTCCTTGACCTTATCTTCTCAGATATTTATTTATTTATTTACATTTGTTGACCGGGAAAGTCCGACTGGATGCAGGTCCATTTTCAGCGGTGGCCCAGGGAGAAAAGCTCCACAATTAAAATATTACAGACATAGTTACAGATGAAGAATCCTAGCAATTAAAATATTATAAACATAGTTACAGATGAAGACCATAGTACATTCAGTAGATAACTAGATATTGGGAATTATGCTCTATCTATCCCTTGTGTAACATCTCCACTCATTGAGTCTGACAACAAAGGAGTCTCCTTTCAAATATAACTAAAACTCAAGATCTTAGCTCTCTCTGGAATTTCCTACTTCTAAGTGATACTCTGTCAAGTTTCAGTTCCCCCAAAACTCAGAAAACTCTACCATTTACACATAAACGTACACCACTAGCATTTATCAGCATGTAAACAACTGCACAGAAGCAGCTAATGGGATAACATAACTAGGCTTAAGCTGGACCTTCAGAGCAGTTAGCCTAGTATTCACCTATGAACCTATTACCTATATATTTACCATTTAATAAAGAAAGTAATTATGCACTTCTACTGCTGCCACGTTTTATAGATGTAAATATACACCACTTACATACTGCAGCCACATTTGGATGCTAGGAATGGAAAATACTGCCAAGTTGGGTGACAGACATTAGAAGAAAAGTGAGCATTTAAAGGAAATTCATTTTGGTTTGTAAATGGAAATAAGAATAGAATAGCTGCAGGAGGGCTAAATGAAGACAGAAAGGAAGAAACATACTGCACAGGTAATGGCCTGTTCTGCTCTTTTTTGTCATAATTATTTATTTGCGTGTGTATTAAATAATAAAACATTGCTTGCAGCTTAAAGGAAATCATGATGCTCACTTTAGGGATGAGACACTGGCAAACTGGTCACCCGAACTACAGCAAATGATACTGAGAGATTTAGCACCCTTGGCTGTTATTATATAGTCTGGGAAGGTATTAAAATGCTCCCTTTCTTCATTAATGTAGATGGACTCGTGTAGGTGTCTTTACTTCATATATGTGAAATTAGTGGACGGAAATTGTGCCTTTAACAAAATGCGATAGTTGAAACTTCTGTTTTGAACACCACATCCTTTAATCATGTGTTGATATATGGCATTAGCCTGGTGTGGAAAACATGCATAAAACGTGAATAGAAAATATGCATATTTTTAGCAATAAAGTACAATAGTTTCTGCCATATGCAATTCTAATACACATATGCACACATATGTACACACACATGTAGATGTACGCATTCTTCTAGCCATGTCATTGTACTCTATAAGCTTGTAATGAATGGATTCACTGAACCCCAATCTGCTTTCTGGTGTGCCTTTATCAAAAAAAAAAAAAAAACAGTGTAACATCAGGTACATATCAGTTAATGACAGGGCTGACTCGTGTATGCAGAAGCAAAACAGAAAATCATTCTGCAATGAAGTGAAAAGAATCTTTGTATGCATAATACATAAATAAGGAAATCAACCAGAAGAGAATGCATTCTTAACCAATCAAGGAAAATTTAAAATAATTTACATAAAGCAATTTGGTGTACAGAATGATTTACTTATGATAACAATTTTCTCTAGTAGAGTGATTATTGAATATATAGAGAGATGTGATGAAATTATGTAATTAATGCGTGCAATCAGTTTTATGTAAAACATGTTACAGACAATTTTTCCTTGATAAGTACGGATCCAACAAGGAAATGACTGCTGCAGAGTTACTTACACATACAAAAGATCTATCTAAAAAGCAGTACAAGTGTTCCCATAATTAAACAACACTCGCTGTGTCTATCAGAACACTTTATACAATGTCATTTTTTATGTGTCTTTTACCTCCATGCCTGCCAACCATCAAGACTCCCTCATCAGGAGTGAATTCATTCACTCTGTTATACTTGGTATGCTCAGAACAGAGGAAAGAGCTATAATTTAGGTAGCCGTGGAGGTGGTTTGTGCCCTCACCTGTATCTGTGCAATGACAGTGTATTTGCTAAAGCACTAACCTTATCCCTGGTGGCTGTTATGAGCAGCCTCATCACTAGGGGGCATCCAACACCCCTCGTGTATGTAAATGTTTCCACCCACATGATAATGAGGTCTACCATCATTGGCTCAGGGTTACACTGCAAGCCTTTACGTGAATGATAGCAATCAATTGACCAGAAGCCAACTCTCCCGCCCCCTATATTGGGTGAGTCAGCTTTAGCTGCTAATACATACCCTTCCCAGAGTGGCTCCTCGGGTTCCTAACCTGCTGTTTGCACTATAATCATCTAGGCCATAGCCATGTCTTTATGCCCCTACACCACTGACCATTGTAAATCTGGATGCACAGACTATTTATATGATGGTTCCATTGTACAGAGGGATGTGGCCACTACCCTTATGCCATAGATTCTAGTTTGAGTAGGGGGTGTGGAAAGTAGAGGAGCCAGCTAGAGGGATGAGAGGCCAATAGCAGCTCTTTATTCTCTGGCAGAAGGTGTGGGTTTTCCCACAGATGAGACAACCTTAGTGAAGATTCAAAGATGATCCATGGTTCAAAACATGCTGCTAAGTCATTGCACTAGTGGAGTGAAGTAGTCATTTTTGTCATTCAGTGATTCTGATACAAAGATTATTTATTTAAGATAATGGCAGAAATCTTACATGCTACAAACTAGACTGTGATTTGAAAAGAAAACAATTCATTCATGATGATTTTGGAATCACCAAAACAGGTCATATATAGTGATCTGTTTGAAAGTAATGCCTACAGTTTTGTGTGATAGAGAATCTAATTAGGGGTATAATAAGAAACAATTGCTATAGTCGGATTTTTGGCACACTAAAGTTACAGTGACTTTAGCATTAGAAATAATCCCTGGGAAAGATACAGCTGTTTCCCCTATCACAGTAATCCTTTTTAGTTCCTAAACTGCCTTTCTGCAAGTGGGAAAACAGCTCAGAGTGTGGGGCATTCTTAGGTTCAGCCAGGGCTTAGATGCCCTTGCTAGGCTATCTGCCTAGGTTATAGGCCCACGTGTGTTAGTTTCAATATGTTTAGGACAAGAATAGAATGCCCTAGTTTACTTAGGGTTTATCCACTGTGTATCGATCTAGTACTCCGCCAGAAGCCTAGGGGGTACTGGCGGATCTCCAGCCCTCTGACAGAGATGTGGACTGGGTTTCAGAGTGTAGGGAGCTCTAACAGTTTATTAATTTTCTGTCCCTCCACGTGGAGCCTCTTTCTCTCAGATCTGTCCTATTTCTTCGTTGTTTAGGGTGGAGCATGTCCATTAATCTCTGATGGGAAATGGTTCTGATTAATTCACATGTCCATTAATTAGTGGAACGACATAATTCCGGATTGGACGACTGGGTATTTTTCGTACACAGGTCACCTCTTGTGGGTTTGGGTCGTTCCTGCCTTGAACTGGATATTTTTAAGTCGGGCAGCCCTTACTGTATGTTTAAGGTGATTTTTTTGGTGAGAACGGGCATGTCAAGTGGTACCATACAAATCGGGTGAGAGGGTATTATAATGGGGCATTCTCTCTCTCTTATGGTGTGATGGCTTGATCTCTAGAGGGCACAATGAATGAAGACCTTCTAGATATGAATGGCAATGTAGTAAGGCAGGCAAGCACTGTGTCAAGGTGTCAAATGAGAGGAATGCCATGGTCCCTGAGGTAGGTCCTGGATTACACCTTACTACTTCCCTGATTACCTGATTACCACCACCATGTGGGTTTGTGTTATATTTGTTTTTTTGAGTAAGACTATTATATTTTATTTTTATGGGCTTCAGAATATTCAACCTCTCCATGGCTCTGGAAGTCTTGAGGGTTTCTATGCTGTATCTCTTTTTCGTGTTCAGTTTGCAGGCGCCAGTTTGCAGTTTGTCAGGAAGTAATTTCTCACCGGTCCTGCCCAACAATAAAACTGGAAAAAAAATGTGTTGAACAAGAGGTGTCAGACAGTCAGTTCCTGTGGGACACCTGGCCACCAGCTTGTGACCCAAACTCTAGCTGTGGGTTCTGTCGTTGATGTTCTGTCCTTTGTCCCATTTGCAGTTCAGCTTGCAGCATGTGAGGGTTTAAGCTGGTAGGTTTTTCTAGTTTGTCAGTGGGTATGATTGTGGAAAGGGCTTCAAACAAGTTTTGTGCAAGGTCTGTGTGGTGCTGAAACTGCACTATTTCCCCAAATGCCCTTAGTGAAAATTCAAAAAAAGTAAATGACAAACAAAAAAAGGCAGGATATGCCCTTGACAAAGCCAAATTGAATCTTTGTTTATGAGTTCCATAATCCCAATGTCTTTGTTTATGATTCCACTAATTAGCTAGCTTTGAGGCAGACCAATTAAAGGGGCCAGAGCGGTAATTTCTTTGTCAGGGTCCGACCACTGTTGCGCCTTTGCACTAATTGTTGCCGTTTGCACACACTTGTAAGAGTAATTCGTAAGTGGCCAAGAGCAAACAGCAGCCTTATGCCTGGTGTGTGGGTTTCTTGAGTTCATAGCACACAGCCCGACAGCCTCCGTCCCGTCCATTGATGGTGTTGCTGTTTAGTGCCATCTGAGGTGGCTCTCACCTGGGCATGGAGGCTGCTGGAGGCTAACCTCTCTGCCAGGGGGTGGGTTTGAGAGGGTGGGGGAGGGTTGCACTGAACCTGTCTACTAGAATGTTGTCAGTGTGGGTCAGTGGGTTTTGTGTTTTGTGTCATTTTGGACTAAACTGCCTTTATCTGGGAGTTTCCACCCAGGTTTCTCACTAGGCCCTTGTTATTTGTCCTTGTTCTTTGTTTTTTTTTTTCTCTCTCAAAGTGGTCAAACTTGATTTTTTTGAGTGATGAGATTTTTTTGTTTACTGATCAGGAGATGCCTCCCTTTGTATTTTTTTGCTCTGTCATGTAGTAGCTTCCTCCCCCTGTTGTTTAAAAGTAGTTTGTGGCTGGGGTCCACCAGACTGGCGCGCTGCCCACCTTTGGGGGATTTGGTTTTTTGCATTTGCAAAGGTCCATGCATGCATTCTTGAAGGTGCCTGCCAAGCGAGAGTGGAAAAGGATGGGATGTGGTTTCAGTCTTAAGAAGTGTGCCCAGGAGAAGGATTTTGAACAGTGTGAGAGAAGTGAAGAGAGCTTTTGAAGAGTGGTCTTTTGTGGTCTTTTGGGGGTGGGTGGGGGCAGGATGTTGATGATAGTTTTAAGATATGGCTTATCGATACTGGGCAGGATATACTGGAGCATATTGTGATTTGTCCCCCATGTTTGGAGTGAGTATAGTCTAGTATCTTGTCTTCTGGTGGAATAGTTGCTCCAATGCATTTGAGTTGATTATATGAATTCTAGAATTCTAGGGCTAGGGTGGGCTGGGGTGTTGGGGCTTCCCCAGTCTATGTTTGGGTGGTTGAAGTCTCCCAAAATGATATTTGTTGGAGAGAGACATTCATACTCTCTCCAGTGTCAGGAAGGCTGTGTGGGGTTCCTGAGTTTGAGGTGGGAGGGTGTAGTCTGCTACAAACTGTAAAGGCAGTTTTGTTTGGTTTGGGTTATGGATGGTCTCTCGATGTTGCTGCGTGCGTGCATTGCCTAGGTGAGGTGTGGTGGTCGTTGATGAATATGGATACTCCCCCTCCTTTTGTGGTTCAGTCCAAGTTTTGGGGCCGGAAAGCATGATATGAGGTAAAACCTGTATCTTTCTGAACCCCGGGGACTACAGGGAAGAAGATACTTACTAATGTGGCAACTGGGGGGGACAGGCTAATGTTAATTAGCCATGTGCTGTCCCCAGAAATGTCAATGGCTCACAATTTGCTCTGCCTAGCAATTCAGGCAATCACTTGGCTGTATAAATTTCTACTATTGGAGAACAAACTGAACACTGCCAGAAGATGGCAGTTACCCATCCACATCTACGGAAGTAGCTGCAGTGCTGATACATTCATCAAAGACATGGAAATGGGAGAGACATTAGCTTGTGTATGTGTGCAGATGCATGTGTACAGATAGGTAGGGGTAAAATGAAACCATAGGTGTTTCCATGAGTGCAACTGACTGGAAGGGCTTGTTTGTTGACAGGTGGATGAAGGATGTGTATGTAGGAATGTCTATGACTGTGTGTGTGTGTGTGTGTGTGTGTGTGTGTGTGTGTGTGTGTGTGTGTGTGTGTGTGTGTGTGTGTGTGTGTGTGTGTGTGTGTGTGTGTGTGTGTGTGTGTGTGTGTGTGTGTGTGTGTGTGTGTGTGTGTGTGTGTGTGTGTGTGTGTGTGTGTGTGTGCTTGTAGGGGGTGCCTTTGCCAGTTCAACACATGGGCTACCAGGGAAAGGTTTGACATTGCAAGTGAAATCAGAAATAACTTTGTTGTCATTCAACAAATACACAAGTGTACAGATGAATGAAATTATGTGCCTCCAAGCTCAAAACATAGACAAAGAAACATAAAAACAAAACCACATAAACAACAACAGTGAATGAGCCAAACGAAGGCACAGAAGTTTCAACTGCCGCATCTCTCACTTCAGCACCAGCAACATCCAAATCCAGTCCGGACTCTCCGATACCACTGAAGGCACAGAAGCTTCAACTGCCCCATCTCCCACTCTAGCACGAGCAGCATCCAAGTCCTAGTCTTGACCCATCGACACCACAAACCACACAACCACTCCCTATTACAGACCCAAAATGACCACAACCAAACAATCCTTTTTTCCTCAAACTTCACGATCCACACCATTACCATCATCATCCCAAACTCCAACACCCTCAACAGTGTCCTAAATATGAACCTATTCAATCTCCAAATCACTGCCGGCAGACAAGGTTTTCAGCCTCCACTTCTGCATCCAGCCTGACTTGCCACTGAAGGCCCAACTTCCATTTATTCAGTTACAGAGAAGCAAAACTTACATTGAGTATTCCACGAACATCATGGACACCATGGCTGCAGACACAGCACACTCAATCAGACAAAAAACAGACCAGTGGACCAACTGATCAACAGAAACAAAACAGGAAGTAAAAGTGAAAATAGGAGCCGGAGAGGCTGCTGCCACATGAGGAACTGCCATCTTGGGATAATGAGGTCTTTATCATTGTGACCATAGCTGTCTCTAAATCACATTTTCTCACTGTTGTGCAAATTGACCTACTTGTGATAGGCAATTTACAGGAGTGGTTAGAATCTTTCTGAATCCTAGGGAATATCCCTAAGGTGATACCTCTAACATTCTGTAATAGAGAAATGAGAGGTTTTAGAAGGAAGTAGTTTATACAATGTGATTCTGGGCACCAAAATATGTCTAAGGCATTATTTCACAAATGGTGAGGACAAACACCCTGTGAAGGCCCAGGTTTGTTTCAGGGAAAGTTCAAGCAAATATGAAAATGTCTTGTGTGCTTTTAAAGTAGACTAACAGTAGTATGACAGTCTAAAAACCTGTGATCAAGACAATACCAGCAGTTTTCCATAATAAGGAAATGAGAGATGGCTGTCGCTGTCAAAATTAATTAAGTAAAATGGTCTGGGCATGCATCAGTCATACAGAATGGTGCTGTGTAATGTGTATACATTTTGTTTGCCATAAAATGATATATTCAGCTAGACCAAGCAAAGGCAATTAAATAATTACTGTCAAAAAAAGTTATCTATATGGTACGACTTCAGCATGATACAGAAATAATTGGTGACTGCAATGCAAATACAAGAGGTAAGGAAGCAAGTAGAAATTTAACAGTGTGATTGGTTATACAAAATGAGCATAAATATGGGTCTACTTTTAAACCTTGAAATTTTAAAACTTCAAATTTCTTATGGTCAAGACCATAAGACCGAAGTTTTGAAACTTCGAACTGTTTAAATGGAGATCACTGTACAGTGCGGTATGGGAAATTTACCATTTTTCTCGCTGTAGTGCAATCTCGGAGTTGGTATATTTAATTAGAAGGGGGATGGGGGTGCAGGGGGGTGCTTGTCCCTGCAAGAACATAAAAAAAAATAATAATCATTGTTTTTATTTTTTTTCAAAGTTCTGAAGTTTCAAAACTTTGATCTTATGGTCTCAACCATAATAAATTTGAAGTTTTTAAACTTCGAGTTTTAAAAGTAGACCTATATATATATATATATATATATAATATAGATATACACACACACACACACACACACACACACACTAATTGCACAATCTCTGTAATTCAAGTAACTAAAGTATTCTGAGATACTGCAATCTCACAATTAGACTATAGTGCCCCAACTGCACTGTAAAGCATGCTTTTCCAAGGTCGAAAATTATGGTCCTTTGAGTTTCAAGAGGAATCCATGACAGGGCATGCATCTGATAAAGTACATGTTGATCCTACTTTGGAAAAAGAAGAGGCCTGTATAAAAAGAGTTCAGTTTTATTGTAACATTCATTAAGATAAGACATAAGGTGTCAAGAAATCGTTATTTTCCTTAGTGCAGTGCTTACAAAACATCTAGGTAAACCTATGCAGCTTACTGGCATGAATAAAACCAAAATGAAAAAAAAAAATCATTTGCATAGACTGTAAAGACTTTGCAAAAACATTTTGATCTAATGTCTGTAGCAATGGAAGCCTGACAACTGTGCAATGATGCAAGCTAGTACTGGTAACTGAAAAGTAATTTTGATGAAAGCCCCTTTCAGCAAGAATAGATTTCACATTTTAGCAGTTTGTATGTATATATTTGGGAGGTATAGAGTGTATCCTTTCACATGGGGGTTGCAGGCAATTTCACATGGGGGGAGGGCAGTGCAAGCAGGTTCTTTCCCTGCAAAAAAAAAAAAATTACTTAAGGGGGTTCATTAAAAGTGATTTTACCCCTCTCTAGAACCCTGTTTTGTGGCTTAGTAACAAAAGAAGAATAGGAGTCCAAAAAGAACCAATCACAATACCAGTAGATTGCCATGAACCCAGTATTACTGCTGGCTTTGACAGGTTAAACCAGCACATTGTACAAGGCCAAGATATTTTGAATATACAACGCTCCTTCGATGATATCCCCATGACAGTTACTGACATATTCAGGACTGATCAGTTATTATCACAAATCATTTTTGAAATTCTTAATAGTGCTATATGTGCTAAATGATATTTGTAGGATAGAGCTACATGGGAATGGATCGAGATATGTGAACGAGTGTTCTTAGTGATCAAGGAAATTATAAGACTTGAGAAGGTGTTAATGGCCATCTGATATGCATTATTTTTGCTATACAGATTTTATGAAATGTTATATTTCACCTTCAGTAAGATTACAAACATTTATCAAAACATGAAAGTTGGCACAGTCAGACAATTAACAGCATTTCACACAGATAAGGACTTTATCACCTTAACGAGCTCTAGATATGCCACAAAGCAGTCAGCTGAAATATACATTTTGAAGGAGTCAACTGACAGAATAGATGAAGTCCCAAGACTGGAAAAACTCCCTTATCAGCCTCAACAAAAAGTTGAGATCCCTCATCAAATCCTCTAAAGCTAGCTATGAAAACAAAATTGCAGTAGATAGTAAAGACAACCACAAGGCCTTCTATAGTTATGTAAAGAATCTCCACGGCAATACTCAGATTTGCTCTGTGCTACTGCACACTGTTACCTCTCATACCAAGCCAACAGATATTGCCAATATACTGGCTGACAGATTCAGTGCCAACTTTACCCCTCTCTCCCCCACCAAAGGACCAATCACAATACCAGTAGATTGCCAGGCACCCAGTATTACTGCTGGCACAGGTTAAAACAGCACTGTACAAGGCCAAGAATACATCTTCTATGGGACCTGACAATATCCCTGGCTGTGTTCTACATTTATTTATTTTTTTTATTTTACATTTGTTTCCGGGAAGGTCCGATTGGATATATGTCCATTTTCAGCGGAGGCCCGAGGAGAAAAGCTCCAAGTTAGTAGATTACATTACATTAATAACATTTATGAATTAACATAGTTTACAGTCTTCAGTAAGGTTACAAACATTTATAGAACATGGTTGGCACAGTTAGACAATTAAGAGTTTCACACAGATAAGGACTTTATCCCTTAACGAGCTCTAGATATGCCACAAAGCAAAGACATATACATTTTAGAGTCAAATGACAGATTTTATTAGGCAAGGTATCCAATATCAGCGGGTGGGTGTTAGGTTTTGAACAGGGACATTGTCAGTGCATTTAAAAGTGTAGTTTGAGGCTTTTTTGAACTGGGTTAGAGAGGGCTGGAGAGTAAGTTCAGCAGGTAGAGAATTCCAAGTTTTGCCTACAGAGTTGGCAAATAGAGAGTCCCCAGCCACATGTATGCGTTTGGTCGTTTGAACCAACAGTTTGTCAGCAGAGTGCAGTGACCTCAGGTTGCTGTAGGGATTAATGATCTTGTTTAGTGCTGGTGTCTTATCGGGATGGTTTAGAACTTTGTGGGCTATTATAAGTTGGTTGTATTGGAGAAGACTAGTCCACTCAAGCTAACCTGGCTGAGTTAAGTTGATACAGTGGTGGGTCTTAAAGGGTGTACCTGTAGCAAATCTAGCAATATGGTTGTAACAACTAGCAAGTTTTCTAAGAGTGATTTTATTCAAGTTAATGAAAAGGGGGAGGCATAAAAAGGGTAGACAGTAAGTGGGAGCGAGCGATAGAAGATCTTGCAAATCGAGTGAGGAAAGGTTTGATCCTATAGAGGGAGCCCAGTTTTTTGTTGATGGTTTTGATGGTTTGATTGACATGGGTATCATATTTTAGGGTGTTGTCGACTGTGACCCCTAGGAGTTTGGTGTGAACATCTGGGGATATAAGTGTGCCATTACTGGATCTTATGGTAAAGAATGGTGAAGAGGACTTACAGGTGGGGAAAAAAATTAGCAGCTTAGTTTTGTTGGGGTTTAAAATAAGCTGATGGTTTGTGAACCATTTTTCAACATCATTCAAAGTATTCTGGGTTACAGTCACAAGCTCGGTTGGGGAGGAGGCTGTGCAGATTAAAGTGGAGTCATCCGCGTATTGGATGCAGGTGGCCTTGGGAGTAATTGTGGGTGGGTCATTGATAAAGACTGAGAAGAGAAGTGGTCCTAGTATGGAGCCTTGGGGACTCCTAGTGTGATGGGTAAATGAGTGGATAGTGTATTCTGCCATAATACTGCTTGTTGTCTGTCAGACAGATAAGACTGGAACCATTTAATCGCACAGTTATTTAGTGACAGTTTCTTCAGGGTATGGATAAGTAGTTGGTGGTTGACCATATCAAAGGCCTTAGAGAGATCTAGGAAGAGAGCTGAGGTAAGTTTGTTATTGTTTCAGTTGAGGTTAATGGAGTTAGAAAAGGATGGGAGGGCTGAGGTAGTGTTGTGGTTTGGCATAAAGCCATGCTGAGAGTTGGCCAGTAGTTTATTCTGGGTGAGATAGTGCATTAATTGGTTATGGATGCATTTTTCCATTATTTTGCCAGTGGCGATAGTATGGCTATTGGTCTGTAGTTTGAGAGGTCTAATGGGTTCTCTCCTTTATGGAGAGGAATAACGTGGGAAACCTTCCAGATAGAGGGGCTGGTGGCTACGGACAAGGTTCGGTTTATAATAATAGAAATAGGGTAAGCAATGGCATCTGCCGCTTTCTGTAGATATTCTGGTGGGAAGAGATCAGCTGCTAGGATAGTGGGTTTTAGTTTGTTAATTAGAGATCTGATGGTTGATGTAGATACAGGCTGGAAGTTAAAGGAGAGTGGAGCAGTGGTCGAGGAGGAATCCTGATTGGAGCAACTGGGAGCCAGTTGGCTATCTAGTGACTGGATGGTCTTAGTAAAGAAACTGTTAAAGACATTTGCAGTTTCCTCTGGAGATTTTAGGTTACAAGCTGATGGGGTGGGAGTGGTGGATTGTCCGGGGTGGAGAAGTTTGTTTATTCCTGCCCAAAACTTTTGAGGTTTGTTTGTTGAAGGTGTTGATAGACTTTTTTTAGTCTAACAATATGGCTTTCTTAATATCATTCCTTAGCTGCAGAGTGAACTGGCACCTCACCTGTGTGCCCTGTTCAATCACAGCCTCACCTTAGGCTTTTTCCCTACCAAATGGCACACTGCTACAGTCATCCATCTCCACAAAGGAGAAGCGACTACAGACCCTGGGAACTATCATCCCATTAGCCTGATAAGTCTGATATGCAAAGCTGTGGAATGCATCATCATGGACCTAATAAACAAGGATATAGGGAATCTCCAAACTCTAGAGCCCACACAGTTTGGTTTTGTGAAGGGTAGATCATGCCTGCTCAACCTGGTCGACTTCTTTGAGCCAGTCACCAGAGCTGTGGATGAAGGCAAGATGGTTCATACAGCCTACCTTAATCTGGCCAAGGCCTTTGATACCATTCCCCACTCAGCAATCATAGAAAACTCATTAAACTGGGCATCAACCCCTATATTACTAGGTGGGTTGCAAACTGGCTCACAGATAGAAGTCACAGTGTGAAAGTAGCTGACTCCAAGACAAACTGCAGACCTGTCACGAGTGGTGTCCCACACGATTCTGTCCTGGGTCCTCTCCTGTTTGGTATCTATTCTCTAAAGACCAGGCCAACATGAAGGGACTCTGGCTGACAAAGTCTTCAGATGATTGCAAATTGGGAGATATTATTAACTCCCCAAGTGATGTTGACATCCTACAGAAAAGCCTCACTGAGACCAATGACTGGTGCCAGAACTATGGCCTTAAGCTCAATGCCAAAAAGTGTCATCATCCCCTTTGGGAAAAACCTGGTTCCCATGAATTACCACATCAATGGTAGTCCACTGAACACAGAAGGAGTTATAAGAGATCTGAGAACACAGGTTGACAGCAACCTCTCTTTTGACCACCACATTGCCACTGTGGTCAGAAAGTCCTTCTATGTGGCATATCTTATCACTAAGGGTTTTGCATCCAGGAAGAAAGAGGTCATTGTCTCCCTCTACTCTTCACTCATTAGTCCAATCATCAAATACAATGCCACATTTGGCATGTACCTCACTAGACACCTGCAACAACTGGAGAGGCCACAAACGTACCTCACAAAGAGGATCCTAGGCTTTAAACACTTGTCCTATATGGACAGACTCAAACAACTCCAGCTATTCCCTGCCTCATATTGCCTACTTAGAGGTGATCTCTGCTTGACTTACAAATCCATGTCTGACCCAGCTCTGTTAGAAATGCTACATCCAAAGAAATCCCAATCCCTCTGCACCACATGCTTCAGAGACCTCAACCTCATTACCACAATCAACAGAACAAGCTGGAAGGACAGGTTCATAACCCAGAGACTGCCCATGCTATGGAATAGACTTCCTATACATGTCAAACAGAGCACCTTACTGGCCCTCTTCAAGAGAAATCTTGATGAGTGGATGGTAAGTAGAAAATTCACCCCGGGGATCATTCCAGTGGCTCTACTCAACAGATGCACTGGGAACTAAGGTCGGGTGGCACAATGCCAGGGTAATCCTATGGGCTAGGCTTGTAAAGGCTCCAGGGCCATTAGCCTAGTATACATCTATGAACCTATGAACCATCTCTGAGATTGCACTACAGAGAAAAAAGGGCAAAATTCCCAGGCCTCACTGTACTGCAATCTCAGTATGAACAATTCGATAGATGGCATGTTCGATGTAACTGCACTGAAAATGCCATTCGCTGAACTGATTTTTTGATGAGCTGATAGGAACCCGATTCCAGCAGTGGGGTTGCCTGAGTGCAGTACATCAGTTCTAGCTTATAACTGTAGTTACCATCAGAAACGTTAACACAGACTTGGTTTAGTTTCTTCCCTTCTCAGCCTTTTTAATTTTGTCAGTTAACCACGTCTGTGCTGGTACTAGCTAGACAGTGTTTTAATTGGATGTTATTTGACAATGCTTTACTGTTCAGCTGAATAGTTTGTCTTTGCATGTTTTGTTGATATTATCCCCACAGTTTTGATTTTGTGCAACTACTTCTAGGATTGCATGCTTAAGTTTGTCTTCAGGGACAATCTTCTTCTGGTGATGCTGAGATTCAGCTGCAGGAATCCTTTGGTTGCTGAGGGTGATAAATTGCTAATGATATACTGATGCTCAGCGTGGTGCTGGCGCTGCGGTAGCATTGTCGCCTCGCAGTAAGACGTTGTCCCGTTTGATTCTCATCTAAAGCGTCTTCTGTGTGGAGACATGCTTGAATGGGCGTACCTTCATTGAAGGTTGTGCTTCAGGGCTGGCAACTCGGCACGTAAAAATCTACTGCCAATCGTTAGCGGACCGGAGTTCCAATGTGGTGACCCCTAACTGGGAAAAGCTGAAAGATACAACATATACTGATGCTCAGCCTGATAGCTTTGCCTTGCTGTTGTTTCACTGACTATCTGAACTTAGTTGCTGTTTCTTTCAGTAGTGGAGAGCAGACTCTGAGGATTTCCATTGCCACTCTTGCCTTTACTGTTGGGCAGCAGGTTGCATGTGTTTTCTTTCTTTTTTAAGTGTCAAGAAGACTGTGCCCTTTTTGGTAAATATTGTATGAACTTTCAGTATTTGTTGAGGTTTTGAAAGGTCTACAGTGATATGTAAAAAGCACTGAAACTTTTAATATCTTTAATATAACTATCAGCTATTCATGTTGGTTAATGAACTGTTAATGACTTTTATTTGTGTATAAATAGGTTTGAATTTAGTCTTTTTTGTTATTCTGATGAAGTCCATTGGAATGATAGCATGCAATAAAAGTTATATTGCACTAAGTGCTTCGTGATTTTTCTGGTTCGTTTGTTTGTGGAGTGTTTCTGTATTTTTTTACGTTTTGGTTTTTGCTACCACAGTCTGTTTTGGGTTGTTGCTGTTATTTAGGACTACAGTGATATAAAGCTTGAAGCTTCACTACAAGTCATTATTTTACACTTATGCCTTCACAAGTTTATGTTGTTTCATATCAGTTTGATTTTAAAGTTAACAGCACATCAATTTTCTGTTATGCTATTTATTATCATTTGCGATTTATATTGATGTGCTTAAGTTTTGCCTGTGATGTACTCAGGGCATAAACATATAAATAAACTTGACATCATAGGTTTTCACCTATGCCTATAGCTTTACTTATGACTGAATAGGATCCACATTCCAGTGCACCTACATAGTTCAACCAATAAATAAATAAACACACTTTGACCCTCCTTTATCTAGTAAGATGGTATATGGCACCTTACCATAACAAAATAGGAGCTGTTCTGTCATATAAGCAATCTGAATATAATTTTTCCCAGACTGACAGAGAAACAATTAGTCTGCTCTAGCTAGTAAAAAAGCTCAATTTATGTTTGTATGGAGAAAATGTTATATTAATGACAGATAACAAGCCATTGGTATGTACTTTTAACCAAGAAAAGCTGCATTAGTTGTTGTTGTTGTTTGTCTTTCAGCTTTTTCCCGGTAAGAGGTCGCCACAGTGGAACTCCAGTCCGCTAATGATTGGCAGCAGATTTTTACGAAACGCTGAGGTGCCAGCTCGACGCCCAACCTTCAATAAAGGCACGCCCATTTACGCACGCATGTCTTTCAAACGCTACCCAACTGCGGGGAGGACATGCAGCAAAAAGGTTATAACAAGGGGCACATTTCTAGAAGTACACTTCTCTGACTAATTCAGTGACCAAGCAGCATTGGTAATACTTATGGACTGGTATGACTGCGCTGTGAGTGATCCCTGCAGCTCAGCAATACATCTCCCTCTGAACAGCAGAAGCCAAACACCAGCATGGTCAAGAAAGAAATCAGAAATGACAGAATGTTGCTATAAGTGTCAGAAATTGTCTTAAACTAATGTTATAGAAAAAAGAAATGTTACCCACATGCCAAAATAAAAAAACCGCTGCATGTTTTTACAGTAGTAATTCCATCGAGTTAATTATGGACAAAGTGCACAAGGGACACTTGGGGGATTTTTAAAAAGGAAGTCTCAGCTTCAGAATGTTGTATGGTGCATGGGACTGAAAATATAAAGGAAATGGACAGGAGTTACACTGATTGTCAAATAATTCAAAATTGTCAAATAATTCAAAATGCACTATCAAAAACATCACTTTACCCCCTGGAAATGGTATTCATTTCCAGTGCAATATATCCATACTGAATCTGTAAGGCCATTTATAAATTCAGTGCTCATAAATAACTGCTGTGAGCTCTCACTCCAAATGGCCAGAGGTTATTTTCATAGATTCTGCTACACCACAAAAGATGGATTCATGCTACAACCAGCATTTGTAAGGAATGGCCTGACAGCACAGATTGCTGTTTAAAAAGGTACACTTTATCTCAGAGAAATCTAAAGCATTCATGAACTAATTTGCATGAAGCACTTGATATCTACTTTCCATCTTCCATGTGTGTGTGTGTGTGTGTGTGTGTGTGTGTGTGTGTGTGTGTGTGTGTGTGTGTGTGTATATATATATATATATATATATATATATATATATATATATATATATAGGTTAGCAGGATTTTTTTTTGTAATGTTTAAATAAGTAATCACATGTTGAACCGCAGACATAAACCATTACAGCTAAAGACAGACCAGTTTCTACCAGCATATAATAGAAGCACACTGCACGCAGGCATTGACTCAGCCCTGGTAGGACTAAACATTGTAATCCAATGTTAAAAACAGTACAGAACAAATAATTTCTACTTACTATGGCAGGCTATAAAGAGTTTTTCTACAGGGCTGTTAGTGGTGGCATGTAATTATAATACTGGTAAGGGAAAACCAGGCCATCCTTTGAATTTAAGCCTGGGACATCAATTAACCCTGGAACATATAAAATATATTTTAAGGCTAATTACCTCCTATTAAGTGGCAGTCTAGCAAAATTTCAAACCCTGAGAACATAGCTGCCTAAGTTCACTAAAGCTGTGGACAAGGACAAAACAGTGCACACGGCCTATCTAGACCTGGCCAAAGCATTTTACACAATACCGCACTTGGGCATTGCAGATAAACTTACAAAATTAGACATAAACCCATATGTCACTCGATGAATAGCCAGCTGGAAGACACAAGAAGTTAGAATAGGAGAATCCACCTTCACAAAGAGGCCAGTCACTAATGGTTCCACAGAGATTAGCGTTGGAAGCCTTTCCTTTTTGGCATCTACTTTTCAGAAGTCAAGGCAAACATTGAGGGCCTTTGGCTGACATAATTTGTAGATGACTGCAAACTAGACACAGTCATTGAATCCCCTAAAGATTCAGATACCCTTCAAGAGGGCTCAATACAGACAAACAGCTGATTCCAGAGCCATGGACTGAATCTCAATGTGAAAAAATATATAGTAGTACTCTTTGGGAATACAGCCACCCCTGGAAATGACCACATTGATAACACACCTCTAAAAGTAGACCCAGTGGTCAAACATCTGGGAATGCATGCTGGCTTTTGACCAAAACATATCTGTTATGGTAAGAAAATGATTCTACATTGCACAACTTGTAAATAAGAATCCAGGTCCAAGGAAGTCATTGTTTTACTGTACTTGGCTCTCTTTAGACCAATTATTGAGTACAATGCACCCTTCAGCATGTACCTGACCAAGCACTTGAAGCAACTTGAGACACCACAGAGGTTCCTTGCAAAAGGAATACAGAGAGTAAACAACAATTTGTATGTAAACCGCATCAAAACCCTCTCCCTGCACTCAGTCTGCTACTGAGTCCTGTGTGCCAATCTATGCTTAGCCTACAAGGCACCCTCTGATTCCACACTGATGGTTTTCTTGCACATCCACAAAGCAAATAGCATCATAAATACCCATTCTAAATACCTAAACCTTGTCTGTGACATAAACAGGTCAAGTTAGAGGGACAGGTATGTCTCTCAAATATTCCCCCTTTCTCGGGAACAGGCTTCCCATCCATGTGAAGCAAAACTCATTCTTAACAATATTCAAATGTAACTTGCACTATTGGATGATAAATCACAAATTTATCACAAGTTTAGCACTTACATCCCTAATGGACAGTGGCAGCCTCTGAATGCTTGATGTATACATGCCTATATTGTAACTTGTAAAATTCCCTGGGGTATTAAATTTGAGGGAAGGTCAGCAATTCTTAAAATGGCTGTTGGGCTGATAGCCAAGTAATCACCTATAAACCTATGAACCTTTAAGTGGATCCTGCTTTTGAAAGTGACCAGGTCGTTACCAAATCCAGTAGGACCACACAAATGTTCAGAGGAGACCCTTCTTCAGAAGTTCAGCATGTGAAGTGGGAAGCTTAGCTTTTGAAAAGGGAATCACATTATGAATTATAAACAAAATCACCTCTGAAACAAACAGTCAAATTGCAGTTTACAGTATGTTAGAGTATGATAGTGCCATATGGTAACTATATTAAGTACCAGCATAAGATATTCCTGGATATTGCTCACTATGCAGATTCCTGTGCATATATTTAACTAACAATCATTTGCAATATAATAAGCTATATTATGTGTATAACAACATCATTAAACATGTAAGCTGACTGTAAATAAGCAACTATGTCTACTATAAAAAAACAAGCTTCACCCATTCTAATTCAGTAAGTTGGAAGGAAGTATAGTGTGCTTTCCTAGGCATGTCCATGCAATGTGTACACTTACAGTAAATAGGTGCATACAGTTTCCTCTGGCTCCTGGAGTTTGTTTATTAAATATAGCAAAGACCAGTGTCCATTTACAGAATATCCCAGGTATGGGACACAGGAAAATAGGGACTCCACAGGCATCTTCGAGGTAAGGGGTTAACTCTGGGGGGACTAGAAATTGCCAGTGAAATAGTAATAGGAGTGAGAAGGATAAATAGCAGGAAGTGGGGGGGGTTAACATTTGTAAAGTATAAAATAGCTGTAAAACTCTTTTCATGACCGCAGAAATACCTCACAAAGAGGATTACTGGCCTCAAACAGATGCCCTACGCAGATGTCTCAAAAAACTGCAGCTTTACTCCGTCACATATCGCCTACTCAGAGGCGATTTCTGCCTAACACACAAAGCTATGTCAAACCCAGAGATGTTGGACACTCTCCACTTAAAGAAATCCCAATCCCTACGAGCTACATGCTCTAGGGACCTAAACCTTGTCACCACAATAAACAGAACATGCTGGAGGGATAGATTCCTTTCCCACAGACTTCCCATATTCTGGAACAAACTACCTATCTATTTCAAACAAAGCTCCTCATTAGCACTCGTCAAGAAAAACCTTGATGATTGGATGGGAGATAGGAAATTTACCCCGGGGGATCACTTCTGTGGCTCTGCTCGACAGTGGCACAGGAAAACAATTTTCTTGGGTGGTGAAAGCCAGGGTACCTTTTGGCTAGGCTTATATAGGCCCTAGGGCCAATAGCCTAGTACCTACCTATGAACCTATGAGTGCCTCATTTTCATGCATATAGTCATTAAAAAATGCAATGAGACTAACTAACTGAAAAAGATCTGCTACAAACCGAAGCACTAATCAGTGGAATTGCTTTTGTCCAATAGTCTTACAGTACATTCAACTGATTGTCTATTATTGGAATGAAAGCTAGGGCTGCACCTCTCTTCACCCAATCCTGCACCCCAAAAAGGTTGCTTGTACTTCAGCAGTGTGACCTAAAAAGGAGAAGCAACACACCTGCAGACCATCAACAGCCCACAAGCTCAATGCAGATGTGAGGGGTAAGATGAACCTAAATTCAGAAGGAGACTTTAGAATCTAGGCAAGTCTGAAAGCCTGTGGATATGAGGTGATGCTGGAAGGGGTCAGAACTCAAGAAGAAGCCGAGCAGATATGACTTTACAGACAGAATGGGGTATTTATGACCGAAAATGTTGTTGGCAAATGAAATACACATCATTCGCAAATGTGATGATCACTGCAAAAAGTGAAGAAGGGTGGAAGGTGGGAGGGACAGTGATCATGTGCAACCATGCTATGAGGACCCTATACATGTAAGGGAACTCAGAGGGCCATTAGTCACTCTGGTGGCATAGCCGGATAAAGTCCTGATTACTGGCCAGTTGATCCAGTTTGATTAGCGGCTCAGGCGACTGACATAGCGGCAGGGAGGGATGCGCGTTTCCATCTCTAGCATATAGGATGATCCTGCTGATGTTCCCCACATCTGATTTCTAGTGGAGACTGGGCACATAAAAAGGGGGGCCTTGCCCAAAGCAGTGGAATAAGGGGAGAACTTTGGTTGAGCTTCCATGGAACTGAAAGTGATTCATCAACACATCCTCATTGCACACTTGGTGAAGCTACTGGGTAGGTCATAAGAAATAACTCCCCCAGCTACAGGTGATGGCAAGACATCCAGGACATTTTTAGATTCCACACCAGGCTCATCTTGCATTGGAGAAATCTGGGGAAAAGGAGAAGTTGGTAGGCCTGGGAATAGATGTGAGACATTGGGGCGGAATGCTGTAGGATGAAACAGGGGAACAAAAAGGCTCCCAAAAGAAAAAAAAACTCAGAGGGCCATTAGACATCAGTAGCCTTTGCCTGTTTTCAAACTTCAGTTATCTTTCCAGAGATAATGTTTCATTTCAATATGTAAACATGATTTGGGATTAGTATATATCTTTATACTGGCTGGAAAGATTAAGGAAAATGTTCTGCATAGTGATTTTAAGACGGAATTTCTTATTAGGATCTCTTTTATAACTATTATAAGAATATTATTTTACTTATTACAGATACATTAATTCATTATGTTATGTGCACCTCCACAAATAGTTGAAAGGAGTGGCATTTTCTAACTAGGGTAAATAATTTACAGTCACCAAATTCCCATTCAGCGCTGGCAATTTTCAGCATTAAAAATACACCACTCTCATACAGAAGCAATTTTCCCACCATCCCTACACCAAAGCTGATGCTAATTATCTGTATGAGTATTGTGAAATCCCACCATTACGTTAGGTGTACAGATGTGGTACTGCCACAGGCTGAAAGATAGAGCAGTCACAACAGACAAAGAAGTGTGCTGCATTCCAGACAAAGTGCAGTATTCCTTTCACAATGCCTGTCGTGTGGTCGCACTCAGCTCTACAAGACTTCTTCTGAGCTAAACCAAGGTTTTGTGCAAAGTCTTGTTATTTGGCATTTTACTGACTACCTATAGAAGCAGGAGGATTTAATGATTGTAGGCATTTGTATTCAGACTGGTTTATATACAAACATTTATATTACCCTGCTTGCATTATTTATTCATTATTTGACAATCAGAGAAATGGGTGCCTCTGAAGACTCTTTTCAGCCACAAACAGCCACGGGCAAAAACAAATCTACAGAAAGAATTCAAGAAATTGAAATACCAAGGAAGAAACACAGTCCTAGAGCAATTCCTAAACAATACATCAGTATTATTTTAGGCAAATGCTAAAACAAAGGCAGTAAAAATAATCCTGATTAATAAGACAGTGTGTTTCTAACTAGTATTCCCGAAACACTTTCAGCCTGAGGCAGCTGCTAAGTGGATAAGAAATTTGGTTGTGAATAGGGAAAATTAATATAAGCCAGAGGTACAGGTTAATTATTATTTACCCATTGTGTCAGTTGTGAGAAAGCTTATTGAACAATTAATACAAAGAAAGCCCTTTTCATTATGAGGGCATTCTGTTCTTGAGACCTGAGTGAGTACAGTGAATTGGCTTTAAGCTTAGTAGCTAGCAGTGGTGGCAATAACTACTCTGTAAGCATTTGAAGATAATAGTTGCAGAGAAAAAGGTTGCGCTCAGTAAAAGGGGCCTACTTAACTTTTTGAAGTGAGAAGCAACAGTGTTCTTTAATTTCAAAAAGAGGTGTATAAAGTTATAGCATTATTGAAAGTAGTCTGCAGTTAAACCTTGGTGCAGTGGCATAGATGGATGTGGCTCTGACTACGACTTGGTCAGACATGTTTAATAGGTGGTAAAGGCACTGAAGTGACCATGTGGAGGAGGATGGGCTTAAGCAGCCAACATCTGTTCAGCCATCCTTTGGGGAGGGAGGCAGCCTGGCCACCCACATTGCCACCACCTGCTAGAGGGTACGCAGTCACTCATGGAAAAGACTAAGGCAGGCTCACACTATGAAGCATCACATACACTATCAAGTCAGGGATAACATTGTCAAAGCATACATCAGTCCACACCCAGGCAGACATTTTGACTAAGCTGGTTGCATATAGGGAGAGGTTATAAAAGATATGACAGATATCTCCATGGGGCAGGTACACTGATCCACTCTTTAATGTCCAATTCTTGCCTCCTGCAAAATAAGTTGGCTGCTTAGTCCACCAGATGGGAAAACCATGTCATCAGTCAGGGAGCTCTCTCATTCTCTCGGTCTCTGTCTGTCTCTCTCTCTCTCTTACACTGGGATGCCCGTCTCTCACCATTAGAGGTATGAATGAACCACAGGACACAGGAAAGTGAACCATTGAGAGGGCTAAAAAAGTAGTTTACAGTTAGTTAATATTTTGGTTAGAACAGAGTGGAAGTAAAGCAAAGCATATTCCAGCCTACAGATTAGAATGCCTTTAGCATATGGAGGGCTTCCACAGTTAAGAGTCTGGTAAGCTTATAAAGAACTGTAAATGTACCACTGGGGAACCATTCATATAACAAGATGTTTATAAATAAAGCTTGATCAATACAGTAATTAAGGAGGTCCCAAAAAGTTACTGGAGAGACAGTAGTCACCCCTTGGAAGAACATAAACAGTATTGTTTGGGTCTTAGTGATCTGAACATAGGTTCATAGGTATATTATAGGCTAACAACCATCAGGGCCTTTACAAGCCTAGTCATGCTATCCAACCCAGTTGTGTCCTTATGTGTCATAGATGTTTATTAGGAGGGGTATGTTAGTTAGGAAGTTTCTAGAAGTTATATGTGTGCGGGTGTATGTTAGTTGGGGCTAGACAGAGGGTGAATTTCCAATTTCCCATCCATTGATCAAGGTTACACTTAAATAGGGTTAGGGATGGACTCTGCTTGGGGAGCTTGTTCCAGAGCATTCAGATCCTCTGAGACAATATCTGTCTCACCAACATATCTTATGTGTGTTACAAGCAAAATTTAAATCCTTGGATCTAGTTGTGGTGATGCTATTCATTTTGCGGATGTGTAAAAGATCCATCAGAGCTGGATCCAAGGATGGCTTGTATGCCAGGTATAGATCGACTCTCAGTAAATTGTAGGAGACAGAGTATAGAGATTGGGATTTATGGCGATCCGTATAGCACAATGTGTTTATACCGTGATTCTCCTGGTAAGGAAGCATTGAAGCATTGTGGGCATTCAAGCTGTTACATATGTCTGGTCAGGTACATGTGGAAGGGGCATTATACTCAATGATGAATATTATAAGGGCCAAGTAAAGTGGCCCTATGACTTCCTTGGACCTGGATGCCATGCCCTTATTTATAATTTGGGCAACATTTTCTTACTACCTTGGCCACATGTTAGTCAAAGGCCAGATTACTGTCTACATATGTTCCCAGATGCCTCACATGTAACCTATTGGAGTCAAACCACTGTCACACTTGACTGAAACTCTGCAGGTCATTCTTCAGCAATCGCTGCTTCTAGCAGGTTTTAGTAAAAGCATAACATCCATTCAGAGTACTGCTTGAAGCCCTTTAATGTTCCAGGTGAGATTATTTATGAAAAACCTGATGGGGCCAAACCTTGTCATCGTCCTGAAGTCAAGATTCCAGTTCTTGCAATGGTAAAGCTAACAGTGATCTAAAATGTTGAATCCTTGAGGAAGATACAAAACCAGAACAGGGGACCATTACAAAATCCTGTTTTGAAACTGCTATTGTAGTGCCTGGTGCACTGTGATTATGCTCCAAAATTGGAAAAAAAGATAAACCTGTTACATGCTACTGTAGCTCAAGACTTGACTGTTACAGCTGATTCAGAGGTGAGTAACAACTGTTGCACATCCCCTAAGTGATGTGAAAGTCAGGTATAAAAGAAAGGATGTTCCTGTGATCCATGAATATATTTCTCCTATGTCCATGCAGGTTTACGGATGTTAGTTGTAACTTATTTAAATTACAGCAGTATTTAAAAACTGCCTGACTTTTTCCTTACTTGCTGTCTATGTGACAACACTTGCTAAGTGCTTTAATGGTTTTCAAAGCTGGTAAAACACATATTTTTTTTACATAATAACGTAGTTACAATCAGCATCCTGGTCATAACCTTCTATGTTATTGCCAGTGACCCGTACTTGTTTAATACAAGCTGACTGGGAGTGAAGAGTGACAAAGTTTTTGCCTGCTCACTTGTCCTGATGGGGTTAGAAGGGTAAGTGCCTTGGGAACATCACTGTTACAGAGCCTTGGAAGCTAGCATTTTCATTCAGGACAGAGCATAGATAACATACCACATTTCCAACAAAGAAACATGCTTTCACTAAAAATCTGCTTTAGTAGAGGTTTTTCCTTTGCTAACACTGTTAGGGTAAGGCTTTCCTTAATGCCATGGACACATATGCCTAAACACACTGTCATCCCACAGAAGGTCTCTAAATATTTCACAGTGTTATGCTTAGCTTGTATTTTATGTATTTACTTGTTTTTCCCCCTCATCCAATCTCTTACCCTCAATATATTTCTTGATGGCTCCACTTGTTTCCCCCCTCATCCAGTCTCTTACCCCCAATGGATTTCTTGATGGCTCTCTCTACCATCACCCAGCTATCTCATTTGCTCCATTACAGGAGAGGGTCAGGCATCCATAGTTTAGGACAGAATCATACAAATCATTCACTATTAGCCAGAGAACACATTTATCTATTTATTTCCCCCATGAGGAGAGTTGAATGACAGGGTGCAGGCCAGCTTAAGCTCCATTTGAGTGGCCTAACCTCTGCTTGGAACTTCATACTCCTGCAGCAGCTTTTTGAGTTCCAAAATGGTGCCTTACCTTAGTGCCTACCTCAGGGAAGTGTGCATGCCTCTACACAGCATGCTATTCTCCTGGTTGCTTCTGTGTGTAAGGTACTGTTGGGCAGTGTTTGCTTCATGGGTGTAACACCTTGTGCTCTGGATAGGTGTCACTCAGGTGGTGAGCCACAGCTGACCCCCGCCCCAGGATGGGTGATCCAGCAGCCACTCACCCCCACCTACACTGTCCTGTCTCCTGCAGTGCCTGTGTTGCCAGGGTTTCAGGTATCTGCACCATGTGGAGGTTATGTATTTCATTTTAATCAGCTAATCAACTGAGGTTATAAATATATATATATATATTCCAACAAGATTTACACATGCCTCCCAACTGCTTGTGCTGGTTCTTTTGCTGTTGTATATCTGTTATTATTTATTATTTATTTATTTTACATTTGTTTACCGAAATAGTCTGACTGGTTGGAAGCCCATTTTCAGCGGAGGCCCAGGGAGAAAAGCTTCACAAAAAGTTACAGTGTACATTTTATTAGGCATTTACAGAAGCATTTAAGACAAATAAAAGAATTGTACATAAGATTATTTGATAAGCAGTTTACAAAGGTAAAAGACCATTATTTGCAATTACAATTTTACTATATATATATATATATATATATATATATATATATATATATATATATATTTATTTATTTATATATTTTTTTTTATGTGTGCATGTGTGTGTGTGTGTGTGTGTGTGTGTGTGTATATATATATATATATATATATATATATATATATATATATATATATACATACACACACTTACATGCACACATACATACACACACATACACATGGTTATATGGTTTCTCTGTCTTTGGTTGCACAATAAAGGAAGAAGCTACAGTTTTATAAATCTTTGCATACCTAAATGTGCATCTCAAGAAAATAAATAAACAAATAATAAAATAAAATAACAAAAACACAATTTTTTTTCCAGAGGGACAACCCGCATGGTCATCATCCCCTTAAGTTATATATATCAACTCTATGATCACACTACACTGGAAAAAAGGGAAAAAATAGAAGTGAACCATCAGCTCACACATTCTAACTTGCTGTGGTAAAGTTTACTGCAACAGAAAATTCATTCAACATATGCTCAGTCACAAATACCTATACAAAGTCTAGATACAGCATTGTTTGTGTCTTTCTACTGTTGAAGAATACAAGATGTAGTGTTTTTTATCCATCCATCCATCCATAACCCCCCCAAAGTTCACACCGCCGGGTGGCTAGCCCTGCCATGGTTGTTCTTTCATTTTCACTCACATGCATGTACATGTACACCTACGGAAAATTTAGAGTGTCCAATCCAGCTAATGCATGTCTTTGGAGTGTAGGAGGAAACCAGAGCACCCATTGAAAACCCACACAAACACAGGGAGGACATGTAGACTCCACACAGAAGGCATCCCAGCCAAGAATCAAATTGGAGAAAATCTTGCTGTGAGGTGACAATCTGCAGAAGATATTAGCATAAAAGGATCTTGTATTTGGTAACTTCAGTGTTTAAATTAAAACCAGGAAGTCACACTTTAGGGCAGACCACTCATTGCTGCAAAATGAGAATTTTCGAATCAATGTGATTCAATCTGCCCAGATATTGTCACCCATACAGCAAACATTTTTACTCTGTGTGCTTCTCTGGAAAGTTATGTTACAATTGTTTGGTTACTTGGTATAGGTTTTTTAAATGTTATAGTACCTAGTTGTTCACATAAGAATTCTACATATGCATAACTATTACTGCTGTTACTATATTTTGTATGGTTATGCTGACCTACTTAGTAAAAGGCCAATCAAATGTAAATTACCCAGAATACTCTGCATGTTTTTTTTCTTTTACATGTACACATCATCCTGTATCCAACCTTGACATTTTATTTGTAAAGACGGTATCATTATAAGCTTTGTGTATCACACAACAGAAACTAGGTTATGTTGATTTATTTTTCTTTAAAGCCTGCTTTTTACTAAGACAATTCATTATTGTACTGCTGAAGCATTTAGTAGCTTCTAACTGTGACACAGCTCTGATAGACAAACCTTTATTTTTTTTCTCACTACAACAGTACAAAAAACAGCAGAGGTTTTGATCCACACAGTTCTGTTGTAGTTTGGATTAACCATAGCATTTCATGAACATTTTCTTTATTCAGAATGTGTGCTGGCATTTTTTTAATTTTATTTAGGCAAGATGATAAAAAATGACTAAGTCTGAATGACAGCATGCTGAAGTGCTAGGTTTGATTTTTTTCAGCTCACAGATGCCTTATTTGTGATTTAGAAACTCAGAATGTTAACTAGAACAGATAGCAGACTTCTTCTAAAGGACAGGAAATCATGCATAATAAGCCTTAGTAAATTAATGAAACATTGCAATCCAAGTAAACATAGCTCAGAGCAAGTTTTATTAGGAAAGTCTGGTTTCTTTTAATGCCATGTTTCTTAAAACAGGAGTTTACTTAAGTACAAGGCAGAGGTCCCTGACCCTATTAGCATTAGATGGACAAAAACAGGTGCGACTAGTGGATTAATGCCTGGTTACATTGTAACACCACTTAGGGGACCAGATATTATATTAATTGACATCATATGTAGACCTGATGAAATTTAATTAAAATATGAATTTGCAATTTTGCCTACAGCAACATAAAGAAAATCCACATAGTTCAAATGAATGCTTGTGCAAAGCAAGAAATATATATTTCTGAGAAAGCAAACATAAATCAAACTAATTTTCCAAGCAGTTTCTATACATGGTTACAATAGTAATGTTTGTATGCTGCATGGTATATATGCAGTAGTAGTCTGGTGTATGTATTCCAAATTTATAGCAGACTGCTTTTATCTTTTTTTGTCAGCAACCAATTTAAGTGGTGTCCATATAAGATTTGACTGCGCTGAATCAGTATTTCTAAATTTAACATCTCTAAAGCAATCTTTAGTTCTGATGTGATCTTAGCATCATATAGGAAGCCTTTGCTTACAATGGTCACATTAGTGAGATTTCACTTAGCATGTTTTCACTAACATATTGCCGAGACGACAACCTGTAATTTTATTAAATGTTTAAAGAAGCTATAAAGTATATTACTCACCAAACTCTTAACAAACTGCCAAAAGGAAAACACCTGAACAAGATGTTTAGCCTTCGTGTTCTGGAAGTTTTGCAAGTACGTGCTGCTTAATAAGAAATAACCATCCAGAAAAGACTGATGTACAGCAGAGCTCAGAATACACCCACAAAACAGATGATATCCCTCTCTCTGTCTATATTTAGCTGCTACTTACAGCCAAGTACTCAAGTTTCCAAATACTGCCTTATAAAAAATGTGTGTGATTTCCCACTTGCCAATTCCAAGTAAGCTGTGGAAGAGCAGAAACACACCATCTATTCTTGTTTTACAGTATCAGAGGAATCAAAACCTACAACTCCCATCAGCTAGAAAATTGTAAGTTGCTGGCAAGAGATTGCGAGGGAAAGGAGAGACGTTTGAAGCATTGTTTTTATTTTTTTAGTTTTTAGACAGCATCAACAACTAGCCAAACAGATATATGTTTAAATTAATTTTCAGTTAAGGGTAAAATTATGTTTTAGATATAGGGTAGTATTTGTCAAATAACTGCTTGATTGTGCCTTCCACTACTTTGTTAGCTGAGAAGTTACTGCATTAACAAGAGCATTAATACTAAAATGTGTTCACTGTTATCTTTTACAGTTGAAGTAACATTTGTTTTCCAGTACTTAAATGAAATATTTTCCAGAGTTTATCAGGAATAATATGTGTAGTTTTGTTTGGACACTGATAAATGTAACTCTCTTTTCCATCTCACAGTCTGAACTAGGATTTTGCTACATCACAGGCATTCATGAAATACACTCTGTGAACACTAGGGTACTCGTCTGTTATGTCATTATAGTCAGACTATGCTGCTTTCATTTTTTTTTTTGTTACCATCATATGCTGTGTTTTGGTGATTGTTCAGTCTGGTCCCAGCTCCAAAACTCCCGTCTTCAAAACTCTTTATAAGCTAATTACTGTATTGGGAAAATTCATTTGTATAGCTTATTGATTTCATGTCATTTTGTTGGTGAAAGTTTTCTTGAGAAACTTTTTCTTTTTCTTTTTGCTGGGGTGTGGCTTTTGCAAGCCTAGAAAGCCTTTGCAACTGTAGGCATCAAGTTCCTTATAAGGATTTGCATTTTAAATGCATTTTTTGTTGTTATTGCTGTGCTTAGAAAAGTCCAGCCTTACACTAGACTGCAGGATTTCTATAGGTTTTACTAGAAAGCCCCAAAGAAGCAATATAGCCTCTCTGTGCCAGGTTAGTGTAGAAAAAGCTGTACATCTTATGGAAACTTCAGAATTGGAAGAGACATCTGCTATCATAGCAGAGTCCTTCACTCTAAATAAAAGGCATACAAGGGAACAAAGTCACAAAGAATTTGAAAATGGGATGTCTTTATAGAAAGACATATTCGTGAACAGGAGGGCAATCTACCAACATTGTATAGGTCAAAGAATATCATAAATGGTGAGGTAATTTTCCAGGCCCCCAGATTTGACATCTGTTTTACCTATCAGCCTCTACCTATCCTCACTGGAGAAGCTTGTCATGTCAGAAGCTTCCAGTACATCCTCCTAGACTTCATACTTCATTGCAGGCATAACATATATGGAGTTGCTTTCACCAAAATGACCATTTCTGACAGCCACAAAACTGAACTGGCTGTTCCGAGTTTTCTAGTGTGATACTGGATATATCAGTGGATTACAGACACTCATCCAAGAAGGTCCATGCTGCAGAATCAATGGCTACATATCATCCCTATTCCCACAAACCAGGAAATATGAGCAGCATACACCTATTATGTGACAGGTTTTACTAAGACCAACCACTTCAACTTCTGCGTTTTGCTTTCTCGACTTATCTATACCCTTTTGAGTTCAAGATATTAGCTGAAGAGCTTGTCATATTGTGCAACAAGTTACGACAGGCTTCTAGCAAGTCCTCCATTTCAGGCACTCAGTCTATAAAAGTGAAAAGGGGACCTTCACAATTTAGAGGATCAGAGTCATCCTTAGGAGAAAAGGACTTAGCATATTGCTTCCCAGGTGGTCTTGCCTTTTGGATATATCTCAGATGAAAAAAATATCATTGCCCCCCCCCCAACATTTCCTTTGGAAAGACCAGAACACTGGCAATGGAAGTCCAAGGTGATGACTGAATCTGAGAAGAGGTACTTGGACTTGCTAGGCCTAGATGACCCCAAATCTATTTCTCTACCCCTAGTATTTGAGGGCTTTGAAGATGCCATTTTGGTAGCATGCTTGTTACTATACTTGCAACCTTAGCCCCCACCCCCAAAAAAAAAAAAAAAGCATGACAGGGTCTATAGAGTCCAACAGACTTTATAGTACGTATACCAGAATCAAATGGCAGACCTAACTGCAATTTCCCTTTTATACTGCCAGGAGCTTTAAGCTAGCACCAGTCCTCAACACCCTTCCAAATAATAGGGAGAGCAAAGTACTAGATATCAGTGATAAAAATGTCTATACATCTGCTGCCTTCTTCATTAAGACTACCAACTTCCAGAACCACATATTGAAATATCAAAGAAAAATCCTGAAGTAAATAGAACTGGTATCAGAGATCAAAGAACACATCCTAAAGATGCATATTTTGAGATTGGCCAATAATACAAAAAAGGTTGGAAAACGTAAAAGGGTGGTGTGATGCAATTGATTTAGTATCACGAGTACCTGCTACAGGAGCCATCATGAGAAAGCATGCTTGGATGAGGATAATGCTATAAACAACTTTAATGAAGTAAAAATCACTTAGAACAATAAAAATGGTTAAGCGCTTTTGTTCCACATATTTTCAATAACAGAACTTCATCGCAATTAAAAATAACTTTCAGGATAACCTATAAGTATTAAATTTAAAACTGTCATATGATATATTTCCACAATCATTGTCATATGATATATTTCCCCAATCACTAGTGCATAAAATAATTAATAATTGAACTCACACTTCCCAGTCAATTAACATTTTAAAGAATCAGCACTGGGTGAAATATATTCAAAGTAAGACTTCTAAGCATTATATTGTTTTAATTTTAACACTGAATTAATACAGCAGGATTCATGGAAGAAAAGCCCTTAGCCATTTGTTTTATTGTTTAAAGTGATTATTACTTCATTAAAGTTGTTCCTGACAGTATTTGGAGTCAGTCTGTCACATTTTGGCACCACGGGCATTCGTGGTTATTTAGTTTGCGTGGTGGTCCTGTGGAGATTTTGTTAACAACATGCTTAGATGAGGATTCAGCCCCCAACCAAGGACGTTAAGAAGCAGCTACTTAATGTGTCCCAGTACAAAAATATCATTTATGATCCTCCCATTCAAGAAAATTTAAAAAATGTGGAAGAAAGGCGGGAGGATAATGAAATCTAACAAAAACAATTCCATCCACTCATTCTGAAGAAGAGGCGAAATTATAAATCCAAATAATGATCTGTGTACTGTTGTCAGACCAGGGTCCAACAGACCATGCAGAAGAAAACCTTCAAAAAACATAAGTGGGAAGGCTAGAGGAAGAAGACTATATCAGGGAGGCCTTCTGATAATAGCCTTGTCTGAGCAATACTCACTCTTTAATGAATTACCTTCCCTCCTGTCTTTCTCCATCCTACCTAAAACCCTTCCTTCACCTCCACAAAGTTCAACTTCTGCAGAGAAACTAGGATAAAAGTATCCTCTGATAAGCAAGGTTTGGACATTATCTGTCGGGTTACAGAATAGAATGTAAAACTTCACTCCTTTTTACAGGGGTGGCTGCTATCCCAGAGGATCAGGTGAAGTTGGAGTTATACTTTCTTATTTATCTTCTTTCTCAAAGAGAAATAAAAAGGGTTCCAAAGGGGAAGAATGGGAGGCTTTTATTCCAGACTTTTCTTGGTCCCCAAAATAGATGGGCCATTTTGGTCTATTCTGGATCTCTCAAAACTAAACCTTTTCTTAACGGTATTGAAGTTCATTCTGCAGACCGTCCTCCCCTTATTGATGTCCAATGAATCTGTAGTTACTCTGGTCCGCAAAGATACCTTTTTATATGTCCCTATATACAGAGAGCACAGAAGATTCTTTCAGTTCAGATTAGGGGACTTCCACTTCTACTATACGTCCTTGCTCTATGGGTTCTTCTTTGCTCCCAGGGTGTTCACAAAATGCATGACCCCAGCAGTAATATTTCAAAGTACAAAGGATATTCATATCTAGTAGATTTAGATGATTGCCTGCTGAAGGCTCATTCATAAGGGGAACTGCAAAGATAGGACGGTCTTCCTGAATTCTGGAAGCCGCCCTGGACAAAGTGTTAACCAGGGTCTTACTGTCACCAAAAAAAGGTGACCTTCCTAGCAGACATTTACCTTGCATTAGTCCCAAAGGATGGTAATAATAAAAAAGAAGTTATGTCTTACCATAACATTCCATCTGTGTTGTTCATCTTCTTTTATTCATCACAGATAGGTTTAGTTCTGAGCCCTTGGAACTGAGTCAGCCTTTTTACCAGGCTCGTGCAAACTCTTGAGCTAGGTCTCTACCCATAATGCCATTCTCCCTGTTACCCCAGATCAAGTTTGCCAGAGAAAAGGAAGTAAAGCCAAGGCCACATCTGCAACTACCCTAGGGTACCACTTAGACTCAAAGCATCCCCAGGAGCCTTTGGAGGGGGAAAGAGGGTGGGAAGTGATGAATAAAAGAAGATGAACAACACAGATGGAACGTTATGGTAAGACATAACTTCTTTATCTGATGTTGTTATTCTTCTTTCCATTCATCACTGATGGGACAGAATCCTAAGCTACCTTGAGGTCCATGGGTGGCCCTTATGGAAGAACATTCCTGAGTACCATTGAGCCAAAGGTAGCTCTCCCTCTGGAGACTAAGTCCAGTTTGTAATGATTTATAAAGGTATGAGGCTTAGCCCAAGTAGCTGCTGCACAGATGTCATCCATGGAAGCCCTGGAATGGAAACCTACAGAAGTTGCCATAGATCTAGTGGAGTGAGCTTTAACTTTTGGCATATGTTCATTACTGAGGGAATAGATGAAATGTATGCTGTCCTTTAGCCATTTTGATAATGTAACCCTGGAAACAGCCTCTCCCATTCTGGGCCCAGAAAAGGAGATGAAAAGCTGTTCAGATTTACAGATAGGTTTGGTCCTGTCTAGATAAAATCTCAATTGTCTATGTACATCTAAAGAGTGAAGGCAGTACTCTCCTCTATTGACAACATTCGGAAAGAACACTGACAGGTCAATGGTCTGGTTTATGGAGAATTCAGAAACAACTTTGGGGAGAAAGGATGGATTAATCTAAAGGGATTCTCTGTCTATATGAAAGACCAGATAGGGCCTCTTGATACACAAAGCGTGCAGCTCCAAGACTCTTCTGGCAGATGTGATGGCTAGCAAGAACAAGGATTTCCAAGACAAAAACTTTAGGTCACACTTCGCAGCAGGTTCAAAAGGTTTCTAGTCGAAGGTGAAGGACTAGATTGAGGTTCCATAGTTCCATAGCTGTCTGACAGGAGGCCTGATAATGAGAAGTTCCCTTGAGGAAAGCCTTGCAAATGTGTAGAGAGATAACAGGGGTGCCATCTATACCATTGTGGAAATTGGACATTGCCACTAGATTTACTCATATGGTAGAGGCTGAGGCTCCATTATCAAAAACTTAGCCAAGTATTGAAGCACTGCAGTAACTGGAGCCGAATACGGCTCAAGCATGTTATCCTTGGACCAGATGGAGAATCTTTTCCATTTATCCTGATACAGTCTTCTGGTGGATGGTTTATGAGAGACCAGAATGATGTCTCGAACAGGCGAGGAAAGATTAGCTTGCCTGGCTACTAGTGGAAGTGGAGAAACCAAGCTGTCAGCTTGAGACTGGTTGTCAGCTTGAGACTGGACAGATTTGGGTGACTCAACCCCTGGGGGTGAGTAATCAGATCTGGTAGGGGGTCCAGAATCCACGGCAGGTATACTAGGTGAGGCCAAAGGAAGGGGAACCAAGCTTGTCAAGGCCAGAATGGGGCTATGAGGATCACCTTGCATCTCAACCAAAGAGCATTTGTCCATCTTGATGTTGTAATATGCATCCCAGAGATCTATAGAGCACATCCAATTGCTTTCTCTTAAAAAGGGGAGAATGGACTGAACTGTCACCATCCAGAATTTGGTTTGGGTGACAGACTTGTTTAAGCTGCTGAGATACAAAATGGGTCTCCAGTCCTCTGGCTTTTTTGGCACCAAAAAGAATCTTGAGTAAAATCCAGATCTGCG
The DNA here is from genome assembly GCF_019279795.1 of Protopterus annectens. Taxonomy (NCBI): domain Eukaryota; kingdom Metazoa; phylum Chordata; order Ceratodontiformes; family Protopteridae; genus Protopterus; species Protopterus annectens. Next base: position 1,394,565,177 of record NC_056745.1, on the reverse strand, counting down.
CTGGTCTGGTGGAACTGGTTGGATGACTCTTTTTTGAGACAGCTTTATAATCTCTGAAGCTGCTTCTTCCCTTTGACTGGATGGAATGTTGGGAAGTTTTCTTGGGAAATTTGGCTGACAAGAAAGGGGAATAATGTAGCCTCTGGTGGTAATGCTCTGCGCCCAATGATTGGTGGTGATGGATTGCCAGGCAGCTTGGTGCAGAGAGAAACGGCCCTCAACTGCTTCCAGAGGTAAGCAATCAGGCTGCTCCTCAGGAGCGCTGATAAGGTTGTCTAGAAAAGGAATCCCTGGAGCCCTGATTATGAGGACACCCTCTGCCTCTGTAGGGGCATCTTCCAGAATTGTTACCCCTTCTGCCTCTATCATCACCACGTGCGGCATGGAAGGGACCCTGAGATTTCTTATGCCACATCTTTCCACTCCTCTGATTCCTGGAGAAGGTACATTGACGGTTGGAAAACCATAGGCCTAGAGCAGACAGGGTCTTTCCATCTGGCTCACACCTGGCTAGCATGTCCTTCACTCTGGAGCCAAAAAGGGACAAAGCTTCAATGGGAGCATTCAGAAAGGAAGATTTGAAGGGGTCCGCGAGGTCACAAATGCACATCCAGGCATGACGCCTCATAACACTGCCCAAACCCGCTGCTCTAGCCACCCCTTCAGTTGAGTGTGACAGCAACTTCATGGACAAGTTTGATATCAATTCCAGAGTTGCGAGCTGCAAGGCCACTTTGTCCCTGGCCTTGTCAGACAACTGTCCTGTGAGTGTCCCAGAGAGTTCGTAGATCAAGTCCATCTGGGACCTCGTAAAATGCACCAAATAATTCAGGGACCATATGACAAAGGTCCCTGATGCAAAAACATGCTTCACAAGTCTGTCTACCACCCGGGACTCCATGTTGGGTGGTGGACAGTGGGACTTTCCTCAGCCAACTCCTTTTTCGTGGCTGCCGTCACCAACATAGCATCAACTGGTAACCCTTTGGACCAATGCGGGTTCTCCTCGGGATGGGAAAGGATTTTGTCTGGTCTCCGAGGGATCACCTCAGTGGAATCAGGGTTCTTCCAAGCACCCCGCATGATGAGCTGGATGAGCTTGTTGGCAGGTGGGGTCACCCAAGAGGTAGAAGGCCGGGCGTGGAAAGCCTGCAGGAACACAGACTCCTCAGACAAAGGGTTGGAGGGCTTCCAGTCACCTCTCTGCTTTAACATTTCCAGGATGTCTCTGAAGGAGACATTATCAGGAGGTGACCATGTGGACCCTTCACCATCATCGTAATCCATGTCTTCCATTAAGGACTCCTCAGGTGAGTCCATGTGCTTCCTCTTGTATGACTTCTTTCGAGGGGGCTCCTCAGTGGAGGGGGGGGTCTCTGAGGAGGACTCAGAAGAGCAGGTATGCTGAACAGGGGTGTCTTGCGGCTTCTCTGCCTGGTGTCCTGGGGGGGTGGTCTGTGGCAGCTGTAGCTCAGGGGGTGAAAACTGGGGTTCTGACATCAGAGTGTTGCCAGAAGCAAGAGCCCTCTCCATTGCTCGGAAGGCAGGCCCACCCGAAGAGGGATGGGAGCCCAGAACTGAGAAAGATAACCTCGGGACTGGGGGTCACACCCTGCTCTGAAGAACCTGCCCCCATGGATGGAGCCTCAAGCAGGATCAGCACAGACATGGCTAGTGACACCAAGGATGGAACCGAGGAGAAAGATGGCTCCTTACCCCAGGATGACATGCCCGTCCCCCAATCCCCAGATTGAGGAAGGACCGGTTCAGTGGGAACCGAAGACCAAAGGGACAAACTTGGAGCCAGAGTGAGATGCACCGTAGGTGCCAAGGTGATGGGTTCCAAGAAGGATGTCAGAACAGAAGGCTTTGGAACCAAGATGGTTGAAGTAGGAGTGTAAGATGGAGTTCATGAATAAGGCAACCCAAGTCCTGCAGGTGGGTGGATCTTAGAAAGTGAGGGAATCCCCCTGGCTAACAACAGCTGGTCTACAAGATGCACAACATTGTGTTCAGAAAGGCTCCTGGTGGATCTAGTGGATACTCCGGATGGGGAGTCAGGACGTTCGATGAAGAGACTATAGACTTGACCCAGAAATGGCTCTACAGAGGGGGAGTATCTGGTCTGTGGTGCAAGGTCTGCCAGCACTGAAGTCTCTAGTTTTGAGACTGGAAGTAAAGATGTCAAATCCAATGAGGTCGGTACAATGCTCGGTGTCGAAGTGGCACTCGGAGCCAAAACGGTCGGTTCCAAAATGGAAACTAATGGCGTAGTCAAAGGTCGATGAGTTTCTGGATGTCTTACCTATTCTCAGACCACAAAGGCCAAAGTGGCCACAGGTGCCAAAGTCGAAATAGGCATAGTAAGGTCTATGATTGGTGCTGGAGGCAGGACCAGTGCCGAAAAGGGCACCAGTATCAAAGGTTTTGAGATGGTCGGAGCCAAAGAAGACAGAGCCGAGGAGGCTGATTTATGCTCCAAAGATAACTTTGGGACCTTTCATTTCCCAGGCTGGCTCGAATCACCCGATGGTGAAGATGAAACAGAGTGGGATCTCTTTTTGTCCTTAGAGGGAGGGGTTGAGACCTCCATCACAGAAATGACCCCTGGGAAGGGAGACTTGAGTAACCCTTTCAGAATGAGTTTATTTTTGTGCTCATTAAGAGTGCATTGACTAAAACTCTGACAAATGTCACATGGAGGCTGCACCAAAAGGTGGGACACTCCCAAACAGTTTGGCTGAAACGTGGCTTTACGGCTATGTGGCAAATGAGATCTGAGGTAACAGGGAGAAGGGCATTCTGGGTAGATACTTAGCTCGAGAGTTTTTTTGGCTGGTGCAAGCTTGGTAAAAAGGCTGACTTGGTTCCGAGGGCTAGTAACAGAACCCATCAGTGATGAATGGAAAGAAGATTAACAACATCAGATGATAGTTTTTCAAAGTCCTTGGATTTATGGTCTCCATCATTGTGTCTCTGGAAAATTTCCATATGCAAAATCATCGAGTGGCATCTGAAAAAACAATGTGGACAACATTCATGCCACCTAGACATGGAGCTATCAGCTCTGTAGTATATCCAGAAATAATTTGTTGAGTTACTCAGCTCAAAGGCAATTGTGGGTATGCCTTTTCAATCTCTTTTGCAACAAGAAACTGGTGGGAAATGCAACTGACAAGGCTTGGGGTTCTGACACCAAGAACCTTATGGAGCAAGATCTGTAGACTGCCAGACAAAGAAAGCAATATATCATTGTGGGGCAGTGGTGTAGTGGTTAGCATTATTGCCTCATAGCAAGAGGTTATCCAGTTTGATTCTCAGCTGAGGTGTCTTCTATGTGAAGTCTGCATGTCCTCCCTGTGTTCATGTGGGTTTCCTCTGGATGCTTCAGTTTGCTCCCACATTCCAAAGACATGTTTGGAGCATTTCTCCCCAAACCTCTGCTGAAAATGGGCTCTGTTCCAGTTGGACTTTCCAAGTAATAAAATGTTAAATAAGTAAATAAAATTAAATAAATGTCAGAGAGAGAGAGTGAGAGAGAGAGAGAGAGATGTTATCAGTTAACTTCAAAACCTTCAGATAGAGGCCTGGAGTATTGTTCTTGACCATAGAATACACAGCAATCACATAATACATAAATAAACAAGAGGGTACTTGCTCACACCCCCTTTGCAGTTTAGCCATGCAAGCTTGGGAGTTAGTCTGACAATTACAGATGAGTTTCAGGATGTTTTACATATCCTCAGACCTCAAAGCACAGCACATACCTCCAGCACAATGAATATACACCCATCCCTTCACTCCCCAGAGTACTGCAAGAAAGACCCAAGATGATTCTGCTGGCCATGTTCTGGCCCAGACAACACTGATTCACCCTACTTGTGTATTTGGGGAAGAAGTCCCAAAACACCTAACTTTAGGCAATGGATTTGCCTACCCAAAAGTCAAGTTCACTGGTGCTCTCAAACTACAGGGCATCAGATTAATGACATGGAAGAAATGACACTCATTCGTTTCAGGCACATATTTTCCAAGGACATACTAAAACCATACTAAAACCATTAAGGAAGACAGGACACCTAATACAAGGAAGTCACATCTGATGAAGTGAAGGTTTTTTCACTTGATGCAACAATATTTACCAGATACTCAGCACAGTAACATTACAACTGATAATTTCTTATCCAACACATTTTTTACAGAAGGACTATCTTAACCCTACATGCTTTACCTTTCGTTACATTCTGCGTTCTTGTTCTACCCCAGGAAAACCATTTGGTTGGTACATCAGTTCTTTAAAAGGATACTGTATTCCCATCCACCAAGGAGGGCTATCTTTCATCCTTGGGACCTCATCTTCATCTTACGGAAGATAACCTTGGATCCATCTGAGCCAGCAGCTTCTAATCCACACAGGCGCTTCTTTTGGAAAATATTGCATCACCTCAGGAAGCAAGGAAATTTCGGAGCTGCAGGCCCTAATGTGTACAGGACCTTGCAGAGTCTTCCAAAGGGACAGGGTGGACCTAAGAACTAACCCTTCTTTTGTGCCAAATGTAGTCTCAGAGATTTCCATCAGCCAGACCATGCTGCCATTGGACCTCTTTTCTAAACTACAAAATAGGGATAAGAAGGTTTTACACTGTTAGACACCCATATTCAACTCAGGTATGACACTGATAGATCCAGGGACTTTTAAGAATGCAATAAAATGTCTGTATCCACTGGGAAAAGGCTAGAACAATCACCAAACAATATGTATCCAATTAACTGACTAAGGGCATTTTGTCCTGATGTAAAAGGTATGAGATTTCACAGGGACAAGTTAGAACTCATTCTTCCAGTGTGATGGCCTCTTCAGCATTTTTTTTTCAAAAGTTTCAGTACTTAGTATATTTGAGCGGTAGATACTTGGCCCAGCATTTATACTTTTTTCCAAAAAATATAACATAAATACCGAATAAAGAATCAGGGTAGGTTTTCCATCACCATCCATCAAAGCTTCTTTGAACACCTAATCCCCAGGAATGGAAAGAGCACAAAAGGAGGCACAGTGTCATTGCTAAGTCTGGTGTCTCCCCCTCCAACTCCCTGTACAGATTTTGCTTTGGTAATCTTCTCATACCTGATGAATACTGTTGCAACAATGGTCCACAGAAATTAAAAAATAGTTGTGTGAGCAAACTCAGAGCAGCAGTACTTATGTTTTAGTATGATTACAGTTGCAGTACTGTTGCCCAGCTTCCTTCCTTCCTCCTATGAATTGTCCTAATGTCCTGGAGAAACCTAACAACTATGGTGAGAAGAAAAGGGTGCTATTATCACCTAATTCATAGTTTGAGCTGTGAGGGGGGGTGCAGCTGGGTGGACTGCATGTGTGGTTATAGTCTTTGTTTTATTCTTTGCCTTAATTGTTCATCTAAAAGAAAAAAATAGGGGTCCATTCCTTTCTCTAGATATATACCCCACATCATCACTGGTAGAAAAGAACTGAAGATGGTACATAATAGCTGCACCATTTGCCTGGAATGTAAATGTATGCCTCTACATTGGACAGTAGCTAGCCTGTATCAGGACATACAAACTCTGGAGGCCATACTAGACAGACAGTTGTCCACATGTGGCTAATTCTCATACATCACAAGGACAACTGCAACAGTGATCCTACTCAAACATATACTGTTATGGTAAGTGCACTCACTCAGCTGTTAATACTGCAGTACTGACAAGCTGGTGGGATAAAGAAAATGGTGTGATTGAGATGATCTTTTCACCCTTCTGTACTTCTGGTATATATATATATATATATATATATATATATATATATATATATGGTTCCACTTCACATCATCGAATTTCACTTCATCGAATTTCAAAACATCGAGACCAAATCGTCGAAAACCCATATCATCGAATCTCAAATCATTGAAAACTAGAAGGCAACTAGAAATAACCTCCAAGACACTGTTTACTACATTTATGCAGGGGGCAAGCCCCCCTGCACCCCACACCCCCCGCAATTAAATATACCAACTCCAAGGTCGCACTACAGTGGAGTTAGGAAATTACCTTTTTCCCCCACTGTAGTGCAACCTTGGAGTTGGTATATTCATTTACGGGGGGTGTGGGGGGGGTGGAGCCCCCCACATGGGGGGTGCAGGGGGGCTTGTCCCCTGCATAAATGCAGTACTAACTCTGTGGAATGTTATTTCTAGTTGCTTTCTAGTTTTCAATGATTTGAGATTCGATGATATGGGTTTTCGACGATTTGGGTTTTCGACAATTTGGTCTCAATGTTTTGAAATTCGATGAAATGAAATTCGATGATATGAAGTGGAACCATATATATATATATATATATATATATATATATATATATATATATATATATATTTTTTTTTTTTTTTTTGGTGTTTTAGCTTACCGGCATACTGAAAGTCAGCATCTTATAGCAGAATCCACTAAGGTAGGCAATCACACCATGGTCATGCCTATTTCAACAAATACATGGGCTATTGAAAACATCATTCATGCCACTGCCTATTCAATATTTCTTTAGAAATTTAGCAGTAACCCATGGGTGGATGTGGATAATCCATGGTTTATCCATGGTTGGCATGGTTTTCCCTTGGGACCAAACCAGAAAAGCCAGCCACTGATACAGCAAGCATTACTCATACCCAGCCATGATTTTCTTGCTATTACACAATGCCTTTACTTTAAAAAAGCAGTTACATTTTGAAACAAAGGTCTCATACCTGAATCATCATGTCTGTTCCATCTCTTCTTGGCATTGTGAAATCCTGAGATTCATAAGTGTAGGATATATATGAACCAATACTTACAGAGTACATTAAATTAAGACTAGAAATCATTGTACTGCTGTTTACATTAGTATGCTTGGCTACTCCTAACGTACATGAAAGTTATGTATTTAACATAATGATAAATCAGTGTTGTCTGCTTCCATCTTTCCTCAACAGATGGGTCTTTGGATCTGACCTTGAATCCATCATCAGCCACTCAAGACTTTGGATCCCAAGATCAGGCTCCTCCCCTTACCCATGACCCTCTGCAAAGCCTTACATCACCTCAGATCAAGTTTGGCTAAGAGAAAAAAATGTTTGCATCTTACAACTAACAAAAGTAATGCTATAAAGGATCATCCAATAGATTACGAATGCTTAGAAACTGATTTGGAGCTAAAATGTACTCAAAGAGCCTTTAGAATATGTCAGTCTTGTCAAACTAGGATAAGTAAGCAACAGGTTCCATAATCATGTAGGAGGATAGGTAAGAGAAATGTTGAGGAGGGAAGGAAGCAGGCAACACAGATCTATTGTCATGGTAAGGAAATAATTTTCGTATCTGATGTTGCGTCTTCCATCCATTCCTGAAAGTTTGGGACAACTAATACAAACCTTGAGTGGTTTCATAGAAGGATATTCCAGAGGACAGCTGAACCAAAGGCTGCCCTGACTCTAGAAAGTAAATCCAGTTTATAATAGGATATGAAGGTATGAATGTTAGAACAAGTGGCAGCTGTGCAAATGCTATCAACTGATGCTGTGGAAAAAAAAAGGTTGCAGAGGTTGCCACAGACCTAGAAGAGTGAGCTTTAATACGCTTACTTAAAGGCAGGTCTTTTTCTTTGTACACATGAGCTATGCAAGCAGACAACCACCTGGATAAGGTGAATTTGGAAACTCTGTGACCTAGCTTATTTAGTGAAAAGGATACATAAAGTTGATCAGACCTTCTGAATGATTTCATACTGTAAATGTAAAATCAAAGCTGCCTATGAACAGCCAATAAATGTAGTATGTGTTCTCCTTTGTTACAAAATGTTAATATTTTGATTTTAGCTTGTTCCAGTAACTACATTTGGTAAAAAGGAAAGATTAGTTCGAAGGGAAACTCTGTCCTTATGAAAATAATGCATGGAGGTTTACAGGAAAGGGTCTGAAGTTTGGAAACCCTCTTTGCAGAAGTAACTGCCACCAGAAACATTTTCTGTGTAAGGAACTGAAGCTCCACTTTGGTTGCATGTTCAAATGATGGTTGATTCAGTGCTTGAAATAGAATAGTAATGACCCAAGGAGGAGTAGGATCTCTAAGGGGAGACCAAAAAAAAGGCACCCCTCAGAAAGGCCTTCGATAATTTGAGATAAATAATGGGGGACTGACTTTCTCCATTATAGAAACTGGAAACAGCTGATAACTGGACTTTGATAGAACAGCTGGTACCATTCTTAAAAAGACAGGCTAGAAAGTCTACAACCACTGGAAGAGATAATGAAAAAGGGTTTAAATTTCTTTCCATAGCGCAAACACAGAACCTTTTCCATTTACTTTTGTAAGTCTTCCTAGAAGATGGTATCTGGGAGGAAGTAAGGATATGGATAACTTGAGAAGAAAGCCTAGACAGACTACACATCACTGGAAGTGAAGAAACCAAGCAGTTAACTTGAAGGCTTGGATGCTTGGAAGAGGAAGACTGGATAGCTGAGAAATGACACGATGTCAGGAGTGAAGCACCCATGGACGGTGTTTCAGATGAGTTCACAGGTAGGGGAACCAAGTTTGTTGAGGTTAAAAGGGAATAAAGATCGCGATGACTTTCTTTTCTAGTGCTTTCTGAAGAAATTTTGAGTTAAAAGGAGTCAGAGGAAAGGCATAAAGCAAACCTGGTGGCCATCTGTGAATCAGAGCATTCCTTTGTGTCTTCTTCTCTGGGGTGATCAGGGAAAAGAACCTGCAGCATTTGATGATTTGAGGAGAAGCAAAAAGATAGCAGCACAGCTGACCCCATGGCAAAAAATCTGTTCTGCCATCTTTTGATTCAAGAGGCACTTCTGAGGCAGGAGATGGGATCTGCTCAAGCGGTTCACTAGAACATTGGACTTCCCCAGAATATGTGTTGCTAGAAGAAAGTGATTGGAAGATTTCACCCATTGCCAAAACTTCATGGCTTCTTAACATAATGGAAAAGATTTACCAGATTACTGACATGTTATTGCTCTGGATAGATGTCAATTCTTGGAGTCCTGAAAGGCCTGCAATGCTATAAAGACTGCCCTCATCTCTAGAATGTTTGATATGGAGATTAGCCTTGGAAGGGGACCATGTGACTTGGACTAACTTTCCCCTCTAGTGCCCCCAACCTAATAGGGAAGTATATGAGGTCACAGAAGCTGTGGGCTGGGGAAAGACAAATGGGCAACCTTGTAATACAGTAGAGATTCGAGCCAACACTGGATGTGAGTCATGCAAATATTCATCAGACATACGGTGAAGGATAATGGTTGTCACCAGATAGACCAATGTATTGCTAGGATCCATTGTAGTACTCTCATGTGATATCTGGCAAGATAGACTAAGGTGATGGACACTGCCATAGAATCCAGTAAACAAAGGATCATTCTTGCCATTGGTTTATGAGATAACATGTACACAAATGCATGGATCTCGCCATACCCAATAGAACCAAGACGTTCTCCTCCAAAAAGAGGAAGACAATCTGGTGGTCCCCTGCCATAAACAAACTCTGAAACTGATGCGGAATAAGGTGAAGTCCCAAGACTGGAAAAACTCCCTTATCAGCCTCAACAAAAGGTTGAGATCCCTCATCAAATCCTCTAAAGCTAGCTATGAAAACAGAATTGCAGCAGATAGTAAAGACAACCAAAAGGCCTTCTATAGTTATGTAAAGAATATCCACGGCAATACCCAGATTTGCTCTGCGCTAATGCACAATGGTACCTCCTATACAGAGCCAACAGATATTGCCAATATACTGGCCGACAGATTCAGTGCCAACTTTACCCCTCCCCCTCCCTCAAAGGACCAGTTACAATACCAGTAGATTGCCAGGCACCCAGTATTACTGCTGCACAGGTTAAAACAGCACTGTCCAAGGCCAAGAATATAGCTTCTATGGGACCTGATAATATCCCCGGCTTGTTCTACATGAACTACAGAGTGAACTGGCACCTCACCTGTGTGTCCTGTTCAATCACAGCCTCACCTCAGGCCTTGTCACCAACGAATGGCGCACTGCTACAGTCATCCCTTTCCACAAGGGAGGAGTGACTACAGACCCCCGGAACTATCACCCCATTAGCCAGATTAGTCTGATATGCAAAGCTATGGAACGCATCATCATGGACCTAATAAACAAGGATATAGGGAATCTCCAAACTCTGAATCCTACACAGTTTGGTTTTGTGAAGGGTAGATCCTGCCTGCTCAACTTGGTCGACTTCTTTGAGTCAGCCACCAGAGCTGTGGATAATGGTAAGGTGGTTCATACAGCCTACATTGATCTGGCCAAGGCCTTTGATACCATTTCCCACTCAGGAATCATGGAAAAACTCACTAAACTGGGCATCAACACCTATATCACTAGATGGGTTGCAAACTGGCTCACAGATAGAACCCACAGTGTGAAAGTAGCTGACTCCAAGTCAAACTGTCAAATAGTCACGAGTGGAGTCCCACAGGGTTCAGTCCTGGGTTCTCTCCTGTTTGGTATCTACTTCTTCGAAGCCCAGACCAACACGAAGGGACTCTGGTTGACAAAGTTCGCAGACGATTGCAAGTTGGGACTGTTATTAACTCCCCAAGTGATGTTGACATCTGACAGAAAGGCATCTGAGACCAACGACTGGTGTCAGAATCATGGCCTTAAGCTCAATGCCAAAAAATGTGTCGTCATCCCCACTGGGAAAAACCCAGTTCCCTTGAATTACCACATTGATGGTAGTCCACTGAACACAGAAGGCTGAAGAGATCTAGGAACACAGGTAGACAGCAACTTCTCATTTGACCACCACATTGCCACTGTGGTCAGAAAGTCCTTCTGTGCGGCACATCTCATTACTAAGGGTTTTGCATCCAGGAAGAAAGAGGTCATTGTTTCCCTCTACTCTTCTCTCATTAGGCCAATCATCGAGTACAATACCCCGTTTGGCATGTACCTCACTAGATACCTGCAACAACTGGAGAGGCCGCAAAAGTACCTCACAAAGAGGATTCTAAGCCTTAAACACATGTCCTATATGGACAGACTCAAAAAACTCCAACTATTCTCTGTCTCATATTGCCTACTTAGAGGCGATCTCTGCTTGACTTACAAAGCCATGTCTGACCCAGCTCTGTTAGAAATGCTACATCTAAAGAAATCCAAATCCCTCCACACCACATGCTCCAGAGACCTCAACCTCATTACCACAATCAACAGAACATGCTGGAGGGACAGGTTCATAACCTAGAGACTGCCCATACTATGGAATAGACTTCCCATACATGTCAAGCAGAGCACCTCACTGGCCCTCTTCAAGAGAAATCTTGATGAGTGGATGGGAAATAGAAAATTCACCCCGGAGATCACTCCAGTGTCTCTACTCGACAGGGGCACTAGGAACTAAGGTCTGGTGGCACGATGCCAGGGTAATCCTACGGGCTAGGCTTGTAAAGGCTTCAGGGCCATTAGCCTAATACACACCTATGAATCTATGAACCTATGAAAATAATGATTTGAGAATGATTGTGAAGTGTTGATAACCTGCTCTGTGTAAGTTTTGCTGTATGATGGATTTTTTCCAAGTGTGCTCCTCTAAACTTTATTATTTGTACAGGATGAAATTTGGACTTGTACAGCTTGACTGTGATACCCAACATTGAACAAGCTTGGAGCAAGGAATCCCTTGCTTTGATAAGGAGATTCCTGGTAAGTGTGGAAATGAGCCAGTCGGTCAGATATGCGAACACCTAGAACCCTTGCAGCCTGAGTATGCTGCTACACTGCCATGCATTTGGTGAACACCTGAGGAGGCTGTGGCAAGGCCAAATGCAGGACTCTGAATTGGAAATGACTGGCTCCCAGACAGAAGAAGAGAGACCTTCTGGATCCCCTGTCCATCTTGACATGCATCCTGAAGATCTATAGACCACATCCAATCACTGACTCGCAGAAGTGAGAGAATGGATTGCACTGTAGCTATACAGAACTTTGATTGCTTGACATATTTATTGAGGTGGCTGTGGTCCAAGATTGGTCAGGGGTCCCTTTTGGCACCAAAAAGAATCTTAAGTAAGTTCTAGATCCTAGTTGGTCTGGTGGGACCTCTTGGATGACTCACTTGTTCAGCTTTTGAACTTCTTTAAGTGTCACTGGCCTTTGAGATGGTGGAACATTTGGTAACTTTTTTGAATTTGGTGGAAGGCATAAAAAAGGAATATAATAGCCTCTAGTTATTATCCTCTGCACGCATCTGCTGTCCTTGATGGACATCCAGACTTTGAGGTGCAGGACTAGGCACTCTGGACTGCCTCCAGAGTACGGTAGTCAGGCAACCCTTCAGGAGTACTGATAAGGCCTCTCTGTGAAGGGACCTCTAAAGCCTTCGTTCTGCACTTCATCTCTGCCTCATGGCTAACATCTATTATTAACCCCCCCCATCTCAAGGGCGGCTGTCTCCTGAAGTGTCAAGAGAGAACTCTTGAGATTTCCAGAACCATAGTTTCTTACCCCCTTTCTGGGTCCTAGAGAAAGATCTTTGGGGATAGAAAACCATATTCCAAAAGCAGAAAGGGAATATCCATCTTGCTCACTCCTTGTTACTGTGGCTTTCACTTTAGGCTCAAAGAGTCAGAGTGTTGAACCATCAAATGGAGCATTAATAATAAAAAACATTTTGAAGTACTCCACTAAGTCACACAAGTGTATTTAGGCATATCTCCTAATGGTAATGCCTATATCCACAGCTCTCAAAACACCTTCAGTAGCATTAGGGGTGTTCTTTGGGGATTGGTAGAGCTGAGCTGGAAAGAGTAGTTTGTATCTATGATCAGGAGAATGCTCTCTTGACAGTCTGAGTGCTGAAGTTGAAGGAGACCTCTAAATCTGAATAGCTCACCAGGCAAACCCCTGAACTCCATTTGACCCAGTTCCAGTGCTGACACCAGTGTCGAGCCATCCAAGGCCAAGGCTCCTCGAGGGAGGAGCTACTACGGGATGAGGAGAAGGTAGATAACCGCCAGGTCCAGTGGTGGCTGGAGATAGGAAGACCCCCAGCTGAATATGTTGTCCTGTGAAATTTCCTCACCATGCAGTCCACATCAGCTTCAGAATGGCTCCTGGCTGACTGAAATGACCTCTGGGAAAAAGCTGTAGAAGAAGGTCTAGATAGGTGATGGCTAATCCTCTCTTGAAGAAAAGGTGATTGGAGCTGAGGAGAAACTGGTTCCAGTGAAAAATGTAGCTTCAGGAGAGGGGGAATCTTAGGTCCAGTCAGGATCAACTGGGAGAAAAGAGTCGGACCCAAAGTCTTGGATACTTTAGGAGCCAGAGTTGGGGATGCCAAAAAGGAAGAAGAATGATATGGGGAACATTTCTTAACCTCCTTATAGTCTTTGCCTTAGTGATTTTGTTCCCTTTATATTTGTCTGCAGACTTTTTGAGGAAGTTGAAGCTCCAATACCAGTATACTGAGACTTGGACATTTCTCCCATGGAGCCATGGAGAAGTCCCTTAAGGATTAGTTGGTTCTTTCTCTCTACTACTGCCCAGTACCAAAGGCTGTACATATATCACACTGTTCATCCAATTATGAAGCTATGAGACAGTAGACACATTTAAAGTGTGCACTCAAGTTAAGTATCTTGTGGCCATAGACCACACATTTTTTAAAATCAGAAGGTTTATCCATCATTTGGGAGAGCCTCACACGATACAGACACTCTAAAGAAGTCTAACAAGGTAGAACAGAATATATAGAAAATATAGAATACATAAATATATATATACATGTATGCAGATATATATATATATATATATATATATATATATATATATATATATATATATACATGTATGCAGATATATATATATATATATATATATATATATATATATATATATACATATGTGTGTAGAATATGTATAGTTAATTTTGTTTTAGAGAAAGATGGTGCCGAGGTCCAAGGAAAAAGAAAAAAATATATACAAAGTTTTAAGAAAGCATTTCTATGACAGCAGAGGTAGGGAAAATATTTTAAGTGAAAAGAAACCAAAGTAAATGTTAATCTTGTGATAGAAATCAAAGAAAAAACTCTTACTTGACTTAACCCACTACCTGATCAAGGAGATCTGCATCTGTCTCTAATGCACTGCAAACAAGATCTGAGGTAATGTTGGGAGGGTTATGGGTAAGGGGAGGAGCCCAAGCTTGGGGTCCAAAATCTAGAGTTGCCAAAGATGGATCTGAGGTTGCATCTGAAGATCCAGCTGTTGAGGAATGGACATAGGAGACAACATCAAATCACGGGTTATTTATTTACCTTGCTTTTTTAACTTTTTAAGATTTTTTTTTTAAACTTTGTGTGCATGTGAAGAGGTAGAAATTTATGTTTCACTGTATCACTGGGTGCATGCTATTTATCCACTTAGAAGAATATAGCAGCTGTAGTTCTTTTTTTTTTTTTTTTTTTTTTTTTTTTTTTAGTAGATATAGCTTTTGTATTGCAGCCAGACTTTTTTCATGAGAAATGTGCAATTTATCATGGGCACACTGATTGCTGTGTCCAACCAATGTGCACACTTTTGCATTATACTGAGCATTTACTGTAACCCAACACAATCAACAGCCATTCACTGAATTATCCACAAAGTATGGAAATATTTAACAAGTTGGCACATAATATTTTGTTCCTATATGCACGTATGTTCAATGAAGTAAGCAAATTACAGTGCATGCCAAAATATTAATAACAATAATAACAATAATAAGGTCAAAAATCTTTATTCTTTATACCAAGCATGTCCAAAGTGAGACTTCAGGGCCAAAATCCAGCCTCCAGGCTTATTATATCTAGCCCTCCAATTACTCTGTTGGAACACAAAAAAGACTGTAGTTTTGCCCATTTACCAGCTATGTCATCCTGCTGCAGTCTTCTGATTCTTTCTGCACATGTGACTTCTTAAATTATTATTTAGTGGACCATTAACAACACATTTTTCTGAATATCTTGTGCAAGATGTACTATATCTGCTGCCATACCTACAATACTGAGGTTTTACTTCATGTCCTGGTATATGTGAGAGGAATGTGATGGGGGTTAATTGGTATCATTTTGAACTATGGAGCTATAATGTGGGTTCTGTGTCCATTTAGCTATAAATCGTAAGTGCACTACATCTCACTAAGTGCTTCTGTACTGTCAGTGACAGAGTTCTGGAGTGAGCTCTGGAGATATGAGGCGGAAACCTGCCCATGGAGCACTGTGCCATGTACAAACAATATTGCAAGTAATGCCATTCTCTCAATACTGGTTTGTTACCTGTAGTTCAGAAATAAACCCATAAGATGTGAGGTAGAATCAATGTTCTGGACCATCAAATCACAGTTATACTTTCAAATGAGTGCCTGAGTTGCTGATCAGGACTGAACTCTACAGATATGAAATGGGTACTTTATCCAAAGAACTACCAGACCCCACTAAGAACACCACCCTGCAAACATCAACAATTGATTTAGAGTTCAGGTTTAAACCACAGGAGATGTAATGGTAAGGCTTTATCCTTCAGGCCACCTTACTATGTTAAAGTTACTGTAAAAGTTAAAACATGCATTCCAAATGTGTTGTACTCTCACTGGGCTAATATGTTGTGCCCAAAGTATCATTTGTTGTACAACCTATAGTACTGTTGGTCTGTTCCCGTACTTAAAGCAGTTTCTATAGTTCACAGGGTGTTGTTTATTTTAATATTTTACTTGTTCTTTTTGGGTGGTGTTTCTACATTATCACAACAGTGTCTGTAAATGAAGACTGAGTTTTCAAAAATCATGGATTGAGGAATAATTCAGCATTGAGCAAGGCTGTTTATATCTATCTAATTTATCCAAAAACTATACCATGCATAAACAGTACATTACAAAGCACTTTGAGATCAGAATACATGCAGCTACATTGGATTCTCTCTTAGGACAGCTGTGGACTGACAAAATGAGTGTTAGTAGCCACGGACCTTTAAAAAAACATTTACAAAACAAAGTTCTAACTCAGAAACCTCAGCTATTTGATAATGGAAGCAATAACTACAAAAAGGAAGACATTTTCAGGTCGTCAGTTTGTCATAGATGTTCCTGAAAATTTTATAGATATGAGGTGCTAAGTCAAAAAAGTCAGTGTTTGAAAATTCAGCCTCCCACACCAGACCACTGTAAGCACTACTAAATAAGTGGAATACTTGTCTTCAGACTTAAAGATAATCTCTGTAAAGATCCAGAAACCTGTTCTTTGTTCAGTGTGGCACTCAGTGAAGGTACTGATGCTGGTGACACTGTCCTTGTGGTCATATTTAGTCAAAAATTTGTTACAACTTTTCTTGTAGTGAAAGAGCTGCTGGGTATTTATGCAGTGAAGAACAGTACAGCCAGATAGGATACTGTGAGTGTTACAGATAATGAAACTTTGTGGTATCACAATTACTGATGCCACCTCCCTGATTAGGAAAATTGATTTGTGACTTTACTGGTCAGATCAGTGACTCAAGAAGTCTTCAAAGGAACCTGTGCACCAAAACCCTTGAAATGAAAGAAGTCATGAACTGCCAATGTCATTAGATTGAGGAATCTGAATCACAGACATTTCTTGAGGAAGTAGGTATGAAATATGATAACGTGAGTTAGCCAAGATATGTGGCTGGGCAGGGGAGCCAAAGTAACAAGACCTGGCATATTGCATGAGGAAATAAAATCTTTCATATGCAATAAAATTAAATATGAGACCTTCTTAGACGGTGACATTTAGCTAAATGACCTTCAATTTCTTATTCACATCACTGGATTGTTTTCGGACTTGCATGTCAAACTGCAGAGAAGGAATCAGCTAGTCAAAAACTGTGTGAGCATGCTGCATTCATTCAAAAGCTGGAAATGCTCCAGAAGCATTTGGTCAAAAAGAAAGATATTCATTCAACCAAACTTCCATTATCAAATCGCTGAGGTTTCTGAGTTAGAAAGTATAGTTTTTTATCTACCATAAATGTAGATGTTCGAGTGTATACACTGCTGCAGTCATTACACTTGGGTTATCCTGCCGTCAGGTGGTTCCCCAGTCGGCCTGAGTTCCAAAGTCTTGGTCCGGCGTCAGTTGCTGTCGCCTCCTCCCTGACGTCAGGGCGACAGGGGTATATAAGATGCAGCCGACGCCATTTTCTTCAGTTTTTCTTGCCCCAGATGTCAGGTGCCCCCAAATAGGTAGGCAATTCAAATTGCTAATAAAACATACATAAGAAATGCAAACAACTTTCAGTTACCAGCAAATACTCCCCATAGGTAGTAAAGGGTAGAAGACATGGGTACGTACCAGCAAGTAAGAGGGGAAGGAGGGAGGGTAACCTGGACTGCAGCAGTGTTTACACTCGAACATCTACATTTATGGTAGGTACAAAACTGTACTATGTTCATTGTGTTACACTGCTGCAGTCATTACACTTGGGTAGAATCCCAAAGCTGAGGTAGGGTGGCTGGTTCTATAAGTCATTAGGGGTGGCTATAAGGCCCTGCAGCACTGCAGTGGCGAAGCCAGCTCTGGATTTAGAGTATAGAGGTAGCTGGTAATGCTTGGTGAAGGTATGTACAGAACTCCAAGTTGCTGCTTCCAAAATATCCTTGGTAGGCACTCCTCTGAGGTAGGCAGTTGAAGTGGCTGTTGCCCTGGTGGAGTCAGATCTAATGCTGCTAGGTACAGGTTTCTCATGGTGTGTATAGCAGAAACGTATACAATGTCCTACCCATTTTGAAATAGTCTGTTTTGAAATGGCATTTCCCTGTGCTCCTGCAGCATATGCTACCAATAATTGCTCAGATTTTCTGAAAGCTTTGGTTTTGTCCAAGTAGAAGCGTAACTGCCTGTGAATGTCCAAAGAAAGGAGTAGTCTCTCCCCTTTATTATGTGATTTTGGATAAAAAGTTGGCAAGTGAATAGTTTGGTTTAGAGCCACACTGCATACCACCTTTGGCATAAATGTAAGGTTAGTTCTTAAAGACACCCTGTCCTGGTGGAAAATGAGGAAAGGTTCCACTGCCATTAGTGCCTGTAATTCTGAAATTCTTCGTGCTTGTGTTATTGCCAGGAGCAGAGCAGTTTTCCAAGAGATATATTTTAATTTTGCTGTGTTAGTTAGCTCAAAAGGAGGTAAAGTTAATTTTTCCAAAACAAAGTTGAGGTCCCAAGTTGGAGTAGGTGCTCTACAGGGCTTTCTTATGTTTTTTTTCCCCTCTGAGGTACTGTTTTAGCAAAGGATTAGAGAAAATTGGTGGATCCATGTTGTAATGAGCAGAGATGGCAGAGGCGTGGATCTTGATGGATGAAAAGGAGAGGCCTTTGTCCAGCATCTCAGTTAAATATTGTAGAATCTGAGGAATGTTTGGGACAAGAGGGTCAAGGCTGTGAGCCGGGTTCCAGGCACAGAATCTCTTCCATTTATCCGAATAGAGCCAAGCTTTCTTGCCCAGCATGAGAAGAAGCTGCTGTAGTGTCATCATTTTGAATTTTGGAACATACAGGTAAGTGTTTAGAGAAGAAAGATCCAGAATGGGCCTCCAGGCTTTGTCTTTTCAGGGAACCAGAAAGAGTCTTGAGTAAAATCTTTGTCCTTGCTCCTGTGGTGGAACCTTTTGAATAGCTCTCATATCCATGAGTGCTGTAATTTGTTTCTGAGCCTCTGTTCATTGATTTGGTGGCAAATTTGGCATTCCTTTTAACCTTGGCAGAGTGTGAAAGTGGAACCTGTAACCTTGAGATACAATGTTGAGAACCCATTTGTCTTTGGTGATCATATGCCAGTTGTGATAGAAAAGTGCCAGTTTTCCTCCCAAGGGGGCTACCAAGAGAGAGCTGTTTGGCAGCTGTAGTGGGAAGTCATTGGGGCTGCTTTTTATATGGTTGAGGCCTGTCTTCCCTTTTTTTCTGGCCTGATGCACCCCATTGTCGAGGCCTGTAGGGACCTTGTGGTTGACCTCTACCTCTTGGATGTGTGTATCTGCCCCTTTGAGGTCTGTCTGTAACTGGAAAGGACCAATTCTTAGTTGGCCAATTTCTGCTAAATCGAGGAGGCTGAACCTGTAAGAAATCCTTCATCGTTTGCATAGATTTTGCCTTATCTTCCATTTTCTTTAATACCTCTTCTGCCTTAACTCCAAATAACACATCCTGCTGCAAAGGTGCATCCAATAATTTTGCTTTAACATGATCTGGTAATGTATGTTCTTTTAACCAAGCATGTCTTCTAATGACAGAGCCTGTAACTGCTGCTCTACAGGAGGCCTCTAAAGAATCAAAACCACATTGCAAAGTATGTTTTCCCACTTGTTCAGCTGCATGCAATAAATCCTGCATTTCTTTAAAATTAGGAGGATCTGAGTCTGGAAGCATTTTTTGTTTCAACTGAGACATCAAAAATTGCTGATATTTTAGCATGTGAAACTGGCAATTTAAGGCTCTCATTGCTAAAGTAGCAGACGTATATACTTTCTTTCCCCATCTGTCTAATGCTCTGGAATCTCTGTCAGAGGGAACTGGATTCTTGGCTGATGAGGCCTTAACCCCTTTGGGTCCGTGAGAAATAGTTTCAGGGTCAGCAACAGGGCTTTTATACAGAAATTTGTGTGAGTCAGGGACTCTGTAGTATCTGTCAGGTTTAACTGGGGCTGGAGGTAAGGAATCAGGATTTAAGCTGGATTCAGTATACACACCATCCACAATATCTAACACTGGCAGAATAGCAAGGGGTCTGTGTTGAGGTAATAAAAGGAAGTCTCTGAGCCTTTTCTTGGATTCTGAGTAATCCTGGCCTTCCCAATGGAAATGCTCCCTCATGGTATGTAAGGTTTCCCCAAAGGAGTAGTCCTCAGGCGGAGAGGCTGATGGAATTGATTCTTCAGCATCAGAATCCTCATAAGGGGGTAAAGAATATCCTAGGTCTGAGGATGAATCTGAAGAGATGGACACCTGGTCAGATGAATCATAGTCTGCCTCCTGTCTAGGCCTTTTACCAGGAGGGGGATGGGACCTCCTGATCAGAGTGATTAGGTCTTTGGCCATTTTGAGCATTTGTTTCTTAGGCATGGAGGCCTGTCCTGGAGAATGCTGTATTTGTTTCTTTGTTTTTAAAGGAGGCTTAGATTTAGCAGAGCGTTTAATGCTTAACTGAGTAGGTCTGAAAACACCCTCTGAAGCTGCGGGTTGCTCTGCTACTCCGGATCCCTCTGAAGGGTTAGTTTCGGTAGGCTGAAAAACGTGTGCATCCAAAGGCCCAGCCATCTCCACGTGGGAGTCGGAGGCGGCCTGTGGTTCCGCGGAAGCGGTCATCAGGGGCTGCGAAGGTGCCTCACTGAAAACCAGAGAACCATCGACTGGCCTAGAAGAGGTTTCATCGTCAGTTTTGGGCCTCGGATGCCTATCCTTGTCTTTGCACTTTTTATGTATTCCGGTCATTGGAAGTTCCGACGGCATGGTGTAATTGAATTTTCTGCCAAAATAATGTCGGGCAAAATCAAACCAATGTTTAATAGTGCGCTTGTTAAACCTAGCAAAAAACCAACAACCAGTGACGTCGTGGTCTGGGCCTAGGCATGGGATATAATAGGAATGGAAATCCTTATGAGGTATTTGCTTCCCACAAGAAATACAGTTATTAACTTTTACTGACATCAGTCTGAGGCTAGAAAAAGTTTCCCCAACGGGGTACTTAGCTTTGTAGAAGACTTTGGTTCTGGATTCGGAATGAAAATCTCAGGATTCGGCCGACCGGCACCTGCAAACTACTTTTGCTTCGGGCACTGCGCGGCAAGAAAGACTGAAGAAAATGGCGTCGGCTGCATCTTATATACCCCTGTCACACTGACGTCAGGGAGGAGGTGACAGCAACCGACGCCGGACCAAGACTTTGGAACTCAGGCTGACTGGGGAACCGCCTGATGGCAGGATAACCCAAGTGTAATGACTGCAGCAGTGTAACACAATGAACATCTTTGTTTTGTAAATGTTTTTTTAAAGGTCCGTGGCTACAAACATTCATTTTGTCAGTCCAAAGGTGACCTAAGAGAGAATCTAACATAGCTGCATGTATTCTGATCTCAAAGTGCTTTGTAATGTACTGTTTATGCATGGTATAGTTTTTGGATAAATTAGATAGATATAAACAGTCTTGCTCAATGCTGAATTATTCCTCAATCCATGATTTTTGAAAACTCAGTCTTCATTTACAGACACTGTTGTGATAATGAAGAAACACCACCCCAAAAAAGAACAAGTAAAATATTAAAATAAACAATACCACATTTGGCATGTATCTCACTTGATACCTGCAACAACTGGAGAGGCTGCAAAAGTACCTCACAAAGAGGATTCTAAGCCTTAAACACATGTCCTATATGGACAGACTCAAAAAACTCCAACTATTCTCTGTCTCATATCGCCTACTTAGAGGCAATCTCTGCTTGACTTACAAAGCCATGTCTGACCCAGCTCTGTTAGAAATGCTACATCTAAAGAAATCCAAATCCCTCCACACCATATGCTCCAGAGACATCAACCTCATTACAACAATCAACAGAACATGCTGGAGGGGCAGGTTCATAACCCAGAGACTGCCCATACTGTGGAATAGACTTCCCATACATGTCAAGCAGAGCACCTCACTGGCCCTCTTCAAGAAAAATCTTGATGAGTGGATGGGAAATAGAAAATTCACCCCAGAGATCACTCCAGTGGCTCTACTCGACAGGGGCACTAGGAGCTAAGGTCAGGTGGCATGATGCCTGGGTAATCCTATGGGCTAGGCTTGTAAAGACTTCAGGGCCATTAGCCTAATACACACCTATGAATCTATGAACCTATGAAAATAATGATTTGAGAATGATTGTGAAGTGTTGATAACCTGCTCTGTGTAAGTTTTGCTGTATGATGGATTTTTTCCAAGTGTGCTCCTCTAAACTCTATTATTTGTACAGGGTGAAATTTGGATTTGTACAGCTTGACTGTGATACCCAACATTGAACAAGCTTGGAGCAAGGAATCCCTTGCTTTGATAAGGAGATTCCTGGTAAGTGTGGAAATGAACCAGTCAGTCAGATATGTGAACACCTAGAACCATTGCAGCCTGAGTATGTTGCTACACTGCCATGCATTTGGTGAACACCTGAGGAGGCTGTGGCAAGGCCAAATGGCAGGACTCTGAATTAGAAATGACTGGCACCCAAACAGAAGCAGAGAGACCTTCTGGATCCCCTGTCCATCTTGACATGCATCCTGAAGATCTATAGACCACATCCAATCACTGACTCTCAGAAGTGAGAGAATGGATTGCACTGTAGCCATCCAGAACTTTGATTGCTTGACATATTTATTGAGGTGGCTGTGGTCCAAGATTGGTCAGAGGTCCCTTTTGGCATCAAAAAGAATCTTAAGTAAGTTCTAGATCCTAGTTGGTCTGGTGGGACCTCTTGGATGACTCACTTGTTTAGCTTTTGAACTTCTTTGAGTGTCACTGGCCTTTGAGATGGTGGAACATTTGGTAACTTTTTTGAATTTGGTGGAAGGCATAAAAAAGGAATATAATAGCCTCTAGTTATTATCCTCTGCACCCATCTGCTTTTCATGACGGACATCCAGACTTTGAGGTGCAGGACTAGGCACCCTGGACTGCCTCCAGAGTACGGTAGTCAGGCAACCCTTCAGGAGTACTGATAAGGCCTCTCTATGAAGAGACCTCTAAAGCCTTTGTTCTGCAGTTCATCTCTGCCTCATGGCTAACATCTATTATTAACCCCCCCATCTCAAGGGTGGATGTCTCCTAAAGTGTCAAGAGAGCACTCTTGAGATTTCCAGAACAATAGTTTCTTACCGCCTTTCTGGGTCCTAGAGAAAGATCTTTGGGGATAGAAAACCATATTCCAAAAGCAGAAAGGGAATATCCATCTTGGTCACTCCTGGTTACTGTGACGTTCACTTGAGGCTCAAAGAGTCAGAGTGTTGAACCATCAAATGGAGCATTAATAATAAAAAACATTTTGAAGTACTCCACTAAGTCACACAAGTGTATTTAGGCATATCTCCTAATGGTAATGCCTATATCCGCAGCTCTCAAAACACCCTCAGTAGCATTAGCGGTGTTTTTTGGGGATTGGTGGAGCTGAGTTGGAAAGAGTAGTTTGTATCTATGATCAGAAGAGTGCTCTCTTGACAGTCTGAGTGCTGAAGTTGAAGGAGACCTCGAAATCTGAATAGTAGGAGTCAAAGATAGCACACCAGGCAAACCCCTGAACTCCATTTGACCTAGATCCAGTGCTGACACCAGTGTCGAGCCATCCAAAGCCAAGGCTCCTCGAGGGAGGAGCTACTACGAGATGAGGAGAAGGTAGATAACTGCCAGGTCCAGTGGTGGCTGGAGCTAGGAAGACCCCCAGCTGAATCTGGGTCCTACGAAATTTCCTCACCATGCAGTCCACATCAGCTTCAGAATGGCTCCTGGCTGACTGAAATGACCTCTGGGAAAAAGCTGTAGAAGAAGGTCTAGATAGGTGATGGCTAATCCTCTCTTGAAGAAAAGGTGATTGGAGCTGAGGAGAAACTGGTTCCAGTGAAAAATGTAGCTTCAGGAGAGGGGGAATCTTGGATCCAGTCAGGATCAGCTGGGAGAAAAGAGTCGGACCCAAAGTCTTGGATACTTTAGGAGCCA
This sequence comes from Protopterus annectens, assembly GCF_019279795.1. Classification (NCBI taxonomy): domain Eukaryota; kingdom Metazoa; phylum Chordata; order Ceratodontiformes; family Protopteridae; genus Protopterus; species Protopterus annectens. The sequence goes on along the minus strand of NC_056745.1, from coordinate 1,394,541,428 downwards.
GAGTGGGGATGCCAAAAAGGAAGAAGAATGATATGGGGAACATTTCTTAACCTCCTTATAGTCTTTGCCTTAGTGATTTTGTTCCCTTTATATTTGTCTGCAGACTTTTTGAGTAAGTTGAAGCTCCAATACCAGTATACTGAGACTTGGACATTTCTCCCATGGAGCCATGGAGAAGTCCCTTAAGGATTAGTTGGTTCTTCCTCTCTACTACTGCCCAGTACCAAAGGCTGTACATATATCACACTGTTCATCCAAATGTGAAGCTATGAGACAGTAGACACATTTAAAGTGTGCCCTCAACTTAAGTATCTTGTGGCCATAGACCACACATTTTTTTAAAATCAGTAGGTTTATCCATCATTTGGGAGAGCCTCACACGATATAGACACTCTAAAAAAGTCTAACAAGGTAGAACAGAATATATAGAATACATAAATATATATATACATGTATGCAGATATATATATATATATATATATATATATATATATATATATATATATATATATATATATATATATATATATATATATATATATATATATATATATATATATGTGTGTGTAGAATATGTATAGTTAATTTTGTTTTAGAGAAAGATGGTGCCGAGGTCCAAGGAAAAAGAAAAAAATATATACAAAGTTTTAAGAAATCATCTCTATGACAGCAGAGGTAGGAAAAATATTTTAAGTGAAAAGAAACCAAAGCAAATATTAATCTTGTGATAGAAATCAAAGAAAAAACTCTTACTTGACTTAACCCACTACCTGAGCAAGGAGATCTGCATCTTATAGGTTCATAGGTTCATAGGTTCATACTAGGCTATCTGCCCTAAGGCATCTATAAGCCTAGCCCAAAGTTATGTGGCTTACGCCACCCCTTATGTTAGAAATAATGTGCCCATTAGTTTGTTGTGCCTCTGTCCAGCAGTGACACAGAGATGATTCCCGGGGTAAACCTACGATCTCCCATCCACCGGTCAAGATTTTTCTTGAACAGAGCCAGCGAGGTGCTCTGCCTCACTTGGACCGGTATTTTATTCCACAGCATGGGGAGTCTCTGGGTGATAAATCTATCCCTAGCACACAAACCCACGCAAGTTCAAGCTTGCACGGCCCAACACAATGTCAGGAAACAAACAAAGGCCAGCAATACGGTTCCAAAGGCTTTATTGGAAATAAAGTAGGTGCAACTAAAACACCATAATACTCTCACAGCAACAAAATAAATTGAAACCTCAAACTAGTTTCGGTAGAACACCTTCATCAGTGAGGACAAGTAGAAAAGACATGCTCCATAAGAAACACTCCATATATATATATACCAGTAGCCAATAACAAATGGCTTTCACTTAACCTGCACAATTAGTATTTAAAGTGTGCAGAACATAATTAAATAAATTGCACTTCCCATAATGATCAATATTCAAAATAGGGTATTGGTCAATATTCAAAACAGAAAATATAATATGTATGAAAATATATTATTGGTAAAAAAGTGAGAAAACAAAGTAAAAAAACTAAAGTAAAAAAAACAAATAGAGCCAAAAGGGTAAGATGTATAATACCCTATGTATGTAAATTATAGGTGGTCATTAAGTCCAGGTGGGAATAAAGCTCCCAAATGTATAATCCAGTATTTTTCTTTGTTACTAAGAATACTTTGCCAACCCAACTGATTGTGTCTATTCCCCTGTATTTTATCAATGACCGTAAACATAAATTTGGCAGATTTATGTTTGATAGAATGTTGGTATAGGGCATTACTGACTTTGTGATTCCGAATATCACTACGATGTTCACCTATTCTGATTCTAAGGGAACGTGAAGTCTTACCTACATAAAAAGCATGGCAATGGCATGTAGCCAAATAAATCACCCAACTAGATGAACAATTGGCAAAAATACGGGTATCAAATATCTTGCTGGTATTGGCACTGGAAAATTGTTTAATTTTATTAACATTTCCACAAGAAGAGCAGTGACCACAAGGAAACGTCCCCAGTAGTTCGTCCCCAGTGATGGTAAGTTGTCTATATGTGGCACCCCCACTATCCCGATGTTTATAGTGGGAAAATAACGTGCCTAAAGTTTTGCCCCTCCTGTATGAAATGGAACATTGTTCAGTCAATATATGACGAAGATGGTCATTAGCCATTAGTATATTCCAATTATTGTTCAATGTGTTTCTAATTAGTTGGTGATTTTTCCCAAAGGTAGTAATAAATCTAATGGTTTCATCTGTAATACCATCCTTCTTTTTGTATTGTAATAGGTCCGATCTATCATGTTGGTCTGTCCACACCCTTGCTCTAGAAATGTCCCTATATGGGTAACCTCTATCCAGAAATCTCTTATTTAAATCCTTTTTAGCCTCCTCATAATCCATCATGGAGGAATTAATACGTTTTATACGTAAATACTGTGATTTGGGAATATTGCGGATGGTGTGACGTGGGTGCATACTTGAAGAATGGAGTAATGTGTTGAATTGTGGATATTTCCTGTGTATTTTAGTATTCAGGGTGTTGTCTTCATTACGATATATCGTAACATCCAAAAAGTCAATGATTGACTTATGATATGTTATCGAAAATTCAATACCCCAAATATTATTATTCAAATGTTCAACAAATTCCAACAGATAGTTTACATCCGCACGCCACACCATCCAGCAATCGTCCAAGTATCGCCTCCAAATGTCCATCTCAACCAAATAAATGTTATGCAGGGGATCGTAAATAAGACATTCTTCCAAGTATGCCATAAATAAATCGGCATATATTGGGGCAAAGGAGGCTCCCATAGCTGTACCTCTCAATTGCCAATAACAATCACCCTGAAAGAAAAAACATTCTTGTTGAGGACATGTTCGGACATACATACTAGTAAGGTGTTAAATCCTGGTGGATAGAGATCGGCTTTTTGAAGCCAGTAGTCTAAGGCTTGCAGGCCGGCCCAGTGTGGAATACTAGTATACAAAGATTTCACATCTAAAGTGCACATGATCCAATCAGGATCAAGTTGGGTATCAACAATAATATTGAGAAATTCAGTTGTATCTTGTATGCGGGCTCTGACCATAGACAATAATGGCTTTAGATATAATGTTAGAAATGCAGATAGAGGTTCTGTAAGGGATCCATGTCCCGACACAATGGGTCTCCCTGGGGGATTAGTAATGGATTTATGAATTTTTGGTAATAGATATAAAATTTGTTTCTGTGGATCATTGACTTGGAGATGTTGAGCCGTCTTCTGTGAAATAATTCCTTCTTGTACAGCCTGTTGAATAAACTGGTCAATATCATGTTTAAATCGAAGAGTGGGATCTACCCCCATGTGCATGTAGCACTTTGTATCTGACAATTGTTTGAGTCCTTCCTGTACATAATAGTCAGTGTTGAGAACCACTACTGCACCCCCTTTGTCCGCTTGAATAATTACAATTTTATGATTTTGTCTTAATTCAGAGAGCTTGTCTCTCCAAAGAAGTAATATTATCCTGGACTATGTTGGTATCAAACTGGGGAAAATGTAAGTCCCTCAATGCTGCTTGTTGGAAGATCCCTACATTTTTATTCATGGGGGGTTGAAATGTTGATTTTTTAAAAGTGAAATCAGTAGATCTTTGAGTAGAAGAGTTATTTTGATCACTGAAAAAATTTTTAAATTAAGTTTTCTACAAAATTCTAACACATCAACAGAAACCGAATAATGGTCAGAAAAAAAGCTGGGGACAAAGCCCAATCCTTTATTAAGAATACAGTGTTGTTCCTTTGTGAGTACATGATCCGACAGATTTAAAACATTGTCAAAAGGTTCAACTATTTGTTCAATAGTGCCTGAACTAACCCTGTCATAGAATCTGTGTTGATTTCTATTCTTGTGTTTCCTCCCCCCTCTAGATTGTCTAACATACCTAAAGGGAACTTGGATTGGGTTTTCTTTTTAAGTGGTGAGTGAACATTGGTGCCCCCCTCGCTGTCAGTATAAGATGACTCCTCCCCTGATGTACTGGTATAACTTATGTCATTTTGTTTCAAAATAGACCTTGGTCTTTTCTTAGATCTTCCTCCACTCACCCCTGGTCCCAAATCCTTGAATCGCACACTCCTTTGGACCTGAAAGGGTTGACCCCTCTCATAATCATTTGTATCCCTAGAAAATTTTTTAAGTTTTCTTTCTTTAACCATATTGTCATAGGACGTCAGTTCCTTGGACAGCCGATCAACACAAACAGAATATTTAGGGCTAGATTTATAATTTTGGCAATCCGTACTTAGATCTTGGACCTCCCTAAGCAAGAGATCCACTGTTCTCTCATAGTAATCTGATAGAATTTTTACAAATGCCATGGAACCCTTCCTTAAGGCATCATCCCATTCCTATGTTAGCCTCTGTTCAGATCTGCCAACAAGAGGACGAAGCTTAATACGGAGACCTCTCGGTGCCAATTTTTGTGTAAATAAGCTTTGAACAATCTCAAATGCCAAATGTTAGCTCTGAGGCCCTTAAGACCTTTTTCCAACTTGCGGAATGCCAAATCACAACCCCCCTCACTACTGGGGTTGTTCTTGCTCAGGTTGTTGCTTGGGGTATCTTCCAAGCCAAATATGGCTATATCCTCCCTATCAGCACACAACCCATGTAATATTTGATCTAAATCCATCATAAAGATCAATGTGTTGAACGGATGTTCAAGGGAGAGGCCCTATGTAGGGATACAATAAGTTCAAGGATCAGAGAAATAAGCAAGGGAGGTATAATATGGATTTGAGTTGTTAATCATATAATGCAATCATAAAACCAGTTTGATAAATCATCCAATTGGAATATATAACAGACAGCAAGGGGATGGAGTCACTAAACAACTGTTCACAACTATAATGATGTTACATATACCCTAAAGTCACCATCAAATATTGAACACATATAGATATCCAAACATATGACAGAAGAGGTTTGTATAATGACACCTAACATAAAAATGCATTCACTCATTTATGTAAATATAACCCAAACCAAAGATGTGATATCCATGAGCCACAAACAAATTGTCTACTAGTGGAATATAGTCAAACAAATCACAACATTAAATTGACCCATAGACGGTATACAAGTAATGAGTTATGCTAATATACAACTGATTTAGTTCACCAGAAGATATCAAAAAATAGAGTACTGAAATGAAAAAATTTTTTAACATTTGGAGCATAAGTCACATGAGATTAAATAAACATTACTGTCAAATCACTATAAAGTTAGTGACAAGACATATAGTATGAAGAAGCCTTATGATAGCAAAATAAAATTTGCCACAAAATATACATATGTTATTTGTTCCAATCACTTGGTCAACTTCAAACATGTCATCATACTACATAAAAAAGAGAAAGACAGTACTTGCCAATCTACATAGCTGAAAAGAAGGGATATGGTCGGTTCACAATAAAATATCAGAACTAAAAGTATATAGTTATAACCAAAATACAATTTGTAGTTAACCCCCTGGTAAGTGTGTCAAAGAGTAGTTATAATAAATATCTAACAAGTGTGAAGCAAACAAAGGCCAGCAATACGGTTCCAAAGGCTTTATTGGAAATAAAGTAGGTGAAACTAAAACACCATAATACTCTCACAGCCATCTATATGTTGGATTAACTCCAGTATTGTCTATTTTTGGACATACGTTTTTGAGGGACTTGGATATATGCAAACATTAAGTCTTTTTTGGACTAACGTTTATGATATATGCATTTTTGTCTATTTGTATGGACTCATAACTATATTCATACGGGTAAATTTTGAAAAGCAAGGGTAGTGATTTTTAAGAAGCGAGTTACATATCTTGTTACTTTTTGTTTTCACATGGACACATGGATATTTGTATTGGTGATTTTTTTCATATATCAGTTGGTCGATATTTTAACATGACAATAATACCACTAGGGTTTATGACAACAGAGGAATAACAACAAATATTGTGACATAGGGTTATATGTTTATTCTAATTGGGAGGACAATATAGGTTGTAAGTTGATTTGACTATTTAGATTGTATACTTCAAGTTCCATTTATGCCTGATATATTGTGATGGAACAGAAATTTGTCCTGTGATATTTTTTGGTTCTTTACCAAAGGCGTATTGGGACTGGATACATATATACATTGAACTCATTGGGCCTTGTGTCTCTACCCTTTAGATGTTCACACAAACCCCTTTTTTTGTCAACTAAGGTACATATATATTACAGCCAACTATTTGCTTCACACCTGTTAGATATTTATTATAACTACTCTTTGACACACTTACCAGGGGGTTAACTACAAATTGTATTTTGGTTATAACTATATACTTTTAGTTCTGATATTTTATTGTGAACTGACCATATCCCTTCTTTTCAGCTATGTAGATTGGCAAGTACTGTCTTTCTCTTTTTTATGTAGTATGATGACATGTTTGAAGTTGACCAAGTGATTGGAACAAATAACATATGTATATTTTGTGGCAAATTTTATTTTGCTATCATAAGGCTTCTTCATACTATATGTCTTGTCACTAACTTTATAGTGATTTGACAGTAATGTTTATTTAATCTCATGTGACTTGCGTTCCAAATGTTAAAAAATTTTTTTCATTTCAGTACTCTATTTTTTGATATCTTCTGGTGAACTAAATCAGTTGTATATTAGCATAACTCATTACTTGTATACCGTCTATGGGTCAATTTAATGTTGTGATTTGTTTGACTATATTCCACTAGTAGACAATTTGTTTGTGGCTCATGGATATCACATCTTTGGTTTGGGTTATATTTACATAAATGAGTGAATGCATTTTTATGTTAGGTGTCATTATACAGACCTCTTCTGTCATATGTTTGGATATCTATATGTGTTCAATATTTGATGGTGACTTTAGGGTATATGTAACATCATTATAGTTGTGAACAGTTGTTTAGTGACTCCATCCCCTTGCTGTCTGTTATATATTCCAATTGGATGATTTATCAAACTGGTTTTATGATTGCATTATATGATTAACAACTCAAATCCATATTATACCTCCCTTGCTTATTTCTCTGATCCTTGAACTTATTGTATCCCTACATAGGGCCTCTCCCTTGAACATCCGTTCAACACATTGATCTTTATGATGGATTTAGATCAAATATTACATGGGTTGTGTGCTGATAGGGAGGATATAGCCATATTTGGCTTGGAAGATACCCCAAGCAACAACCTGAGCAAGAACAACCCCAGTAGTGAGGGGGGTTGTGATTTGGCATTCATAAGTTGGAAAAAGGTCTTAAGTGCCTCAGAGCTAACATTTGGCATTTGAGATTGTTCAAAGCTTATTTACACAAAAATTTGGCACCGAGGTCTCCATTATTAAGCACGTCCTCTTGTTGGCAGATCTGAACAGAGGCTAACAGAGGAATGGGATGATGCCTTAAGGAAGGGTTCCATGGCATTTGTAAAAATTCTATCAGATTACTATGAGAGAACAGTGGATCTCTTGCTTAGGGAGGTCCAAGATCTAAGTACGGATTGCCAAAATTATAAATCTATCCCTAAATATTCTGTTTGTGTTGATCGGCTGTCCAAGGAACTGACGTCCTATGACAATATGGTTAAAGAAAGAAAACTTAAAAAATTTTCTAGGGATACAAATGATTATGAGAGGGGTCAACCCTTTCAGGTCCAAAGGAGTGTGCGATTCAAGGATTTGGGACCAGGGGTGAGTGGAGGAAGATCTAAGAAAAGACCAAGGTCTATTTTGAAACAAAATGACATAAGTTATACCAGTACATCAGGGGAGGAGTCATCTTATACTGACAGCGCGGCGGGCACCAATGTTCACTCACCACTTAAAAAGAAAACCCAATCCAAGTTCCCTTTAGGTATGTTAGACAATCTAGAGGGGGGAGGAAACACAAGAATAGAAATCAACACAGATTCTATGACAGGGTTAGTTCAGGCACTATTGAACAAATAGTTGAACCTTTTGACAATGTTTTAAATCTGTCGGATCATGTACTCACAAAGGAACAACACTGTATTCTTAATAAAGGATTGGGCTTTGTCCCCAGCTTTTTTTCTGACCATTATTCGGTTTCTGTTGATGTGTTAGAATTTTGTAGAAAACTTAATTTAAAAATTTTTTTCAGTGATCAAAATAACTCTTCTACTCAAAGATTTACTGATTTCACTTTTAAAAAATCAACATTTCAACCCCCCATGAATAAAAATGTAGGGATCTTCCAACAAGCAGTATTGAGGGACTTACATTTTCCCCAGTTTGATACCAACATAGTCCAGGATAATATTACTTCTTTGGAGAGACAAGCTCTCTCTGAATTAAGACAAAATCATAAAATTGTAATTATTCAAGCGGACAAAGGGGGTGCAGTAGTGGTTCTCAACACTGACTATTATGTACAGGAAGGACTCAAACAATTGTCAGATACAAAGTGCTACATGCACATGGGGGTAGATCCCACTCTTCGATTTAAACATGATATTGACCAGTTTATTCAACAGGCTGTACAAGAAGGAATTATTTCACAGAAGACGGCTCAACATCTCCAAGTCAATGATCCACAGAAACAAATTTTATATCTATTACCAAAAATTCATAAATCCATTACTAATCCCCCAGGGAGACCCATTGTGTCGGGACATGGATCCCTTACAGAACCTCTATCTGCATTTCTAACATTATATCTAAAGCCATTATTGTCTATGGTCAGAGCCCGCATACAAGATACAACTGAATTTCTCAATATTATTGTTGATACCCAACTTGATCCTGATTGGATCATGTGCACTTTAGATGTGAAATCTTTGTATACTAGTATTCCACACTGGGCTGGCCTGCAAGCCTTAGACTACTGGCTTCAAAAAGCCGATCTCTATCCACCAGGATTTAACACCTTACTAGTATGTATGTCCGAACATGTCCTCAACAAGAATGTTTTTTTCTTTCAGGGTGATTGTTATTGGCAATTGAGAGGTACAGCTATGGGAGCCTCCTTTGCCCCAATATATGCCGATTTATTTATGGCATACTTGGAAGAATGTCTTATTTACGATCCCCTGCATAACATTTATTTGGTTGAGATGGACATTTGGAGGCGCTACTTGGACGATTGCTGGATGGTGTGGCGTGCGGATGTAAACTATCTGTTGGAATTTGTTGAACATTTGAATAATAATATTTGGGGTATTGAATTTTCGATAACATATCATAAGTCAATCATTGACTTTTTGGATGTTACGATATATCGTAATGAAGACAATACCCTGAATACTAAAATACACAGGAAATATCCACAATTCAACACATTACTCCATTCTTCAAGTATGCACCCACGTCACACCATCCGCAATATTCCCAAATCACAGTATTTACGTATAAAACGTATTAATTCCTCCATGATGGATTATGAGGAGGCTAAAAAGGATTTAAATAAGAGATTTCTGGATAGAGGTTACCCATATAGGGACATTTCTAGAGCAAGGGTGTGGACAGACCAACATGATAGATCGGACCTATTACAATACAAAAAGAAGGATGGTATTACAGATGAAACCATTAGATTTATTACTACCTTTGGGAAAAATCACCAACTAATTAGAAACACATTGAACAATAATTGGAATATACTAATGGCTAATGACCATCTTCGTCATATATTGACTGAACAATGTTCCATTTCATACAGGAGGGGCAAAACTTTAGGCACGTTATTTTCCCACTATAAACATCGGGATAGTGGGGGTGCCACATATAGACAACTTACCATCACTGGGGACGAACTATTGGGGACGTTTCCTTGTGGTCACTGCTCTTCTTGTGGAAATGTTAATAAAATTAAACAATTTTCCAGTGCCAATACCAGCAAGATATTTGATACCCGTATTTTTGCCAATTGTTCATCTAGTTGGGTGATTTATTTGGCTACATGCCATTGCCATGCTTTTTATGTAGGTAAGACTTCACGTTCCCTTAGAATCAGAATAGGTGAACATCGTAGTGATATTCGGAATCACAAAGTCAGTAATGCCCTATACCAACATTCTATCAAACATAAATCTGCCAAATTTATGTTTACGGTCATTGATAAAATACAGGGGAATAGACAATCAGTTGGGTTGGCAAAGTATTCTTAGTAACAAAGAAAAATACTGGATTATACATTTGGGAGCTTTATTCCCACCTGGACTTAATGACCACCTATAATTTACATACATAGGGTATTATACATCTTACCCTTTTGGCTCTATTTGGTTTTTTTACTTTAGTTTTTTTACTTTGTTTTCTCACTTTTTTACCAATAATATATTTTCATACATATTATATTTTCTGTTTTGAATATTGACCAATACCCTATTTTGAATATTGATCATTATGGGAAGTGCAATTTATTTAATTATGTTCTGCACACTTTAAATACTAATTGCGCAGGTTAAGTGAAAGCCATTTGTTATTGGCTACTGGTATATATATATATGGAGTGTTTCTTATGGAGCATGTCTTTTCTACTTGTCCTCACTGATGAAGGTGTTCTACCAAAACTAGTTTGAGGTTTCAATTTATTTTGTTGCTGTGAGAGTATTATGGTGTTTTAGTTGCACCTACTTTATTTCCAATAAAGCCTTTGGAACCGTATTGCTGGCCTTTGTTTGTTTCCTGATAAATCTATCCCTCCAGCACGTCCTATTTATATCCGTGCTAAGGTTTAAGGCACTTGCTCTAGTGGTTCTGGTGGAGTTGGATTTTTTGAGGTGGAGCATGTCCATTAATTCCGGGTTGGTCATGGCCTTGTATGTCAGGCACAGGTCACCTCTGAGCAGACGGTATGCAACTGAATAGAGTTTGAGTTTCTTCAGTCTGGCAGTATATGACAGGTTTTGGAGTCCCTTTATCCTTTTGGTGAGGAACGTTTGGGGTCTCTCCAATTGCTGCAGGTGTCGGGTGAGATACATCCCGAATGGGGCATTGTACTCGATCATTGGTCTGATAAGTGAAGAGTACAGGGGAACAATGACCTCACTTGATCTGGATGTGAATCCCTTCATGATCAGACGGGCAATGTAGAAGGTCTTTCGAACCACTTTAGCAACGTGAGTGTCAAACGAGAGGCCACTGTCAACCTGGGTACCCAGGTCCCTGATAACCTCTTCTGTGCTCAGTGGGTTGCCACCTATATGGTAGCTTGGGGTTACCTTGTTTTTCCCGAAGGGTATGACTATACATTCTGATGGCACTGGATGAACTAAAAACTATATTGGGCACCAAGCCACATTTTACATATAAAAATATGAGGACGATTAAAAGTTTACTCTGTTATAAAGATTTTTATAGACCCTGTTATACACAATTGGCTGCTAAAACTGGTACTTTTCCATGTTTTAACTGTGTTGCCTGTGCTTACATCTTAGGGAATGGTAGTGATATTTTCACTCATCCTGCCAATGGACAAGTATTTAATTTTAAAATTACAGCTACTTGTAACACCACTTTTGTGGTTTATTTGGCTACCTGCATCTCATGCAGTTCATTTTACGTGGGAAAAACAATACGTAAGCTTAAGGAACGTGTTATAGACCATAATTCTGAAATTAGGAGAAATTGTGACAATAATGCACTATGTAAACATATTAAAACTTGTGGTGAAACACATACATTTAAGTTTAGAGTGATTGATGCTCTATGTCCAAATGAAAGAGGTGGTGATGTCAACAACCGCCTTGAGCTCAAAGAATTTGAATGGATATTGAGATTAGCTGCTGACACTCTTCCTGGTTTAAATAGCACTGTCAGTTTAAAACCTGTGTTAGTTAAGCTACGTAATATTGTAAAGTAAATATTTTATACTGTGTATCTACATATCTTTTAATATATTTATATGTATATGTCTTTAATTTTTAATTTGTTTTCTGTCACATGATTTCATTTGGCTGCTGGTCATGTGATTTTAGACCTGTATTTAAGCTTCTAGAGTTTAGTGTTTGAATGTATTAGTATTGAAGAAGGGTTATGCCCGAAAGCTCTGCTTTTTATTAAACTGGTTTTCTCTGCAAGTTTTCTCTTTTGAGTTCGTGTTTTGCAGCTGGTTTTACTTGTGCTTAGTGGGTTGCCACCTATATGGTAGCTTGGGGTTACCTTGTTTTTCCCGAAGGGTATGACTACACACTTTTTTGCGTTTAACTTCAGGCCATGGCTCTGGCACCAGCTATCAGTTTCCGTGAGACCCCTCTGAAGGATGTCTGTGTCCGATGTACTATCCACTATGGCACCCAGTTTGCAGTCATCCGCAAACTTTGTCAGCCATAGTCCTCCTATGTTTGCCTGTACTTCTGAGAAGTAGATGCCGAACAATAGAGGGCCAAGGACTGAGCCCTGTGGGACACCACTTGTAACCGGCTTGGAGTCTGACATGGCTCCAGCAACTCTAACCCTGTGGGTTCTGTCCTTTAGCCAGTTTGCAACCCATCTTGTGACATATGGGTTTACATTTAAGCTGGTAAGTTTCTCTATGATACCAGAGTGGGGTATTGTGTCGAAAGCTTTTGCAAGGTCAAGGTAGGCTGTATGGACTGCCTTTCCCTCATCAATGGCCTTGGTAACTGTTTCGAAGAAGTCGACCAAGTTCAAAAGGCAAGATCTGCCCTTGACAAAGCCAAACTGGGTTGGGTCCAAGGTCTGCAAGTCCCCTATGTCCTTGCTTATGAGTTCCATTATGATCCCCTCCATAGCTTTGCAGACCAGGCTTGTTAAGCTTATGGGGCAGTAATTACCAGGGTCCATAGAGGCACTGCCTTTGTGGAGTGGGACCACAGTTGCCGTACGCCACTCCTTGGGCACATATCCTGTGGTAAGGCTAAGATTAAACAGCTGCCTTATGTGCGGGTTTAGTTCTTCATTGAGTTCATGTAGCACACAGCCGGGGACACCATCCGGTCCCATTGATGCTGTGTTTTTAGCTTTAGAGAGAGCAGCTTTCACCTGCGCATTTGAGATGTCTGGGAGGCTACACTCTGTTGGGATAGTTATCTCTCCTTTTGGGGGAGAGGGTGAAGTTCGCTGAACCTGTCTGCCAGTATGTTGGCAATGTCTGTGGGTTCAGTGATTTTTGTATCATTTTGGACTAATTCTGAGCATATCTGGGAGTTTCCACCCAGGTTTCTGACATAGCTGAAGAAGGCCTTATGATTGTCTTTTGAATCTATGGCAATTTTTTTCTCAAAGTTGGCCTTGGATGATTTTATGAGGGATCGTAGTTTCTTGCTAGTACTGATCAAAGATGCCTTCCCTTTTTGGGATTTTGCTCTATCATGTAATAGCTTTCTCCTCTTATTGTAAAGTTTGTTTATGGCTGGGGTCCACAAGACTGGACGTTTGCCCTTGGTGGAAAGAGTCTTGGTTTTATTTGGGATTGCCTGATCCATGCAGTCCTGAAATTGTTCATAGAAGGCATTTGTAAGGGCTTCCGCAGCTTGGGTTGTGGTTTCCATTGGCTCGGGGGCCTTGAAGGATACCACACCTGTCTTGAGTAGTGTGAAGTTTGCTTTAGAAGTTCTTCACTGTGGTCTTTTTTGTTGGGGGGGGGGGCGGGATGTGGATTTCTAGTGAGATTAGTTTATGATCTGATCTCACCAAAGAGGGATATACTTCCGGTGTGGAGCATTTTGTCCCCATGTTTGTGATGATGAGATCTTGTATATTTTCTCCTCTTGTGGGGACGGTGACTAGTTGTTCCATGGCATTTGAATTTATGAACTCCAGGAACCTTTGGGCTAGAAAGTTGGGGCTTGAGTAATGTTCCCAGTCTATATTCGGGTAGTTGAAGTCACCCAATATGATGGTGTTTGGTGATACATTTATACCCTCCAGTGTCTTCAGGAAGGCTGTGTGGGTTTCCTGAGTTTGAGAGGGTGGCCTGTAGCATGCTACAAATTGTAGAGCAGTTTTGCCTATGGTTAATTGCACCTGGATGGTTTCCGATGCTCGATGCGTAGCCACCAACCTGGAGGTGTGGGTATCCTTGATGAATATGGATACACCCCCTCCTTTTGTGGTATAGTCCGGGTTTTGGGTCCAGAACGCATGATATGAGGTAAAACTTGATAGTGCCGGGGTGCTCTCAGGAGCCTTGAACCAGGTTTCAGTCACAGCACAGACATCAATGTTCTCCATACTGAGAAGGGCCTCGAGTGCGTGCATTTTGAGATTTAGACTTCTGGCATTGAGCAGCATTACCCTTAGTTTCTTCCCGTTTTTGTTTTCTAGGGTGGTAGGTTTAGAATTTGAGCCTTGCCTAAAATATATATATATCTGTCTCTAATGTATGGCAAACAAGATATGAGGTAATGTTGGGAGGGTTATGGGTAGGGGGAGGAGCCTAAGCTTGGAGTCCAAAATCTAGAGTTGCCAAAGATGGATCTGAGGTTGGATCTGAAGATCCAGCTGTTGAGGAATGGACATAGGAGACAACATCAAATCATGGGTTATTTACCTTGCTTTTTTAACTTTTTAAGATTTTTTTTTTTAAACTTTGTGTGCATGTGAAGAGGTAGAAATTTATGTTTCACTGTATCACTGGGTGCATGCTATTTATCCACTTAGAAGAATATAGCAGCTGTAGCTTTTTTTTTTTTTTTTTAGTAGCTATAGCTTTTGTATTGCAGCCAGACTTTTTTCATGAGAAATGTGCAATTTATCATGGGCACACTGATTGCTGTGTCCAACCAATGTGGACACTTTTGCATTATACTGAGCATTTACTGTAACCCAACACAATAAACAGCCATTCACTGAATTATCCACAAAGTAAGGAAATATTTAACAAGTTGGCACATAATATTTTGTTCCTATATGCACGTATGTTCAATGAAGTAAGCAAATTACAGTGCATGCCAAAATATTAATAACAATAATAACAATAATAAGGTCAAAAATATTTATTCTTTATACCAAGCATGTCCAAAGTGAGACTTCAGGGCCAAAATCCAGCCTCCAGGTTTATTATATCTAGCCCTCCAATTACTCTGTTGGAACACAAAAAAGACTGCAGTTTTGCTCATTTACCAGCTATGTCATCCTGCTGCAGTCTTCTGACTCTTTCTGCACGTGACTTCTTAAATTATTATTTAGTGGACCATTAACAACACATTTTTCTGAATATCTTGTGCAAGATGTACTATATCTGCTGCCATACCTACAATACTGAGGTTTTACTTCATGTCCTGGTATATGTGAGAGGAATGTGATGGGGGTTAATTGGTATCATTTTGAACTATGGAGCTATAATGTGGGTTCTGTGTCCATTTAGCTATAAATCGTAAGTGCACTACATCTCACTAAGTGCTTCTGTACTGTCAGTGACAGAGTTCTGGAGTGAGCTCTGGAGATATGAGGCGGAAACCTGCCCATGGAGCACTGTGCCATGTACAAACAATATTGCAAGTAATGCCATTCTCTCAATACTGGTTTGTTACCTGTAGTTCAGAAATAAACCCATAAGATGTGAGGTAGAATCAATGTTCTGGACCATCAAATCACAGTTATACTTTCAAATGAGTGCCTGAGTTGCTGATCAGGACTGAACTCTACAGATATGAAATGGGTACTTTATCCAAAGAACTACCAGACCCCACTAAGAACACCACCCTGCAAACATCAACAATTGATTTAGAGTTCAGGTTTAAACCACAGGAGATGTAATGGTAAGGCTTTATCCTTCAGGCCACCTTACTATGTTAAAGTTACTGTAAAAGTTAAAACATGCATTCCAAATGTGTTGTCCTTTCACTGGGCTAATATGTTGTGCCCAAAGTATCATTTGTTGTACAACCTATAGTACTGTTGGTCTCTTCCTGTACTTAAAGCAGTTTCCATAGCTCACAGGGTGTTGTTTATTTTAATATTTTACTTGTTTTTTGGGTGGTGTTTCTACATTATCACAACAGTGTCTGTAAATGAAGACTGAGTTTTCAAAAATCATGGATTGGGGAATAATTCAACATTGAGCAAGGCTGTTTATATCTATCTAATTTATCCAAAAACTATACCATGCATAAACAGTACATTACAAAGCACTTTGAGATCAGAATACATGCAGCTACGTTGGATTCTCTCTTAGGACAGCTGTGGACTGACAAAATGAGTGTTAGTAGCAACGGTCCTTTAAAAAAACATTTACAAAACAAAGTTCTAACTCAGAAACCTCAGCTATTTGATAATAGAAGCAATAACTACAAAAAGGAAGACATTTTCAGATGGCCAGTTTGTCAGATGTTCCTGAAAATTGTATAGATATGAGGTGCTAAGTCAAAAAAGTCAGTGTTTGAAAATTCAGCCTCACACACCAGACCACTGTAAGCACTACTAAATAAGTGGAATACTTGTCTTCAGACTTAAAGATAATCTCTGTAAAGATCCAGAAACCTGTTTTTTGTTCAGTGTGGCACTCAGTGAAGGTACTGATGCTGGTGACACTGTCCTTGTGGTCGTATTTAGTCAAAAATTTGTTACAACTTTTCTTGTAGTGAAAGAGCTGCTGGGTGTTTATGCAGTGAAGAACAGTACAGCCGGATAGGATACTGTGTGTTACAGATAATGAAACTTTGTGGTATCACAATTACTGATGCCACCTCCTTGATTAGGAAAATTGATTTGTGACTTTACTGGTCAGATCAGTGACTCAAGAAGTCTTCAAAGGAACTTGTGCACCAAAACCCTTG